>NC_089220.1:86021403-86330628 GCF_963924675.1 Phocoena phocoena | reverse complement strand
TAAAGACAGAAAGGGAATTTCAAGGGAGTTCGGGAGACTGTTGTAAGCTAACGACCACTTAAAAAAAGAATCCACTAACCTAGCAACAATCTACTCTACCTTGAAGGAAGAACAGGTGCATCCAAGCATCAGACGCACTCAAGCCACAAACCCTGATAGTTAAAACACAAGACAATAGATACCGGTCTGAATCTTGTTACGTGAAGTCAGGGAGTTAATAGTCTTTGAAGAGCAGCATTTCTTTGTGTAGCCAAGACAGAAATACAGGGAAACAAACTAGGTGAAAGGGGACATTATACTGAAACCTGATATGAATTACCATATTTTAGTATATGTTACCACCTTTTTGCTAATATACATATGATTTAAATAGCAGCATGACAGTCCTGGTTAAACCCTTCAGGGCCAAAGGAGAAAATAATGATGTAAGCCTTGACGTCTGCCCAAGAATGAGGAAGAAGGTGGTCTTCCCCTCCCAATTTTCTTTTGTTTATAAAAATGAAGCCCTCTCAGTCCTGGGGCAGAGCCTTCTCCCCTGCCCGCTTGCATTTCTTACAAGCATTCCATGCTAATAAACTCACTCTTTGGGAATTCCCTGGCAGTCCAGTGGTTAGGACTCGGCGCTTCCACTGCACGGGGCTCAGGTTTGATCCCTGGTGGGGGAATTAAGATCCCACACGCCGTGCAGGCGCAGCCTAAAAATAAAAAAATAAACTCACTCTTTGCCTGCCACTTTCCCTCTCAATGAATTCTTTCTGCGCCAAGACAAAAGTACCTGAGTTTCAGTAAGTTCTGACGCCATGAGAGCGGTTTCAATTAAAAGACAGCGGGAACTACTGAGCCCGTGCGCCACAACTACTGAAGCCTAGAGCCCGTGCTCCACAACAAGAGAAGCCACCGCAATGAGAAGCCCGCGCACCGCAACGAAGAGTAGCCCCGGCTCACTGCAACTAGACACAGCCCACGCACAGCAACAAAGACACAATGCAGCCAAAAATTAAAAAAAAATTTTTTTAAAAAGACAGTGGAAAAAAAAAAAAAAAAAAAAAAGACAGTGGGTTCGAGTCCCTCCTAAGTCAGGGATCATGGGTTCAAGTCCCAATCTGAGGTGCAGGTGGGTTCGAGCCCCAGCCCGTGGGTTTGAGTCCCACCCGAGAAGGAGTGCAGTTTCACACCTAGCACAGTGCCCAGCATTTTGTAGGTGATAAATAAATCCTAATTTCCCTTTACCTCTGAAGGTGGCTTATAAATTAAGACAAAATTCCAAGTGAAATTTAGTGATTTTCAAAGTATGGTCCTCAGATATTAATGATGATGACATTGATAAGAATAGCAGTTTCCATTCAGAGCCTACCAGTTAAGTGGCAAACACTTTTAATAATATTATCTATAATCCTCCCCATAAGCTTGCAAAATAAATATTTTCACCACATTAAAAATCACTAAATTGATACTGAGAGGGTTAAATAAGTTACCAAGATATTAAAATGGGCAATTAAGAAAATAGTTTGTAGAGATCTAGACAGAGCCATATAAATCCACAGAAAGGCTAACCCAGTATGAGATAAATTTCAACAGAATTTCAATAAAATGCCGTAGTAAGTGCTTAATAGTAACAAATGAAAAAAGATAGACTATTTAATCAATGTTTAATATCTCTACTGAAGTACATAAGAGATGTCAGTAACACAGAAAAACATACCTTGACATAGTAAATTTGTCATAAATTGACAAAAGTAAATGTTAATCAAAATATTCCCAAAATTATTCCTTAGAAATTGATTTTTAAAGTTCATGTGGAAGACTTAACTTGTAAAATTATTCAGAAAAAAATCTGAAGCTCAGAAGAATACCCAATATGGGTGAAGGTGAGAGTCAAAGTTCTGGTGGAGCAGAACTTGGTATGATATTTTTGGAAGGTACTTTGGCAACACACACACACACACACAAACCCACATACTTTTTGACCCAATAATTATACTTTTAGGAATTTATCCTGCATCTTATAGGATACGTACAAATACACTTCTTGTAGCATTATTTATAATAGCAAAAAATTGGAAACAACCTACATGTCCATCAGTAGGGTACCGGTTAAATTAATTGTATACCCATCCAACTGAATATCTACGACTATATGGAAAGACTTCTATAATATAGTGTTATTTCCAAAAAGTAAGTTGCAAAAAAACATTGTTCACAAAGATGACCTTTATAAACAAAGCATGTGTGTATACACACACACACTCTTATTTATATATATCTTTATTCCTAAAATAGGTATGAAAGGATACATAGAAAACTGTTCGCACTAGAAAGTGGGTTGGAAGCGGCAAAGGTCAAGGGACAGAATTTTATTTTTACTTACCTTATAAAGTTTTGTGCAATTTGAAGGTTTTACAACTTGCATGTAATACCTGATTACTTTTTGAAATAATTTTAATAAATTAAAATTTAAGTAATAAATTTAGATAATTCACTTATTACTTTTAATAAATCAATTAAAATAATTAACAAATTATTTTACAGAATTGTTCATAAAATAAATAACTTTTACAAACCTTGCAAAACAGCTTTATTAATATGAATTACGAGAGAGAAGAACTTTTACGTTTAGACAACAGAAAGACAGCCCGAAAAAGCATTTAGGACATTTTACATAGCAGGCTGTTAACAAATGTTACAGATGGCTAACTTTTCGTATAAATTTTCAATCCTACTCTAGGATCCTGACCTGATTTTGTGGCACATTTCAAACCACCCTCCAGATTGCCCCTTAACTAGTCATGAGTAAATTTACTGACCCAATAGCTACAATGTTAACCTATGGAAATTTGAAAGCCACCAAAGCAAGCATAGCTTTTACACATTTTTAAAAATTGTTTCACTGATCATTACCTAAGCTATTGCTATCAACAATTCCATGCCCTGCCAGATTCAGTCTGCCTGAGCTGGCTTTGGCATAGATCAGAAGCAGGTGGGGTGGGTGTGATGTGCCAAACGGCAACACATTAAGATAAGATCTTTCTACATTTGTACTAATATTTCATCAAGTTAGAGCAGGGCCAGAACCAGGTCTCCTGTTCTCCTGGTGCAGGGGTCCCCAACCCCCGGGCCACGGACCGGTATTGGTCCCTGGCCTGTTAGAAACCGGGCCGCACAGCAGGAGGTGAGCGGTGGGTGAGCAAGCGACGCTTCATCTGTATTTACAGCCGCTCCCCCTCGCTCGCATTACAGCCTGAGCTCCACCTCCTGTCAGCATTATGGTGAGTTGTGTAACTATTTCATTATATATTACAATGTAATAATAATAGAAATAAAGTGCACAATAAATGTAATGCGTTTGAATCATCCGAAACCATCCTGCCCCTCCACTCCTGTGGAAAAATCGTCTTCCACAAAACCGGTCCCTGGTGCCAAAAAGGTTGGGGACCACTGTCCTAGAGAACTTTTTTCCTCCCCGCCCTCCACTCCTGCCCCCAAAAGGGAACTCAGGTTAATAAAAACACTTGTTACTATTTATTAAGCACTTAGTATGAGCCAGGCATTCTGCTAAATGTCTTGGATGGTAATTTTACTTGATTCTCATAACAACCCATGAGGTATTACTGTCTCATTTTACAAAAGAAAATATAGATTTTTAACAAATAACCAGAAAACAACTGTAAGGCACCCAAATCACAAATTTTGCTCCATTCTCTTTCTTCTTGAATCATTTTTCTTGATCTGTTCTTTACCAAAAAAGAAGTATTTCTAATATATCATGTACATTTTACTAACTTGTCATATAAAAATTCATTTCTACAGCACAGTATATTTTTCAAAGTCCTACAACTTTTTTTTTCTCTTTGACCCTCAATAATCCCTGAAACACCACACAAAGCAACGCTTAATCCCCTCATTTTAGAAATGACTATCTCAAAGTCCAGCAAGCTCAGGGGAGTCCTTCTCCCATTCCAATTCCAAACTCAAGCGTTCCATAGACCCAGCTGCCTCAGGCTGAACTTTACAACTCAGTCACTACCTTTATAGAGACAACGAAAGCCTTCAGACATGAATTCCCTCTATTTCTCTCTGCTTTCCCTCACACTTAAATTTATCTTTATCTATACCCCTTCTTCCCTCGTGAATCAGAGAAAGAGGATTCATTCTCCTGTCCCCAAGACTAATTTGTGCCCAGGATCCCATTCCTTCCTATCTATTCCAAGTCATTACTCCACTAATCTTCTCACTTTTCTGTTCATCAACCTCTCTCTCTCCAGTTGCTAATTTCCCTCAGGGAACCACCAGGTAAGTACAGTACTTGCTTCCACCTTAAAAAAATAAAAATGAAAATAAACTTTCTTTTATCCCCCATTCCTCTTTAACTACTGCCCTGTCTCTTCTTTCCTTCTGAGCTAAACTTGAGCTGCCTCCATTTACTTATCTCCCATTCATTATAACATGGATTCTGCCCTTACTACTCCACAGAAATTGCTCTCCCTAAAGTCATTACGAGCTCTTAAACACCAGATCTAAATGACACAGTTCCAGTATCCAAATCCAAACTGGCTGGACTCCAAAACTCATGCCCTTCACCATTATGCTATGCTGCTTCAAGGTAACCATACTTATAGTCATCCTGATTTCCTTCTCCATCTCAGTCACCAAATCCCAATTAATAAGTTACAAATCCCGTAAATATCTCTGCAAGCGATTTCCTACGGGTGACGACTCCCAAATACTCAAATTAGAAACTCGATTATTTTAAACCTCCAAGACTCAGACCGTATCAGAGGGAAAAATCACCTCTCTTCTATGATTCCCTCTTCCACAGACATATTCAACTTTGTCCTAGAAAACAGAACTTTGAACGTGGAGGGGAATGTCATTTTACAGCTGAGAAACAAAAGGCTGAGTGGTTTACTTATTGTCAGCTTAGCACAGAGCCCGGAATACAAGGGAATCAATAGTGTACATCTGTGGGGAAACATTGATTGGGTGAGTCACAACTTCTGTAAAGGTTTCTTCATTTTGCACCTGGCCTCACTGGCTTGTTTTCAGATTTAAATGGGATCTCTTAGTAAGTACTCGTAGTTAGCATCCGAGGAGCGACCCCTTCTCCTTGCCCACCAAAGTCAGTGGTTCTAACCCTGCTTTGCCCCTACCAGACACTCAATGCAGACCCTGCCGTCCAAGGAGCTCTGGTTGTCAGTCCCCACAGACTCACCTCTTAAAGATTTTTGTCAACAGTTGAGTAAACTTATGACAGCTTAAATTTTCACTTCAGACAGGAACGCTTGTAGAAAAGTAACAACCCGCGCTTCCCTGACACAGTCCACGTGTCCACAATAAGCTGCAGCCGTCAGTCTTGCCGCCAAACCGCAGTCCCAGAGAATCAAAGAAATGTCAATCACAGCCGAACGTCAGCACCAGCTGCACCCTCCTCAATACTGATTGGCGAGGTGCGCTCTTCCCGGAAGTGACGCACACCTGTCCAAGGAAGAGGCGTCACGGAGCGGGGTGCCCGGGGGTGATTTTTCCGTACAGAGTCCGCGAGGTGGCTACTGGGAAACGAAAAGGCAACTCACCACCGGGACCGACCGTCGCTCCTGAGTTCCCTAACCATGGGCCCGCGGAGCCGCGAGCGTCGGGCCGGGGCAGTGCAGAGCACCAACGACAGCAGCGCCGTCAGCAAGACCTCTCTGGCTGCGCGCGGGTACGTGCACGACACCTTCGCCGCCTTGCTAGTTCCAGGTACCGCGCGCCGCGCGCCGCTCATCCACCGCGGCTACTACGTCCGCGCACGCGCTGTGCGGCATTGCGTGCGCGCCTTCCTGAAGGGGACGTGCGCGGTCCCCGGCGCGCCTCGCGCCCAGATCGTGTCGCTCGGCGCTGGCTCGGACTCGCTGTATTTTCGCCTCAAAACTGCGGGCCGCCTGACCCGGGCTGCCGTCTGGGAGGTCGATTTTCCGGACGTGGCACAGCGCAAAGCGCAGAGGATTCGAGATACGCCGGAACTGTGTGCGTTAACCGGGCCTTTCCAGAGCGGGGACCCCGGGTACACGTTGTGCTTTGAGAGCTCGGACTACTGCATCCTGGGCCTGGACTTGCGGCAGCTGCAGCGATTGGACCACGCCTTGGGCACCGCGGGCCTTGACGCAGCCGCACCGACTCTGCTCCTGGCTGAGGCTGTGCTGACCTACCTCGAGCCGGATGATGCCGCGGCCCTCATCGCCTGGGCCGCACAGCGTTTTTCTAATGCCCTTTTCGTCGTCTACGAGCAGATGAGGCCACGTGACGCCTTTGGCGAGTTCATGCAGCAACATTTTCGGCAGTTGAATTCTCCCCTGCATGGCCTGGATCGCTTTCCCGACGCGGAAGCCCAGCAGCAGCGCTTCCTTCAGGCCGGCTGGACCGCCTGCCGTGCCATGGACATGAATGAGTTCTATCGCTGCTTTCTTCCCGCAGAAGAACGCCGGCGCGTGGAAAATCTCGAAACTTTCGATGAGTTTGAGGAGTGGCATCTGAAGTGCGCCCACTATTTCATTCTGGCCGCTTCTCGGGGAGACGCCCTCTCCCAAACTCTGGTGTTTCCACCCTCAGAGACGTTTCCTCGGATAGATCCTCCTTCCCCTTCAGGAATTTTCCCTGCCAGTGTAGTCACTGGTGATAGCCAGGGCCCACACCTTAAGAGATATGGCCACGCCTCGGTCCTTTTGAGCCCAGGTCTTATTCTCAGTGCTGGAGGATTTGGAGAGCAGGAGGGGCGACATTGCCGAGTGAGAAAGTTTCACTTGCTCTCAAGATACTGTGACTTTGAATGGAAAGGCAACCAAATATGCAGTTGGGGGATTGGAGCTCAGTGGGATGGACGCCTTTATCACACCATGACAAGACTTTCAGATACTCAGGTTCTGGTTCTGGGAGGGAGACTGTCCCCATTAACTCCAGCCTTGGGGATTCTCCAGCTTCTTTTTTGCAAGAGTGAGGATAATAACCCTGAGGACCTAAATGTCACAGTCACAAAGGTCGGCCCAGAAGAAGATTCCACTTTGTCATGTTGGCGCCACTCAACAACAGAAGTGTCCTATGAGAATCAGAGATATTTGTTTGTGTATGGGGGCCGCAGTGTGGCCGAACCTGTACTAAGGGACTGGCATTTCCTACATGTGGGGACAATGGCTTGGGTCAGGATCCCAGTGGAGGGAGAAGTACCTGAAGGTCGGCATTCCCACAGTGCCTGCAGCTGTCAAGGGGGAGCCCTCATTGCTGGAGGTCTAGGTGCTTCTGAGGAGCCGTTGAGCTCTGTATTCTTTCTGAAACCAGTCTCTTGTGGATTCATCTGGGAATCAATAGCCATCCAGCCTCCCATTACCCCAAGGTACTCCCACACAGCTCATGTGGTCAATGGGAAGCTTTTGTTGGTTGGAGGGGTCTGGATTCATTCCTCCTCAGTTCCTGGAGTGACTGTTATTGATTTGTCTACAGGACTGAGCTTGGAGTATCAGATTGACACAACATGTGTGCCATGGCCGTTAATGTTACACAATCATACCAGCATTCTCCTTCCTGAAGAGCAACAGCTCCTGCTCCTTGGAGGTGGTGGGAACTGCTTTTCTTTTGGTACCTACTTCAACCCCTGTACAGTGACATTAGACCTTTCTTCCTTAAGTGCTAGGCAGTAAGGACTGGACTTGTGATATATTCAGGACCCACTAAAGTAGACAATAAAGCTTTCCAAAATAGTATTTGACTCTGGCTATAGATATTACCACTCCCCTGTTCCCATTCCTTTTTTTGTTTTTGTTTTTTTCTGTTCAGTGCAAAAAGAAAAAAAGTTGTTTAAACACACACCAACATTCAAAGAGATGGTACAAAAATAAAACATAAATAGGCCTATCTGAAGAGAGTGGTCATACAGTCCTAGAGTAGGAATTGGGGGCCTTTGGGTCCCTGTATCTAGTTTACTGGTCTTCCTCCCATTTTCTAATCTGAGTTTATCCATTTACTGAGTTACAATGACCTTTAGCCTAAGTCAAGTGAAACTTTTCCCAATGCCAGGTTTTGTGATTTTAGATGGGACCTTGGAAGAAGTTTCACACAGATCCTTGGTAAGAATACAAGGCTGAATATACGTGAAGGGACATGGTATTGACCTCATTCTTCATGTATGAAACCTGAAATGAACCCAGTTGCAGTTTGATTAAAGGATTGTGCCATTTAGTGCAGCAGAGAACTCTGTGATAGCTTTAATAAGACACATTCGTATGACTTCATTGACACATGGTTTTGTTCCATTTTTTTGCCACCGGTTCTATATTTATTTAGAATTATAAGTGCTAATAAACCAAATATTTGATTTCTCAGCTCATTTTGTATATGGTATGAAAATGTTTTGCTCCAGATCTACTCCACCCTTCACTATGTTCTGTGTCCCAGGAGGCCAACCTTTATGAATTGCATCAATGAGTTTACTTGTTCTCTGGTGTTTGGTGAGTTCCATCAGTCAGAGGTACCAGAGAGGGATGGTTGGACAGTGAGAGTATTCCAGGTGTTTCCCCTACCAGTCTGCAAGTTGGCATTAGCTGCATTCTTTTTTTTTTTAAATAAATTTATTTATTTTTGGCTGTGTTGGGTCTTCGTTGCTGTGCGCAGGCTTTCTCTAGTTGTGGTGCGTGGGCTTCTCACTGCAGTGGCTTCTCTTGTTGCAGAGCACAGGCTCTAGGCGCATGGGCTTCAGTAGTTGTGGCTTGCAGGCTCTAGAGCGCAGGCTCAGTAGTTGTGGTGCACGAGCTTAGTTGCTCTGCCACATGTGGGATCTTCCCAGACCAGGGCTCGAACCCGTGTCCCCTGCATTGGCAGGTGGATTCTTAACCACTGTGCCACCAGGGAAGCCCGCAGCTGCATTTTTTTCGTAAAAGCCACAGCTCCTGTCATGTAGTCTTCTATAAGGTATAGCTCTAATTCTGCATCACTCCAAAGAATTCTGTATCTTAGTTGCATTAACCATATTTTAAGTGTTCAATAGCCACATGTGACTAATGGCTACAGTATTAGACAATATAGATGTAGAACATTTCCATCATTGCAGAAACATCTGGACTCCACTGAGGTACTTCACTATCTTGACTTGGTTTCCCTTAACCCTGCTAACCCCTTTTAATTAGTATCTTCATTAAACTCTCAACTATCCCCTTTAAATGGACCATCTTTCCTGGTGAGCCTTGTGAGATCATGAAACATCTTAGGTATTCATCCTTAAAACTTGAGCCTTAATTTGTCATCTAAATTGTGAATACCTTGTGAAATTCGTGTGTCAAAAGGTAGTGGCTTTGTTGGTACTTAAGTGTACCACTTCAGTATTTCTTGTTAGTCTTCAATCCTTGAAACCTTAATAATAACTTGAGATTCTACAAGTACCTAAATTCTACAAGTACTATCAATGTTAACATCTTGATGGACTTAGTATGACCGAGAATCTTTTTTCCCTAATATTTTAATTAACAACTTTGCATATAAATGCATGAAAAAAGTGTTCAATATGAAAACCAAGTAGCAAACACAAGCCTAGTGTATGGAGAGGGCAATGTTGGCTCTGTTGGATGAAGGTTCCCAGGAGAAGACAAACTGAATAAACTGTTGTTTAACTTCAGCTTCCCTGAGACTGCACAGCCCTTTCTGGGAGAGTTACTAGTTACTGTCATGAGTCCTGGTAAACAAAGGACTTAACTATGGCTAGGCATCTGCAAGGCTATCAGTGGGCCAGGTACTAGGTTACTGGCAAGACTGTGACTGGAAGGGGAAAAGGCTGCGCTGTATTTTTTAAGTTCACCACAAGCCTACCTCCAACTTTTAGGAGCAGATCAAAGCAGAACATTAATGAAGTGAGTATTCTCAGCTATGTAGTAGTTAGTACCAGAATTCTAACCTAGAAATAACTCCAAAGCCCAGGGTATCCCTTCCATTATGTTACTTCTTAGATGGTACCATCAACCATTACTATATCATTACTTTGGGGCCATATAGAGGGGTGGGGGTGGGAGAGGGAGGCTGTCAGGAGAATGTGGATGTATGCCAGACCTAAATTACTAGCACAGTGATGCCTATTCTCTCAAGTGCTGCCCAGTATGGCACATTGTGAGTAATTGGGCTTGTTCCACATTTCTATGTGATTACCGGATTAAGCATGCCCTCCACCTCTGACCCTACACATGCATCATACTCAGTTAAAGAGTTATTCATTTCTCAAGCTCTACTCTTTAGAGCACTTAGAGTTTTGTCCTCAACATTAACTCTGTGCCTTTGGAGCAGCACTCAGAGGTGCTGGATCCCAGTTTCATAAGAGTAATCCACAGCAGTTAGAGATGTGGGCCAGATTAAGAACTGAAGTTGGACTATGTTTTTTGTTTCTCCATTTCACCTCTGAATATCTTTGTTTTAAAATTCTGGTGTGGAGCTCTGGGGTAGTTATGAGAGTTATCAACTTCTTGATTGCAGTTTCCAGCTGATCTTCATCCCTTTTTGCTCAACAATGGATCATGGTTACCCCATATCCATTGGAAATGAAATGAGTTCACTTTGCCAAAAGGCTAATCTGGGGGAGTAGGAACATGCATAAATGTGCTTGCGAGCACATGAATACAGGATTTTCCTATGACGTGCTGATGCTTCACTGGGTATGACTTGGTGTGTAACTCTCAAAGTAAGTTTAACAGGGAGAGGAAAGACCTTGCCCTAATATTTATGTGAAAAGTCATTTGCCACCTAATTTTCAGACTAAGACTGGGAAATAAATTGTAATAAGAATTATTTTTAGGATATTACACTACATAGAGCTTTTCTCATTCCCTAGCTTTTGTCCACATTTTTAGGCTTTTCTAATGAAAAGAGCCTCAACCTCTGATTCATATTTAGACTTGCTATTTCAGGAAAAGTTAGCAAAACTGATCTTTCTTATTCAAGGATACCTCAGCAATTTAAGGAGGAAAAAAGCTTTGCCACCACCCTTCCTCCCCCATTGTATTGCTTTTTCTAATTATCATTTCTTTCTCTATTAATATTTATTATACATACTATGTAATTCTTCATTGGCAGCTTTTTCATAAAGCCAGAATCTGACATTCCCTATCTCACAAGCTTCATCCCCTGCCACTCCTCCTCCCCTTATTGACATCCCACTTATATAGGAAGTATACCTGGGACCCAAAGGACAGAATATTGTTACATGCTTCCATTCTTTTACTTACCGTGTTCTCCCTGTTGGGACTCTTAAGACTGCCTCTCCTACCTTACTCTCAACCTCACTATCCCAATTTTGTTCATAAAACTCCTACTTGACTCAAGGCTTATCTTTGGAAATCATTCCCTGGTTCGAATCCACCACCCTTTCAGGCTGGGATGGGTTACTCTTCTGTGTTGCCAGAGCACCTTGTAACTATCATCCATATTGTGTTATAATCTACTTTCTCGTCTGTCTACTCACTAGATTGAAGATCCTTGAGGGTAGGGATAGTATCTTATTCACCATTGTATTTCCAGCACCTGGAAATACAGATGTCAACATCGGAATTGAACAACGATCTCTCATTGTTGGGGTTGAACATCACCAGATCTTTCTCATACCTTTTTAATGTAATATATCCTGTGCCACTGGCTTCCTGGGGAAGAACAGAGTAGCACTAGTGAAAAATAATACAATGACACCCCAAATGCAAGCCTGTCATGCAAACCTGTGCCCCTGGTCAGAAGTGCAGAGAGAATCAGCCAGAACCTTTAGAACACAGCTGTGATTATAAACACCTGCTTTCGGGAACCCCTCTCTTAGTCCCACTGCTTCCCCCATCTTCCACTCAGACATCTGGTGGGTAGTGACAGAGATAAGTAACCACAGAGACAGTGGATTTTTTTTCTTATTTTAGAAGAAGACTAGCATATTAACCACATCTTAACTATAAAGAAGAACCACTCCATAGTGACTTGAGCCTGCAACCTACCCTCTAGCCCAATTTCCTTTGAGTTTGCAGTTTGGGTAAGATTTGCTTGTGGTCACTTTGGGTTTGAGCTGACAACCTAGACTCACACCAGTGTCATCTCGACTAGAGCACACAGCATCGAAGTTTCTGTACCCTGCTATGTGTTAGCCAACAGCTCATTGAAAAAACCTTATTGTTAATGATAAAATGAACTTATTTACAAAACAGAAACAGATTCACAAAGAAAACAAATTTATGGTTACCAAAGGGGAAAGTGGGGGAGGGATAAATTAGGAGTTTAGGATTAGCAGATACAAACTACTATGTATCAAGTAGACAACTGAATCACTTTGCTGTAGACCTGAAACTAACACAACATTGTAAATCAACTATAGTCTAATATAAAATAAAAATTACATTTTAAAAATAAAATAAATGACAAGGTCCTACTGTGGAGCACAGGGAACTATATTCAATACCCTATCATAAGCCATAATGGAAAAGAATATGTATATATATGTATAACTGAATCACTTTGCTGTACACCAGAAACTAACACAACATTGTAAATCAACTTTACTTCAATTTTTTAAAAGGCTATAGATTAAAAAAAAAACCTGTTGCTATTTATTGTGTATATGCTCATTATAGAAATATTTAAAAAGCAAGATCTGATACATTTAAACATTTTCCAGGACTTTCTAACCATGTTGGGGTTACACTGTATGTCTTTTTTATAAGCTCTGAATAAAAATTTTCACAGCCACAAACAAAGTTAACTTCAGGGGGATAGAATCAAGTGATTGATAGTTCTTGTGCACGACTTGTTCAGCTGGTGTCTGCATGACAGTTCCTCAGTTGATGAATCTCCTCTTTGATGAGTGAGTGCCTTCTCTTGCTATATCTGATAAGAATCACTTCAAGTCCCTAAGGTTACTAAGATTATGAAACTAAGATATATGGTATTATTCATGCTATTTTTTTTTACAAGATGAAAGCTATGGTCTACAAAATCAGCTCTGGGGAGACCTGAGAAAAAGAATGAGCAGGTGAAGAACCAAAATACTGCTACCCAAGGTAGAAGAGAAGTAAATACAAAACTGAGGAGCACAGCAAATGTGTAGTCATTGGCAACCTGAATTACTGTTCTCTCATCCTGAAGAACTAACCAGATAGAACTGTAACAAAAATTCATGCTGGGGCTTCCCTGGTGGCGCAGTGGTTGAGAGTCCGCCTGCCCATGCAGGGGACACGGGTTCATGCTCCGGTCCGGGAAGATCCCACATGCCGCGAAGTGGCTGGGCCCGTGAGCCATGGCCGTTGAGCCTGCGCCTCCGGAGCCTGTGCTCTGCAACGGGAGAGGCCACAACAGTGAGAGGCCCGCGTACCGCAAAAAAAAAAAATTCAAGTCCGTTCTCCAGTAGGTCTGCGTCTTTATTCCTGTCTTGGGGAGGGGGAAGGGTGAGTTTTGACAGGGAGAGAGTCATGGACATATACACACTAACAAACGTAGTAAGGTAGATAGCTAGGGGGAAGCAGCCGCAAGGCACAGGGATATTAGCTCGGGGCTTTGTGACAGCCTGGAGGGGTGGGATGGGGAGAGTGGGAGGGAGGGAGACGCAAGAGGGAAGACATATGGGAACATATGTATATGTATAGCTGATTCACTTTGTTATAAAGCAGAAACTAACACACCATTGTAAAGCAATTATACCCCAATAAAGATGTTTAAAAAAAAAAAATTCATGCTGAACAACTATGCCAATGGCAGCTGTGTAGTTTAAGCTCATGGGATTTGGAGTCAGATAGACTTGGGATTGAATCCTGGCTTTCTTCCTTACTGGCATGTGACCTTGGGAAAGTACTTAACTTCTGTAAACCTCAGTTTCCACGTCTGTAAAATGGGTGGTATAATAATGGTACCCACGGGCTTCCCTGGTGGCTTAGTGGTTGAGAGTCCGCCTGCCAATGCAGGGAACACGGGTTCGTGCCCCGGTCCGGGAGGATCCCACATGCCGCGGAGCGGCTGGGCCCGTGAGCCATGGCCGCTGAGCCTACACGTCCGGAACCTGTGCTGTGCAACGGGAGAGGCCACAGCAGTGAAAGGCCCGCGTACCGCAAAAAAAAAATAAATAAAATAATGGTACCCACATCAAAAGTTGATGAGAGAATTTTATAAGACAATGTAAATAGTGCATTTTAGCACAGTGTAGAGCATACAATAAGGCTCAGTAAATGTTAGCCCAGGACATGGCACAGGTAGGGAGGGATATTCTACAACCTCCCCTGAGTAGTTTTTCCCCAGTGCTTAACCAGTAAGTCCAATATATAATGACTGTTTAACACTGTGCTAGATCTTAAGCGGAAGAAACGTGGTCTCTTCTCCACAAGAAGCTTACAATATAAAAAAAAGAATACACACGGAACAACTGGAGAACAATTAGAACGGACAGTGTAATGTTCAGGAACTCACAGAATATCCTTGAGAAATCAGATAAAGGGTTTGAGAGATGTTACACAGCTGCACAGGTAATTCTTGGCAAAATGGGTTTTGACTGGCATGAGAAGGAGTAGTCAAAGGATGCATCAAGGATAATGTGAGAAAAATGCCTCGTATGGAAAGGATGGATAGAATATAGATGAACAGAGGCGAGAAGCAGGGCTTCCCGGGTTCAATTGTGATGATGCTTTTGGAATGCTTCCCAACACATTTTCTCTTCTTGATGATTCCTATTTGGTTCCCTTAGGTCACATAGCTTTTAACCCTAGGCTGTGAGGCTGGAGTACAAAATAAGGAGATAAGACATAAGAGAAGCACCTTCTAGATGGAAAGGGAGCTAAAGGTCCTCTGGTCCTGGAAGGGAGAGGAAAGGAGAGATTATGGTGATCATCCGGATGACACACAGAAAGATAAGAAGCCTAGAGGGGAAGACAAAGTATACAAATGACTATTTAGAGTGTGATCAGTGCTGTGAAGGAGAATCCAAGTGTTCCAAGAGAGTAAATATGGGGTTTCAGCTAGTTAGAAAAAGCTTCTGTGAGGAGTAACATTTCTACGGAGGTCTGGAGAGATGGTAGAAAGCGTGATCAGGGAAAGCATGGCTTGCAGAAAGACTTTAATTTGGGAATTTGGTAATTGGGCAAACCACCAAAAGATCAGAAAGCAAGTGAGAGGTAGAACTGTGGGCAATAGAGATGGAGATGTGGTCAGGGTAAATATGGTGGCAGAACATGTGAACTACTGGAGCAATGCAAGCCATTGGTGAGTTTGAAGCAGAGGTATGATCCAATCAGTTTAGGTCATATGTGGTGTCTTCAGTCTCCCTGAGAATAATCAAGCCAGGAGTACTGACAAGACTAAGATTGAGTCTGGACTTTGCTATGACAGTTTCTCCGTGGTCATGAATGTCTCCACGAGCATCTTAGCAACAGATGTTGACACATGTTCTGTCACTCAACATGAATCTCACATTCTGAAGGATCATAAATATTATCATTATTACCAGTGAAACTGACAAATGTTTATAGAGAACTTTAAGGCTTCCACAAACACTGTCTACTTTATTCTCAAAGGAGCTCTGTGAAGTGAGCACTACTATTAGCCCCATTTTACATAGGAGTGAGGCTCTGGTCAATGCTTCCTTGCTTAAGGTCAAATAAAGTAAAAAAAATCTCAGAAGGCCTGGAGCAGTATCTTAAACCAGGTTCTCTAACTCAGACACCTCTGTTCTCTCCATTTGGTCACACGACCTTCAAATAGCAGGTTCCAAACAGCTAATGAAATTTCATAATATTTACAAGGATGAGTAAGAAATCATATGAATTCAGGGGATGGGTGGGGCTAACAAGTTCAATTTTGAAGATACTGAATCTGAAGTGACTGTAGGATCTTCAAGTGGAGAACCCAGTAGACACATATTAAGGGTGTGGAGCCAGGAGAGGATTATAATGTGTCCATATCTATTTTAGAGTTAAAGATCTCAGAGCTTGCTGTCTTCTTGTGGGACAAATCCAATGGATTAACCTTAACAGAGGTTGGTCTTTTATCAACATAGAAATGATTTTATGGTTAAGGCGCTTTTTTGTTCTGGAAACTAAATTTAAAGGTTGACTGTATTGGGCTTTTGTCTTTTAGGGGAAAAATCTATAGAGTAAACAGAAATAATATGAGCAAAGAACATGATTTGCAAAACCATAATGAATATTGATCATAACTTAATCAAATGATTATAACTTAATTAAAAATTAGTGGCCCAATATAGTTGCTTTGCTAGATTCCAGGTGGGGTTGGCAATCATGTATAAGAAGCTGATGTGGGAACTATATTCAATATCCTGGGATAATTAACAAACTGAAGGAGAAAAACCATATGATCATCTCAATAGATGCAGAGAAAGCTTTCGACAAAATTCAATACCCATTTATAATAAAAACCCTCCAGAAAGTAGGCATAGAGGGAACTTACCTCAACATAATACAGGCCATATATGACAAACCCACAGCAAACATCGTCCTCAATGGTGAAAAACTAAATCATTTCCACTAAGATCAGGAAAAAGACAAGGTTGCCCACTGTCACCACTATTATTCAACATAGTTACGGAAGTTTTAGCCACAGCAATCAGAGAAGAAAAAGAAATAAAAGGAATCCAAATCAGAAAAGAAGAAGTAAAGCTGTCACTGTTTGCAGATGACATGACACTATACATCGAGAATCCTAAAGATGCCACCAGAAAACTACTAGAGCTAATCAATGAATTTGGTAAAGTAGCAGGATACAAAATTAATGCACAGAAATCTCTTGCATCCCTATACACTAATGATGAAAAATCTGAAAGTGAAATTAAGAAAACACTCCCATTTACCACTGCAACAAAAAGAATAAAATATCTAGGAATAAACCTACCTAAGAAGTCAAAAGACCTGTATGCAGAAAATTATGACACTGGTGAAAGAAATTAAAGATGATACAAATAGATGGAGAGATATACCATGTTCTTGGATTGGAAGAATCAACATTGTGAAAATGACTATACTACCCCAAACAATCTACAGATTCAATGCAATCCCTATCAAACTACCACTGGCATTTTTCACAGAACTAGAACAAAAAATCTCACAATTTATATGGAAACACAAAAGACCCCAAATAGCCAAAGCAATCTTGAGAAAGAAAAACGGAGCTGGAGGAATCAGGCTCCTGGACTTCAGACTATACTACAAAGCTACAATAATCCAAACAGTATGGTACTGGCACAAAAACAGAAATATAGATCAATGGAACAAGATAGAAAGCCCAGAGATATACCCACGCACATATGGTCACCTTATCTTTGATAAAAAGAGGCAAGAATATAGAGTGGAGAAAAGACACCTTCTTCAATAAGTGGTACTGGGAGAACTGGACAGCTACATGTAAAAGAATGAAATTAGAACACTCCCTAACACCATACACAAAAGTAAACTCAAAATGGATTAAAGACCTAAATGTAAGGCCAGACACCATCAAACTCTTAGAGGAAAACATAGGAAGAACACAGTATGACATAAATCACAGCAAGATCCTTTTTGACCCACCTTCTAGAGAAATGGAAATAAAATTAAAAATACACAAATGGGACCTAATGAAACTTCAAAGCTTTTGCACAGCAAAGGAAACCATAAAGAAGACGAAAAGACAACCTTCGGAACTGGAGAAAATACTTGCAAATTAAGCAACTGACAAAGGATTAATCTCCAAAATTTACAAGCAGCTCATGCAGCTCAATATCAAAGAAACAAACAACCTAATCCAAAAATGGGCAGAAGATCTAAATAGGCAGTTCTCCCAAGAAGATATACAGATGGCCAACAAACACATGAAAGAATGCTCAACATCAGCAATCATTAGAGAAATGCAAATCAAAACTACAATGAGATATCATCTCACACCTGTCAGAATGGCCATCATCAAAAAATCTACAAACAATAAATGCTGGAGGGGGTGTGGATAAAAGGGAACCCTCTTGCACTGTTGGTGGGAATGTAAAATGATACAGCCACTATGGAGAACAGTATGGAGGTTCCTTAAAAAACTAAAACTACAACTACCATACGACCCAGCAATCCCACTACTGGGCATGTACCCTGAGAAAACCGTAATTCAAAAAGAGTCATGTACCAAAATATTCATTGCAGCTCTATTTACAATAGCCCGGAGATGGAAACAACCTAAGTGTCCATCATTGGATGAATGGATAAAGAAGATGTGGCACATATATACAATGGAATATTACTCAGCCATAAAAAGAAATGAAATTGAGTTATTTGTAGTGAGGTGGATGGACTTGGAGTCTGTCATACAGAGTGAAGTAAGTCAGAAAGAGAAAAAAAATTACTGTATGCTAACACATATATATGGAATCAAAAAAAAAAAAAAAAGGTCATGAAGAACCTAGAGGCAAGATGGGAAAAAAGATGCAGACCTACTAGGGACTTGAGGATACAGGGAGGGGGAAGGGTAAGCTGGGACAAAGTGAGAGAGTGGCATGGACATATATACACTACCAAATGTAAAATAGATAGCTAGTGGGAAGCAGCTGCATAGCACAGGGAGATCAGCTCGGTGCTTTTTGACCACCTAGAGAGGTGGGATAGTGAGGGTGGGAGGGAGGGAGATACAAGAGGGAAGCGATATGGGGATATAAGTATATGTATAACTGATTCACTTTGTTATAAAGCAGAAACCAACACACCATTGTAAAGCAATTATAACTCCAATAAAGATGTTAAAAAAATATCCTGGGATAAACCATAACGGAAAAGAATATAAAAAAGAATGTATATATATGTATAATGGAGTCACTTTGCTATACAACAGAAATTAACACAACATTGTAAATCAATGATACTTCAATTAAAAAAAGAATGAAGAAGCTGATGTAAGTACTGTTATGAAAAAAGCTGGAAGTAATCAAGAATTCAATTTGATGTGTGATGTTTAGGGTTTTTTTTTAAACATCTTTATTGGAGTATAATTGCTTTAAGATGTGTTAGTTTCTGCTGTGTAACAAAGTGAATCAGCTATATGTATACATATATCCCCATATCCCCTCCCTCTTGCATCTCCCTCCCACCCTCTCTATCCCTCTACCAATCAGGTTTATTGGCCGGAGACATATAAATTAGACTAGCAAAAGACAGATTAACAAGAAAAAAACAAATAGAAGTTTATGCTTCTATGTACATGGAAGTACTCTGTGTTGAGTAACTCAAAGTAGTGCTGAGAATTTGGGCTTATATAGCACCTTAACAAGAGAACAACACATTTTTAGAGAAGGGAGAAGACAAAAGAAAAGGACTTTGAGTTTCTAGGGCAGCAAATTCTCAGAAGGTAAATATATGAGGGAACTAATGGAAGATAAAGGCTAGTTAATACTCTGTTATATAGATTCCTCTGGTGCCATTTCTGGGCTGATGAGGGTCTAGAGCTGTCTCTGGTGATTAACTCCTGTCCTTCCTAGTAGAGAAGGGATGTGGGACACCTTTACAAATTTTGTCCTGCTTTTAGGCAAATGGGGGAGGGCAGAGACCTTTTCTTGTATCTGCTGCTTCTCAATTGCCTTCAGCTCAAAATTGTCTTTATGCTGAAGTGGTATATTTGGGGATGGCATAATCTGCTGTCCTTCAATATCAATCAATTTTCTCTAAAAAGTCTGTATGAATTTACACTCACACCGTACATGAAATATATGAGACAGTCCATTTCCATATACCCTCACAAAACAGGTTGTTATTCTTTTAAACATTTCTGAATGGATCAAAGATGGAATCTCATTATTGTTTTAGTTTGTGTTTCTCTGATTATAGCAAGACTTCTTAATATTTATAGCAACTTTTATATATAATGGATATTAATGCTTTGTTACATTTGCTACAAAAGACCTAATAATTTAACTTGTACAGCCAGCCAAGTAACACTTTTCTCCTGCCAGCAGCTATTTGAATTGCTAAGTAATGGGTGTAAACAATCAAACAATACAGTTAATCATGTAAACACCATTAAATGAAAATAATGCTTCAAAGAAACAATATAGTAGTACATGATTAACTGACAGATAAGTGGTTCAAAGTCTAAGAAATTGCAGAGCAGGAAAAGAGATTGGGTGGGTCCTGGAGCTGGTTCTTTTCTGACTTGCTGGCATTCTAGGATGAGGAGGTTGAGATGGACTGTGGTTTCCATTGTGATCTTCAGACCCCAAGGGCTCTACAGAGTAGCCAAGGGAACCCCCTCCCCAGTTCTTCCACCAGAGCAGCTCCTCTTAGGTCTGTTTATTATGCCTTTATTTGAATAAAGCACAATAGTCACTTATCTGAAAAAAAAAAAAAGTGAAAACCTCCAGACCAACACCATAGGCCAGAGGTTAAGAGCTAGGTTCTGCAATCAAACTGTTTAAGTTTAAATGACGGTTTTGCTACTTACTAGGTAGGTGACCCTGGGCAAGTTTCTTAACCTCCCTAATGCTCTGTCTGCTCATCTGTAATATGGAATTGGGTAGTTGTAGGGGTAGAAGAGGATAATGCATAACACATATAAAGCCTGGCACTTAATAACACTCAGTAAATGTTAGCTAGATATGAAACTATTGTTACAGATGCTTGCCGTCCTAAAATGCCTGGGAAGGAATTCATGGAGGAGGTGGATGCTGAGTTTGCTTGAAGAATGGGTATAATGGGGACATGTAGAGATTGGGGAAGGGGCAGGATCACCCAGAGGTAGAGCTGAGCATGATCTATTTGGAGGCCACAGCACAAGGGAAGCAGAATTTATTTATGGGCTACAAGGAGATAAGATTGGATACATGTGTTAGGACCCCACTGTGGAGGACTTTGAATGCTTGGCTAAGGAATTTGGACTTGAAACTTCATGTAGTAAGACATTTTCATCCTTACACAAAAATGCTCTGCAGTAATCTCATCACATAGGAATCTTCGTAGGCTCTCACACAGATGCACCATTTCATATTTCTTAAAAGGGAAGAAATGAAAAATAATGAAGTGTTTATCAGAGTCCCAAACTGACAATAACAATGAGAAGTGGAAAAAGAAAAGACACTGATGAAGAACTGGACTAAATGCAGGGACAAAGGTAGGAGAAGGGAAGGAGCTGAGTCCACCTGCCCACTCTCTCTGCTGGCTGTGCCAAGGATATTGTACCCTTCACCATCTCTGCCCGGAGCTTTCCAGTCCTTCACCAGTACCCTCTTGCCTGGAATGTTGTGGGCAGTGAATTATTTCAACCTGCCCCAGTCTTGATCCAAATTAGCTGGGGCCTTAGTAAACCTTGGAACTCAAAGTATTTCACCAGGGATGTACTAGCCTGCCATGCGCCCATGGCCACCAGTCCCTTGCACACCAGGGTAGTCCCTCCTTTGTTCCTACCAACACTTTTGCCGAGGTTCTCATTAGCCTTTTGCCTAGATTACTGCAACAGAGTTCTCACTGCCCTTCCCACCCTAGTCTTGTTTCCCTCTGGTCTGGATTAATCCCTAAGTACAGCTTTGATCACGCCACTTCTGCTCAAAAACCTGCCTTTAGTGAGATTGGTTCAAGATGGCAGAGTAGAAGGATGTGCACTCACTCCCTCTTGCGAGAGCACCGGAATCACAACTAACTACTGAACAATCATTGACAGGAAGACACTGGAACTCACCAAAAAAGATATCCACATCTAAAGGCAAAGGAGAAGCCACAACTAGACAGTAGGAGGGGTGGAATCACAATAAAATCAAATCCCATAACTGCTGGGTGGGTGACACACAAACTGGAAAACACTTATACCATTGGGTGGATTTATATTCATACCATAAATCCACCCATTGGAGTGAAGGTTCTGAGTCCCATGTCGGGCTTCCCAACCTGGGGGTCCGGCAACGGGAGGAGGAATTCCTAGAAAATTAGACTCTGAAGGCTAGCGGGATTTGACTGCAGGACTTCGACAGGACTGGGGGAAACAGAGACTCCACTCTTGGAGGGCACACACAAAGTAGTGTGCGCATCGGGACCCAGGGGAAGGAGCAGTGACCGAATAGGAGAGTGAACCAAACCTACCTGCTAGTGTTGGAGGGTCTCCTGCAGAGGTGGGGGTGGCTGTGTGTCACTGTGAGTACAAGGACACAGGCAGCAAAAGTTCTGGGAAGTACTCCTTGGCGTGAGCCCTCCCAGGCTCCACCATTAGCCCCACCAAAGAGCCAGGTAGCCTCCAGTGTTGGGTCGCCTCAGGCCAAACAAGCAACAGGGAGGGAACCCAGCCCTACCCATCAGCAGACAAGCAGATTAAAGTTTTACTGAGCTCTGCCCACGAGAGCAACACCTTGCTCTACCCACCACCAGTCCCACCCATCAGGAAACTTGCACAACCCTCTTTGATAACCTCATCCACCAGAGGGAAGACAGCAGAAGCAAGAAGAACTACAATCCTGCAGCCTGTGGAACAAAAAACACATTCACAGAAAGACAGACAAGATGAAAAGGCAGAGGGCTATGTACCAGATGAAGGAATAATATAAAACCCCAGAAAAATAACTAAATGAAGTGGAGATAGGCAACCTTCCAGAAAAAGAATTCAGAATAATGATGGTGAAGATGATCCAGGACCTCGAAAAAGAATGGAGGCAAAGATCGAGAAGATGCAAGAAATGTTTAACAAAGACCTAGAAGAATTAAAGAACAAACACCTAGAAGAATTAAAGAACAAAGAAATAGAGATGAACAATACAATAACTGAAATGAAAAATACACTAGACGGAATCAATAGCAGAGTAACTGAGGCAGAATGATGGATAAGTGACCTGGAAGACAGAATGGTGGAATTCACTGCCGTGGAACAGAATAAAGAAAAAAGAATGAAGAGAAATGAAGACAGCCTAAGAGACTTCTGGGACAACATTAAATGCAACAACATTTGCATTAGAGGGGTGCCAGAAGGAGAAGAGAGAGAGAAAGGGCCAGAGAAAATATTTGAAGAGATTATAGTCGAAAACTTCCCTAACATGGGAAAGGAAATAGCCACCCAAGTCCAGGAAGTGCAGAGAGTCCCAGGCAGGATAAACCCAAGGAGAAACACACTGAGCCACATAGTAATCAAATTGACAAAAATTAAAGACAAGGAAAAATTATTAAAAGCAACAAGGGAAAAATGACAAATAACATACAAGGGAACTCCCATAAGGTTAACAGCTGATTTCCCAGCAGAAACTCTACAAGCCAGAAGGGAGTGGCATGATAAATTTAAAGTGATGAAAGGGGAGAACCTACAACCAAGATTACTCTACCGGGCAAGGATCTCATTCAGATTCGATGGAGAAATCAAAAGCTTTACAGACAAGCAAAAGATAAGAGAATTCAGCATCACCAAACCAGCTCTACAACAAATGATAAAGGAACTTCTCTAAGTGGGAAACACAAGAGAAAAAAAGGACCTACAAAAACAAACCCATAACAATTAAGAAAATGGTAATAGGAACATACATATCGATAATTACCTTAAACGTGAATGGATTAAATACTCCAACCAAAAGACACAGGCTCCCTGAATGGATACAAAAACAAGATCCATACATATGCTGTCTACAAGAGACCCACTTCAGACCTAGGGACACGTACAGACTGAAAGTGAGGGGATGGAAAAAGATGTTCCATGCAAATGGAAACCAAAGAAAGCTGGAGTAGCAATACTCATATCAGATAAAATAGACTGTAAAATAAAGAACATTACAAGAGACAAGGAAGGACACTACATAATGATCAAGGGATCAATCCAAGAAGAGGATATAACAAGTATAAATATATATGCACCCAACATAGGAGCACCTCAATATATAAGGCAACTGCTAACAGCTCTGAAAGAGGAAATGGACAGCAACAGAATAATAGTGGGGGACTTTAATGCCTCACTTACAACAATCAACAGATCATCCAAACAGAAAAGGAAACAGAAGCTTTAAATGACACAATAGACCAGATAGATTTAATTGATATTTATAGGACATTCCATATAAAAACAGTAGATTACACTTTCTTCTCAAGTGCGGACGGAACATTCTCCAAGACAGATCACATCTTGGGTCACAAATCAAGCCTCTGTAAATTTGAGAAAACTGAAATCATATCAAGGATCTTTTCTGACTACAACACTATGAGATTAGAAATCAATTCCAGGGAAAATAACATAAAAAACACAAACACGTGGAGGCTAAACAATACGTTACTAAATAACCAAGAGGTCACTGAAGAAACCAAAGAGAAAATCAAAAAATACCTAGAGACAGATTACAACGAAAACACGATGATCCAAAACCTACGGGATGCTGCAAAAGCAGTTGTAAGAGGGAAGTTTATAGCTATACAAGCCTACCTCAAGAAACAAGAAAAATTTCATATAAACAATCTAACCTTACACCTAAAGGAACTAGAGAAAGAAGAAAAAACAAAAACCAAAGTTAGCAGAAGGAAAGAAATCATAAACATCAGAGCAGAAATAAATGAAATAGAAACAAAGAAAACAATAGTAAGATCAATGAAACTAAAAGCTGGTTCTTTGAGAAGATAAACAGAATTGATAAACCATTAGTGAGACTCACCAAGGAAAAGAGGGAGAGGACTCAAGTCAATAAAATGAGAAATGAAAAAGGAGAAGTTACAACAGACACCGCAGAAATGCAAAGTATCCTAAGCGACTACTACAAGCAACTGTATGCCAATAAAATGGACAAACTGGAAGAAATGGACAAATTCTTAGAAAGGTATAAGCTTCCAAGACTGAACCAGGAAGAAGTAGAAAATATGAACAGACCAATCACAAGTAATGAAATTGAAACTGTGATTAAAAATCTTCCAACAAACAAAAGTCCAGGACCAGATGGCTTCACAGGTGAATTCTATCAAACATTTAGAGAAGAGATAACACTCATCCTTCTCAAACTCTTCCAAAAAATTGTGGAGGAAGGAACACTGCCAAACTCATTCTATGAGGCCACCATTACCCTGATACCAAAACCAGACAAAGATACTATACAAAAAGAAAATTACAGACCAACATCACTGATGAATATAGATGCAAAAATCCTCAACAAAATACTAGCAAACAGAATCCAGCAACACATTAAAAGGATAATATACCATGATCAAGTGGGATTTATCCCAGGGATGCAAGGATTCTTCAATATATGCAAATCAATCAGTGTGATACACCATATTCACAAATTGAAGCAGAAAAACCATATGATCATCTCAATAGATGCAGAAAAAGCTTTTGACAAAATTCAACACCCATTTATAATAAAAACTCTCCAGAAAGTGGGCATAGAGGGAACCTACCTCAACATAATAAAGGCCATATATGACAAACCCATAGCAAACATCATTCTCAATGTTGAAAAACTGAAAGCATTTCCTCTAAGATCAGGAACGAGACAAGGATGTCCACTCTCACCACTATTATTCAACATAACTTTGGAAGTCCTAGCCAAGGCAATCAGAGAAGAAAAAGAAATAAAAGGAATACAAATTGGAAAAGAAGAAGAAAAACTGTCACTGTTTGCAGATGACATGATACTATACATAGAGAATCCTAAAGATGCTACCAGAAAACTACCAGAGCTAATCAATGAATTTGGTAAAGTTGCAGGATACAAAATTAATGCACAGAAATCTCTGGCATTCCTATACACTAATGATGAAAAATCTGAAAGAGAAATTAAGGAAACACTCCCATTTACCATTGCAACAAAAAGAATAAAATACCTCGGAATAAACCTACCTAGGGAGACAAAAGACCTGTATGCAGAAAACTATAAGACACTGATGAAAGAAATTAAAGATGATACAAATAGATGGAGAGATATACCATGTTCTTGAATTGGAATAATCAATATTGTGAAAATGACTATACTACCCAAAGCAATCTACAGATTCAATGCAATCCCTATCAAATTACCAATGGCATTTTTTACAGAACTAGAACAAAAAATCTTAAAATTTGTACGGAGACACAAAAGACCCTGAACAGCCAAAGCAGTCTTGAGGGAAAAAAGCAGAGCTGGAGGAACCAGACTCCCTGACTTCAGACTATACTACAAAGCTACAGTAATGAAGACAACAAGGTACTGGCACAAAACCAGAAACATCGATCAATGGAACAAGATAGAAAGTTCAGAGATACACCCACACACCTATGGTCAACTAGTGTATGACAAAGGAGGCAAGGATATATAATGGAGAAAAGACAGTCTCTTCAATAAGTGGTGTTGGGAAAACTGGACAGCTACATGTAAAAGAATGAAATTAGAACACTCCCTAACACCATACACAAATGTAAACTTAAAATGGATTAGAGACCTAAATGTAAGACCAGTCACTATAAAACTCTTAGAGAAAAACATAGGAAGAACACTCTTTGACATAAATCACAGCAAGATCCTTTTTGACACACCTCCTAGAGAAATGGAAAACAAAAATAAACAAATGGGACCTAATGAAACTTCAAAGCTTTTGCACAGCAACGGAAGCCATAAACAAAAGGAAAAGACATCCCTCAGAATAGGATTAAATATTTGCCAACGAATCAATGGACAAAGGATTGATCTCCAAAATATATAAACAGTTCGTGTAGCTCAATATTAAAGAAACAAACAACCCAATCCAAAAATGGGCAGAAGACCTAAATAGACATTTCTCCAAAGAAGACACACAGATGGCCAAGAAGCACATGAAAACTGCTCAACATCACTAATTATTAGAGAAATGCAAATCAAAACTACAATGAGGTATCACCTCACACCAGTTAAAATGGACATCATCAGAAAATCTACAAACAACAAATGCTGGAGAGGGTGTGGAGTAAAGGGAACCCTCTTGCACTGTTGGTGGGAATGTAAATTGATACAGCCACTATGGAGAACAGTATGGAGGTTCCTTAAAAAACTAAAAATAGAACTACCATATGACCCAGCAATCCCACTACTGGGCATAGATCCTGAGAAAACCATAATTCAAAAAGACACATGCACCCCAGTGTTCATTGCAGCACTATTTACAAGAGCCAGGTCATGGAAGCAACCTAAATGCCTGTCAACAGACGACTCGATAAAGAAGATGTGGCACATATATACAATGGAATATTACTCAGCCATAAAAACCAACGAAATTGGGTCATTTGTAGAGACGTGGATGGATCTAGAGACTGTCATACAGAGTGAAGTTAAGTCAGAGAGAGAAAAACAAATATCATATATTAACGCATATATGTGATACCTAGAAAAATGGTACAGATGAATCGGTTTGCAGGGCAGAAATTGAGACACAGATGTAGAGAACAAATGTATGGACACCAAAGGGGGAAAGCGGCGGGGGGGGGTGGTGGTGGTGGTGGGATGAATTGGGAGATTGGGATTGACATGTATACACTGATGCGTATAAAATAGATAACTAATAAGAACATGCTGTAAAAAAAATAATAATAAACAAAAAACAAAAAAACCCTGCCTTTAATCAAAGGAACACTTTCCCTTAAATATAAAAGTAATACATGTTCAAGGCAAAAGCTTGACCAACACCGAAAAGCTCAAAGTAAAGAAAAATTTCCCATAATTTTACCACCTACAGTTAATCTGTAACGTATTGTTTTTTAAGCTTCTTATGTTGCTTTTTAATATCTCATGAATTATTTCCCAATATCCTTTGTCCTTCTGTTGATTACATCAGGATGAGAGGAATAAAGTTTATGTATCTGACTCATTGTAGGATATTTGGGTTGCACTGAATATCCTTATGTTTACATTTTTATACACAAATTATGATTTTTTCTTAGGAAAAATTCCTAGAGGAGGAATCTGTGGATCAAAGGAATTTATGTTTTAAGGCTTTCTTTTATTTTGTAAGAAATGTTGATAAATTGCCCTCAGAAAGGTGTAACACTTTATCCTTCCATCAAGGAGAGGTATACCCATTACTACTGAGAAAATAACAGCATCTCTGCCTGGATTCAAGCCACTCCTCATCCTGGCCCTGCTGCCCTCACAGGCTTTTCTCTCTCCTCCTCCTCTACAGCCCCACTGCCCTCCTGCCAGATTATTCTCCTTGTACCTCACACATGCAAGCTCCTATCCATTCAGCAAACATCTCTGAGCACCCACCAGGAAAAGGCAGGAGATTGTGGAGGTTAAGATTGTGCCTGGGTTTGATCCCAGTCCTCCCATTCCTGCATGTCAGGGACAATATGAACACCTCCATCCACAGGCTGTAAGGACATAAACGATTTCAGACACGTAAAATGCTTCTGACAGTGGCTGGCATGTAGTGAGCGTTCAGCGAACATTAGCTGTAATTATCAGCAATTAGGAACAATGCTCCGTTCTAGGCAAAGGGGGTCCAGGTGTAAGAAGATGGCCAAGGTCTCTGCTTCCGTGGAACTAATTCTAGATGCTATGAAGTGCTCTTCAGAAAATAAAAAGGGTGTTGTGATGGCAGATGATCATAGGGTGGGAGATGGGGCATCATGTTCAGAGGTCAAGGAAAGCCCCTGTGTGATGTTACCTCTGAGCCAAGACCCGAGGCGGAGACGGGCACTCAGGAGAACAGGGCTGGCTTGGTTTTTGATGTCTCAGATGGCAGGAGCTTTGCATCTCAGAGCTCATTGCAGGCAGATGGCTGTTCTAAATTCTCTATTTGTTTTAAGGCTCATAATGCATGGGGATATATTTTGATCCTTTTATATCCTTGTCTTTATCTTAGTCAAGCACCAGGAGTCATGTGGCCGGCCTTTACATCTCTTACTTGTCATTAACCAGCGTGGGCTGGTGGCCAAGGCAAGAAGGACTTGTGGACGTTGCCATGTTTTTTTACTAATTGATTCTGCTTGATTGCCTGCTTTGCTGAACCTCTTCCTAATCCTCTTGGCTTTCTTTGCCTGCTCCCTTGAAGGCCCTCCCTTTTGTTCTCTAAAGTCATTGTCTCCCTGACATGAAAAGCACTTCAGTGAGCCAAATGCATAATTATATTAAGTAAAATAAAAACAAAAAACTGAGTCCCCTAATGGAGAATGAGTTTTCTCCATGCATTGTAAACCTTGGGCATGGAGGGGAAGATATCTTCCTTCTTCCCCCTCCCCTTTCCTTCCTAAACCAATAGTTGGCCTGGGTAAAGGGGAAACTGAGTGGGCTGCCCTTAGGAACAACGCTTTGAGCTGTGGGCAGCGGCCAGGAAAAGGCTGCCCCCAGTCCCGTTCCCCCCCGTGGAGGTGATGCACACACCTGTGTGCTCTTCACTGCCCCTTTCAGGTATCTGATCTTTCAGGATCAAATGGCCATTGGTTGTTATGTATCGGGTGGAGAGGCTTCTGTGAAGGCTCAGTAGGTCCTGGTATGAAAATGCAGGCCCCTCAGGAACAAATGAAATGTATCAGTTTCCACCAGGATCTAGGCTAGTTGCTTTCAAACTTTTTGGCTATAACCCACAATTTATATCATGATCCAGTTATATAATACATAAAATTATGCTTGCTTTTCCTATGTAGGATGCATTGTGATATTTTCTATTCTATTCTTTAAAAAAAGGATTGGTCACATTTCTCTAAATTGCTTTCACGAACTACTAATAGATTAGTCGTGTTTACAAAATGTTGTTTAATAACTCACAGGCATCTGTCTTAGATCTTGCCCTGAATTTTCTCATTCCAATAATATAACTATTTAAGTGCCTAAGTTACATTTAAGAGGTTGAAAAACTTTGTACTATTTGATCCAGTGATTCATCTTTGAATCTGCCTCAAGGAAAGATTGTTACTAGGAGGGAGGGCCAAGGGGCCATCATGCACGTTCTGTTTTCAGCCAGAGGTTTGACAAATTTGTGGGAAAGATGCAAAATGAAAGCTGGATTTGACTTTAGACTGTGAAGGAAATTTAAAAACACCTAATCTAATTTCCTCACCTAAAGAATTAGATGTAATCACAGCTAGTTGAACAACTATACTTAAAGAGTATTTCCTAATGGCTCAGTGTTAACGTGGAAGGAATCTCCAACAATAATACTCCACTGGCCTCTGACTTGAGCCTTAATGCTTAGAACCATCGTATTACCAATGACTTGGCCAAAGACCTGGAAGACTGTTTAGCCAGCTCCCAGATAGTAAGATAAAGCGTTTAGGTGAAATAATTAGGACTCAAAAAAAATCCAGCCAGGTAACAAAGATGGGCTAAAACTATCAAAGTGAACTCATTTAGTGAAAATATAGAGAACTTATGTGAAAAAAGTTCAAAATGCAAATGGCACAAAAACTGGCTGGAGCAAACACGAGTTTTTCCTCTAGGATGCTGTTTGGCAGCATCCCCAGCCTCTACCCACTAGACACACGTAGCAGCCTCTCCCCGAGTTGTGACAACCAAAAATGTCTCCAGACTTTGCCAAATGTCCTCTAGGGGGCAAAATTGCCCCTGTTGAGAACCACTGAGATAAACTGAGGTACTACTGGGGGAAAGGACCTAATGAATTTTTATCACCAGCAAAAGTAGCAAAGCAAATCCAATCTGAGGCTGCATTATTATCAGTACTAAGAGCAACTACTGATGACTGAGTGCTTACCCTGCACCCGCCACTATGCTAAGGTCTTTACTTGTGAGTCCTCACTTAATGCCCACATGAATTCTAGGAAGTAGGAACACCATTGTCACCATTTTTTTGATGTCTAGGGACCTTAAGTGGCTTGCTTAAGGTCTCACAGCCAAGATGGTTAGAGCCTGCACCTTGCCCATTATGCTATGAGAGTTTTAAAATTACACACTAAGTGTACATCCTAGGAAGCAGCCAGTACCCTCATCCACCTGGAACATGGCTGAGAAGCAAGAAATAAGCTGCAAATAACCCTGAGGTGCCCACCCACCCCCATATCCTAAAGCAGGGACTTGCCTGTAGCTGAGGTCCCAGCCTCCAGTCAGCTCATTGACTTAATTCATACAAAATTCGAGTATGCTCTTTCTTCTATCATCAGGATAATAGAGTAATTTTTAGAAAGATTGTCAACAAAAGTGATTAAGAGTACATGGCGGCACTTTGAGGTTAAGTTTCAGTTATCTGGAAATGTTGTGCTGTCTGGGACCCCAGTTCTCAAGCACTGTGGCTCCAGGTCCAGGTCCAGAGGTCACTGGGATCACGATGCTGAAATGCTCTCTGAGGCTGAGTCCTGAGATTAGGGGGCAGGTGGCAGAGGGCTAAGATCTGGACAGCAGTCTTAACCAAGTCAGAGCCAGGTACCATGAAATGTCACGAAGTGTCAGGGGATGCTGAGCCCAGGGAGCCATAGCTGGGCAGTGACCTGTCCCCCCGCCAACCCCCGTCCCAGGGGCAGCCTTGGAGCTCAGGTCTGTCGACCTGTAGAAGGCCAGGAACAACCAGGAGCATCACACGCAGGAGATGGGCCTGCAGTGGCTCATCATGCGCCGCGGTGAGTCCTTCACAATCCAGCTGCGTTTCAACCAACGCTTCCACTCTGGGACTGACTACATCATCTTTGTGGCTGAGACAGATGAGCCCGCCCCTCCCCAAGACAAAATTCACCTCAAGAGCCCCTGCCTCTCCTTTCTGAACTTCCACATTTTTTTTTTTTCCTGCGGTACGTGGGCCTCTCACTGCTGTGGCCTCTCCCGTTGCGGAGCACAGGCTCTGGATGCTCAGGCTCAGCAGCCATGGCTCACGGGCCCAGCCGCTCCACGGCTGTGGGATCCTCCCGGACCGGGGCACGAACCCGCGTCCCCTGCATCGGCAGGCAGACTCTCAACCACTGCGCCACCAGGGAAGCCCTTGCCTCTCCTTTCTGAACTGCCCTCCCCTCTCTTCTCCGGGGACCCTATTAGCGCTGTTAAGAAAAGATTTGGCCAACTCAGCAAACTAAGATTGTGATAATAACAGACAACTTTTAAATACACAACAGGCACTGTGCTAAAAATTCACACACTTTATCTCATTTAATCCCTGTGACAAGACTTTCAGGTGGGTACTACTAAGATCCCATTTTACAGATTGAAAAACTGAGGCCCACAGATCGTTAAGTGCGTGGCCAAGGACACCCAGTGGCAGTAAAAGGATTAGCAAGTGGTAGGAGAAGGTAAGGGTCCTCCCAGTTCCTCTGAAATCATGTCACATAGATTTTGCATCTCACTTTGGGGTCATTCTCTCTTACACAGGACCACAGCCCACCGAGCTGCTGGGAACCTGAGCCACCTTCTTGCTCACCCAGGTCTGACAAGGCAATGTCTGGAGTGCTTCTGACTTCACCATTCATACCAACTCACTCTTTGTCTCCCTTTTCACACCAGCCAATGCAGTCATTGGTCCCTACACTCTGAAGACGGAGATCTCTCAGGGCCCTGGTCACAGCACAACCCACACTCTGGGGACTTTCATCCTGCTTTTTAACCCTTGAAGTGCAGGTATAACTTGCTCACAGGTTGTAATTCTAACTGATCCATTGGGAACACTCTGTGAGGATCTACTTAGAAAGCCCTGAAGATAAAATGCTGCACATCTATGCAATGTGTTACCATGTGCTCACTAAAAATCATCTTTACAGAGAATTTTTAATGGCATGATGAAAATGTTCATGGTGTGATGTTAAGTGAAATCAATTAGGAAATGGAACACATATGATTCTAATTACATATATGTGCCGAGAAAGAGAGCACAGCCAGAATACACTAAAATGTAACGATGGCTGTTTCTGAGTAGTAAGAAGGGGAGATCTTCATTGTCTTCTTTCTGTCATCCATATTTTCCAAATCTCTATGAAAAGCTTGAGGCTTTTATAACCAAGAAAAGATCATCTTTTTTTTAAGTATAGATTATATTGCTGGCCTCTAGAAAAGCACACAGGCTTTTAAGGGGTCCAGTCTTGATTTCTATTGCCATCAACCCATTGCTTATCTGATTATCCAGCAAGATACTGTCATTACTGTTTTTAATTTTATTACTGTTTGTTTTTTGGTTTGGGGCTTTGCCCCCTCTGCTATTCTGAACTGTTCAGAGGATGACATCTACCTGCCAAGTGAAATACTGCTGCAGGAGTATATCATGATGGACTATGGCTTTGTTTACAATGGTCATGAAAGAGTCATCACCCCCTGGCCCTGGAACTATGGGCAGGTAACACTGTCACTTGAAGTGGGCCTTAGACAACTCTATTAGGTTATGAAGTGCCACTAACAGAAGTCAGGATGTGCAGTGCTGGACCAATTTCCCTTCCAGTGAGAGGCACAAGGAGGGAAGGGGAGATGTCTTTCCTTCTCAGTTTTTAACATTTTATGAAAAACTTAAAACATGGAGGTTCAGGCTACTATAATGAAACTCCATGAACCTCTTACCTTCAATAGTGATCAATTTATGGTGTATTTTGTTTCATCTAATCAGGGATTTGCAAACTATAGCCTGTGGGCCAGATGTGGCCCACTGCCTGTTTTTGCATGGCCCAAGAGTTTAGAATGGTTTTCATACTTTATAAACTGCTGAAAAAAGAATTTTTAAAAAATAACACAGTTGGGCTTCCCTGGTGGCGCAGTGGTTGAGAGTCCGCCTGCCCATGCAGGGGACGCGGGTTCGTGCCCCGGTCCGGGAAGATCCCACATGCCGCGGAGCGGCTGGGCCCGTGAGCCATGGCCGCTGAGCCTGCGCGTCCAGAGCCTGTGCTCCGCAACGGGAGAGGCCACAAAAGTGAGAGGCCCGTGTACCGCAAAAAATAATAATAATAATAAATAAAATAAAAAATAACACAGTCATCCCTTAGTATTTGCAGAGGATTGGTTTCAGGACGCCTCCACAGATACCAAAATCCAAGCATGCTCAAGTCCCTTATATAAAGTGGCATAGGCCGCTCTCGCCTTCTGAGATGGCCCATGCTGTGTCTGTGGAGTGTGTTTCTCTCTAAATAAATCCACTTCTTACCTATCACTTTGTCTCTCACTGAATTCTTTCTGCCATGAGACATCAAGAACCTGAGCTTCATTAAGTCCTGAAACCAGATACTGAAACCCCTGCCAGGTGGGAGAAGTTAACTGTATGCTGCCACAACTGGCAGGACCCAGGACCGGTTGGAACCAGAAGGTTGATGATGCTGACTCCCATTTACCTCACCCCAACCAATCAGAAGAAAGTCCATGAGCTGATCACACCCTCCTCTTTGAACCATTACTATAAAACTCCTCACTACCCCCTCCAGCTCGGGACACTCAGTTTTGAGAGCATTAGCCCTCTGTGCCCCCCTTTGCTTGGCAAAGCAATAAAACTATTCTTTTCAACTTCACCCCCCAATAAATAAATAAAAAATAAAGCGGCATAGTATTTGCATATAACCTATGCACAACGTCCCATGTACTTTTAAATCATCTCTAGATACTTATAACACCTAAAACAATGTAAATGCTATGTAAATAGTTGCTGGCACTGTGCAGCAAATTCACGTTTTGCTTTTGGGAATTTTCTGGAATTTTTTTCCCTAATATTTTTGATCCTACTGGTTGAATCCATGGATGTAGAATCCACGGACACAGAGGGCCAACTGTATTTTGTGATGTGCAAATTATATGAAGTTCAAACTTCGGTGTCTAATAAACAGCATTTCATTGGAACACAGCTATGCTCATTCATTTAGGTATCATCTGTGGCTGCTTTCATGCTACAATGGCAGAATTGAGTAGTTGAGACAGAAACCCTATGGCCTGCAAAGCCTAAAATATTTATTATCTGGTCCTTTACAGAAAAACTTTGCCGATCCCTGGTGTATTCTCCCCCATTCCTCGCATCTCATCACTGGATTTTTGGGAAGCAAATTACCATATCATTTAATCGAGTAATACTTCCAAATATAGTTCTAAAAGATGATGACTCTCTGAAAAACTGAGCCACAATACAGTATTATAACTGAAATAATGAACAGCAATTCTTTAATAACACCAAATATCCAGTTAAGGTACACAGCGGGGGACCTTTGACTCTGGGCAACTTTTCTACTCTCAACCACCAGCCGTGGCTGGGATAGTTTCTCTCGGCCTCCCACTGCCTTCTCAGCCCTGTCCACACCCACCGGGAGGGAAGAGTGGGTTGGGGACAGGAAGCAGGGAGCCTTGCTGAGGAAGATCAGGTTCCCTGTTCTCCAACAACTTGTGTAATTTTTTGAAACTTAGAAAAATACCAGGGTATTTGGTAGCCAAAAGGGTTACGACACATGTAGCAAATACATGTTGTAGCCGTATGTCATGAGTGTACACAGGCTTCTCCTGTGCTCACACCATCAGCACTGAACCCTCTACCTGATTTGAAGGTTCTCCACGCTCTTCCCCCTCTCCTCACATGCCTGGCCTTATATGTATGCATCCGATCTCTTCCTATTCTCGCAAGTCCTCCAGAAGGAAAATCTCTGAGCCTCTGTCTCTGGTACCCATCACGCCCAAAGACGTTGGGTGAATGCCTCCACCCCGCTCTCTTCCTGTCTACCTTGTCCTTCCAAGCCCACCGGCTCCAATAGCCTTCTCTGATGCCTTCAGCTGACTCGCATCTTTCCAAATTCCATTTGCATTTTCCATCAGAAACACACAGGTTAGTTCTTCAAAATTCTGAATCTTAACACATTCCCAACTTGACTTACAAGCTCTTTGAAGGCAGGAACTTGTCTGATATTTAGTCCCACCCCAAACGTCGGTGTTACTGACTTGGCTTCAGAATTCTAGACGTTTTTACTCTTCTCTTTGTCCTTCCTTGAAATCCCCTGGACGTTTGAAGAGGACATGATAGATATCTGCTTTCAGATTCTGAACAAAAGCCTGTACTTCTTAGAGAACCCAACCAAAGACTACTCCCAGTGGAACAATGTGGTGTGTGTCTGCAGGGTGGTGAGCGCCATGGTAAGGCCAGAAGCTTCCCCGGCCCTGCCTGAGCTCCCCCCCACCCCACCCCACCACCGCACCGCGAAAACCCACCTGTCTCTCCTCTGCAGATCAACAGCAATGATGACAGCGGTGTGCTGCAGGGGAGCTGGAGAGAAGACTACTCCCCGGGGGTCAGCCCACTGGAGTGGACGGGCAGCGTGGCCATCCTGTGACAGTGGGCAGCCAGGGTCGGGCAGCCTGTGAGGTATGGGCAGTGCTGGGTATTTGCAGCTGTTATGGGTACCGGTGAGTGAGGGGGAGATGGGAATGCAGAATCACTTATTGACTCTTCGTGATAACTCTTCGAGGTTGGGCTGGGATTATCTCCACTTCACCTGAGTTAACTGTGGCCTGTCCACAGCCCCATGGCTAAGGAGTGGTGGTCACTTGACTCTTAACCAGCACACTCTATAGTCTCAAGGAATCCTGCAATAACCAAGGAAGGTGTGACCTGCTGCAATCACTCTTCAATCTCCTTGATGGAGCAGTTAGGCTATTAAAATGGTCACCTGGATAAAGGAGCTTGTGGTCCCAAAGTGGAGGCAAAACTGGCTTCTTTCTGACACCTGCTCAGGCTTCTCAGCTCAAGGTGAGCCTGGAGTCAGGGGCAGGTTGAGGGAAGCTTGAAGTGCAAGCAGATAATCTGGAAGCCTGATCTCATCTGTGGGCAGAGCTGGTGGCTCCCAAACACTTCTCAGAGGGATTCTTGAGGAGTTACAGTTAGAGATTTACTACTTTGCTGACTACCCTTAAGGAGCATCCATGTTTTATGCATTATCAGTTATTTACAGTTTAGTCCCAAGTCATTGATCAGATAGATTATCTGTGAAGATGAGGGAAAGATGGAAAGCACTGTGGTGCCTGCCTATCTTCCCCCAAGAGGCAGGAGTACCTTGCACAGTGCTGCCTGTTACATTGTGATGCTCAAGAAATGTTTACTGGACCGATGTGTTGACTCTGAGTTGGAGAACGAGGGAGCACAGAATGGGGAGGACAGAGACAGGGTCCAAAGACAAAGTTCTAGATTTTTCTGAGAGGGGCAACATAGCTTGGCAGTTACGTACAGGTGCTACAGACAGTGGAGGGGTTTAAATATGAGTGTTCAAATCAAGTGACCTCATTTTGTTCATTTGTTTTCACGGGAAAATGCTCAGCACAGTGCCAGTATTTAGTACAGCCAAATTTGCCTTGGGCTGGGATGTCCCTGACTAGGCAGGTGTTAAGGAGGAGGGCTCAGGCCTTTAGACCCTGCAAAGAGAGGGAGAAGGTCTAAGTCTGCATCTTTGCTCCACCTCTGAGCCTCTCCCCACGGCTAGGCCCTAGAGTCTACGACCTTTGGGTGAGGGGAAAGCTGCTCCTGCCAAGTTGCCTCTGGCCACTTGCAGCCCTGGTCTAACTCTCACCAAGGGTTAAGGGTTTGTGAAAGCCGAGGAGCTGTGCTGGCAGTGGATAGGCGACTGTGGACAGGTGGCGTCCTTTGGGGATCTTCAATGAATCGAAACAAAAAGATTGGTCATTCTTAATAGTCCTCTTACATTTCAAAGCATTGTAATCCTCCCAGCAGCCTCAGTGGGCACCATCTGCTCCTAAGCAGGACAAGGGTGGGAGAAACCTCTCTCTAAACTCACCTTGCTTGCTTCCACACCTGGCTGTCGGCTTAATTTCATCTGGCCCTGGTCAAATGTGTGTGGTGGTGGTGGTGGTGGGGATGACAGTGATGTAGTGGCTGCTTTGTGTGATTCCTGAGAAGCCACAAGAGGGTGCTGTTGTCTTATCAAAGATGGTCATTGCCTCGTACATGCAAGGTTCCCTTCGTCGCTGTCTTCCATGTATCTCCATAAGTCTATCTGGCTCTTCTATCTGTGCTTTGATTTCTTTCTTTCCTCCAAACCCTTTTATTTGAGTATAATTACAGATCCAGAATTTCAGAACTGAAAATCATCTGGTCCAGCTCTTCATTTTGTTACATATAAGAAGACTAAGGGCCAGAGAAGTTAAGCCAGTTACCTAAGGTCACACAGCTTCTCTTCTGGCCATAGCATAGGTCTAATTTTTAAAATTTTTCTTTCGAATTATCAAATGTTTAGGTTCTCTTTTTTTAGTTTGGAAAGCTGCTGAATGGAAAAATCCCTAAATGATAAATTGAGTTGTTGTTAATTGTTAAGTGACCCTCAAATGATTTCTTTCTCCTGGTGGAATGGAGACTATGGATAGGGCAGGTAGGCCACAAGGTTCTGGGCTTGGGTGAGGTGCTTTGAGGATAAAGGAGTTACAGGTATGGATCTGCAAGAATCTTGGCCTTTTTTTCTCCTCCAGCTTGAAAGTGAGAAAGTATGCTCATGAAACCAATGATTCTTCTTGAAATAAACTGTTAGTCCCCATGCTTTTCTTCTCTTTAGTAATGAGATGCTTAGGTGTTCCAACCCGTGTCATTTCCAATTTCCATTCTGCACACAACGTGGATGCAAACTTGACCATCGACACCTACTATGACCAACATGCAGAGATGCTGCCAACTCAGAAACGGGACAAAATATGGTAAGGGGCACTGTCTCCTACAGGTCTCTGTTCCGTTCCAGGTAGGGTAGGAAAATTCTGGCCTGATGCTGTCTGGCCTTGAGGAAATATTGCCCCGTACATTGTTGCCGATGCTCAGAGAATAAGTCCCCCAGCCAGAAAGCTGTTCTGGCTAATCAGATCACCACATCAAGCTCATTTCAGAGACAGAAGACTATGGGATAATGTATTCTGAAGCTGGCAACCAAATGAATAGGTTGTGTGTCCTCTGAATACTGACCTCAAAATCTGTTTCATCTTACTCTTCCTTCTTTGAGCCTTTCTGTTTCAGAAAACAGAGCACATTTCTCTGTTTCTCTGTCAGGGCAAAGCCAGGACTAGCTGCCTCTGCATATTTCCTTTGGTCTCTGCTGACTTCTCCTCTCCCTGCCCCACTCCCTCTCTGCAGGCATGTGTATATATGTCTGTGTGTGTCTCTGTGTGTCCCTTTATTTTTGGATCTCTAGTCGCTTCCTTTCTCCTCTGCTCTACCCCACATCTGATTTCCTGTTTTTGCTTTTCCAGCCAGTTTCCAGGTGAGACCTTTGAATTGTATGAGAACTAGCTGCTGTCCTTGGAGCTCCCTCCCTCTCTGTGCTCCTCGAGGGCTGAAACTTCTCTGGGTCAATGAGCAGTAGTGTATCTAGGAAGGACATGTCACTTGTGTAGAATTCTGTCTGTGAGCACGTAAGCTGAATCTAATCATGAAGAAACAGCAGGCAAGTCCAAAATGAGGGCCACTCTGATAAAAATAAATAAATAAATAAATAAATAAATATTGTATTCAAAATGTCAATGTGATAAAACAAAGCCGGAAGAACTCTTCCAGATCAAAGGACGCAAAGGGTATTGGTCAACTAAATGCCATGTGTGATCCTGGACTGGGTGGAAAAGAATGCCACAGAGCTGCAGTCCCCAACCTTTTTGGCACCAGGGACCGGTTTTATGGAAGACAATTTTTCCACGGAAGGGGTGGGCGGCGATAGTTCAGGCGGTAACGCAGGTGATGGGGAGCGGCAGATGAAGCTCTGCTCACTCGCCGCCGCTCACCTCCTGCTGTGCGGCCCAGTTGCTAACAGGCCATGGGCCGGTACCGGGGGTTGGGGACCCCTGCCATAGAGGACATTATTAGCTGACAACATTGAAATATAGACAGTAAAGTAGATAAAAGGATAGTATCAATTTTTTTTTTTTGCGGTACGCAGGCCTCTCACTGTTGTGGCCTCTCCCGTTGCGGAGCACAGGCTGCGGACGCGCAGGCTCAGCGGCCATGGCTCACGGGCCCAGCCGCTCCGCGGCATGTGGGATCTTCCCAGACCGGGGCACGAACCCGTGTCCCCTGCATCGGCAGGCGGACTCTCAACCACTGCGCCACCAGGGAAGCCCAAGGATAGTATCAATATTAAATGTGTGAGGTTGATAACTGTACAAGAGTACACAAGGGAAGATCCCTATTCTAAGAAATTTTCATATCCACACTGAAAGAAAGCTAGTGATAAAGCAAATGGGGCAAAATGCTAACAATAGATGAACTGGGTATATGGGTGCTCTTTGTACTATTCTTGCAACTTTATTATAAGCTTGAAATTACTTCCAAATAAAATGTAGAAAAAAAAAAAAGAAGAAACAATGATATAAAGCACTCAGTATAGGGTTTGATACCTGGCAAATCCTCTGAAAACGCGAGTCCTTTTCTCCTTACTGCTTTCTGCAGGAATTTCCATGTCTGGAATGAGTGCTCGATGATCCAGAAAGATCTCCCTCCAGGATACAACGAGTGGCAGGTTCTGGACCCCACTCCCCAGCAAACCAGCAGTGGTAAGAGCAGACCATTGTGGAAGGGTCTGGGCTCTGTGGGGACGCCGGTCAGGGTGACTGACCCAGTGAGCAGGAGGCCAGAAAGGAATGATGCCTTTCCCACTTCATCCGCTTTCCAAAGTCGTAGCAGAGACAACTTCGGGTCAGGGGTCTAACTTTGCCTTTGACGGTTGGGTGAGCTGATGAGTCACTGGACCTCTCAGTTGTTTCCTCACCTGTAAAGTAGGGAAGATGAAGGTGATGACTGCTGCTTCCCAGGACGGCTGTGAGCATCAGATGAATTAATGGGAACTGGAGAGCACCCCATGGATGAGGGTCATTAATGCCACTGCCCCTCCCCATCCCATCTCCCTACCTCTACCTCCCATGGCCAGGACCCGCTGGCCCTGGTCCATATGTCAGCAGCCAAGTTAATGGTCCACAACTCCTGTCCCCTGAACAGGGTTGTTCCACTGTGGCCCTGCCTCCGTAAAGGCCATCAGGGAAGGGAAGGTCCACCTGCCCTACAACACCCCATTTGTGTATGCTGAGGTGAACGCCGATGAAGTCGTTTGGCTGTTGGAGGATGCGCAGGCCCAGGAACTCCTGGCCCATATCATCAGTTCCATCAGGAAGGAAATCAGCACCAAGATGGTAGGGTCAGACCAGAGCCAGAACATCACCAGCTCCTACAAGTACCCAGAAGGTGCCTGGGGCCCCAGATTTTCAGGGAGGGGGGCAGCTGTAACCTCCTTTGTGTTGCCTCCCAAAGGACATGAGGATGGCTCTCACGTTGAAACCATCACCACCTAATCACTGCCTCCGCAAAAGATGACAAAAAACACCATCCAGTGCTTATAATCAGGAACTCATTTAACCCAAATTTTTGGCAACTCTCTGAGGCAAGGAAATATCCCTGGGCTATATGTGACTGAACTGAGCACGAAGAGATGAAGGGACTGTGATAGAGCAAGGGTTTGAGCCCAGCACCAAGCAATACCAATCCCCTCGTTCCAGCCATGATGCTGTATTGTCTCCTTAGGCAGCTATTCTTTGTGGCTGAGGCTTCGGGAGGGGACCTGGGAGTTGCTGGGTGCCTTGTTTCCAGCAAGAAGTTCATTGGTTCTCCTGACCCCTCCCCACTGATGTCTTTCCTGGCTCTCCTTTCTGTCAGGATCCCGTGAGGAGCGATCTGTGTTCATGAAGGCCTCCTGGAAAATGCTGGGCCCTTGGAAGGCCCCTTCACCCTTCCTGGACCTGCTGGGGTCTGGGGGCTTTGAGGATCAGCTGGCACAGCTGCAGCTTTACCTGACCAGAAAGGCTGAGTGGGGCCAGGATCTGCTGCCGAAGCTTAATGCCGGGAGTCTGGCAGATAGAGCCCAACCCCAGGGGCCCATCCGCCTGGTGATGCATTTATGTGCGCAGACCCTGCTGCACGACGGTGGCACCTGGGAGCCCCTCTGGAGACAAATAGTGCACTTGACCCTGGACTTCGGGGAGGGTGAGTATGAGGCAGGCCTGGAAAGGCACATACAGGGAGGGAAGCTTGGGGCCGTGAACAAGTCACCCACACACACACGCACGCACACACACGCATGCACACACACGCACGCACAGCACATACGCACACACACACACGTTGGGCAGTGAAGCTGCTGTTGGCAGGAGATTGAATGTCAGGTACTGTACCTCTGATGCCATCCCACCAGGTGAAATACAGCAGTGACCTCGGGGGGTCAGGGGCGCAGGGTAGCACCATCTGTCTCTCTCTCTTACACACACACACAAACACTTTCACACACGCACATAGGCTCATATTCTCTCTCAAACACAAACTATTATTTCCTTTCTCCCACATACACGTTTTCACTCTCTCTTTCCGAGACCCATTCCTGGACTCAAGATGTATTTTGTCTGTGCTTAGAGACACAGTGGCTGCTCTTGCTACCCTACAATTATAGAAACAAACTGATGGATGAAAAGCTGATCTGTGTGTCTGGCATCGCCAAGGTGGAGGAGACAGGGAGGTCCATGCTGGTCCTAAAAGATATCTCCCTGGGGCCTCCCCGCTTATCTACTGAGGTAAGGCATCTGGACAGAGATGGGGCCCAGGGGCCCTCTGACTCACCCAATTCAGGGGCTGGGGGCACAGCAGCTAACAAGGCACAGTCCCTGCCTTGGACACCAAACAGTTGATTAAAGTGCAGTATGGTGTGGTCCCTTGCACTCTGTGCAAAGGGAAGGCTTCCCAGAGGAGGTGACATTTTACAGAAGATGCACAGGAAGACACTCTAGAGAAACGAGGTGGAGTTGAAGGCATTTTAAGTAACGAAGTAGCTTTGCAGAGGCAAAGAGACAAGAAAGGTGGTATCTGGGAGATGGAGTAGAGAAGACAGGTTTGAGAGAGACTCAGGCCAAATTCCTTGTCACCTGATAAGACAGGGGTGACAAGAAAGAAGGAAACAAATGAAAGGTGAGCCTCACATTTCACATTCAGAGGCTTGAGTGGCTGGCAAGGCAGTTGCATGAGGAACGAATACAGGTGAAGGAAGGGTAAATGGGGGAGGGCAGGGATGACTTCCATGTCCTATAACCAGGGTTTTTCTTCCTCTGAAGCCTCCTTTCCCCACTTTCCCCTCCTACCTGAAGGCCTTGCCCACTGCCTAATCCCCACCTGACTGTGCACCTGGTGGATCTGTGAACAGCACCCTCCACCCCCACCAGAAACAGATGTGAGTGGCTCCACATCATAAACCGTCTGGCCACCTGACAGTTTTCACCTAGACATGCGGTGAGGTCATCAGGCCAAGTGATGCCAGGCAGCCTTCATGAGTGGGGAGGGGGTAACAGTGGGCAGAATCACAAGAGCAGACACAAGCCTGGGGCTGAGGTGAGGGCCCTGCCCATTACACAAAGCCCTGGTTACAACAGGATCCAATGCAAACACATCAGGTGCCAAGTAGGCTATTAATTGGTCCCCATTGCTAAGGAACCCCGGGATGATTTGTGTGACCATCCTGGATGCCAAAGCTATTTTGACCTTGTTCAACTTTGGCACACTCACTAGAGTACAAAGGACATGTTTCTTTTCTTTGAATTCCAGAGAAGTCAGGATGTGTTCTTCCTTCTCCTCGATTCTCTCTGGTTGAGCCAGAACGTGCCCCCAGTATGATCTGGGTGGTCGGGTCATTTCAGTTCAACACTCGTTTACCAAATATCCATCATTTGGCTGGTACTGTGCTAGGCACTGGGGCTCTAGAAGTGAGTAGGATGGATCCCTGCCTCCCACTCACAAGTCAAGGCCATGCTGCGCTATGACACAGACCTCACATGTGATGCACTGAATACACCTGGAGAAACTCAGGGTCTGCTAATGTATATGAAGACAGAGCAGCATGGGAGGAAGATCCTGACTGGGGTCTAGGACACCTGGGTCAGGTCCTTCTCTGCCATTAACATATCCTGCAACTTGGGCCTCAGAATGACATCACCAGTGGCACATGGATGGCACACATGACACCACTTCCTTATCCCATGCCTGTGTCAGACACTACTAATCAATCATGACCCTCTTACTGGCTTTGGATTGTCCTCAGGATCCTTTTAAACACACCATTCCTATCAGCCACAACTAACGGATTGGAGCTGGCACTTAAATTGAAATCTAATTGCCATCCTGAGCTAGGTGACGGGGAGGGAAATAGATTTCACTTGGTGCCAATTCCCAGTTGGTGGTGGCTTCCAGTAGTACTGTGAGCTCCTAAGGCAGGCCAGTGTATGTGTTAACCGTGAATACTGTGGGCTCATGTTCTCGACCCTGCAGCGTCTTCGTGCTAAGTGAGCAGTCCCTGGTGGTCATCAGAGGGATGGGGAAGTGAGGTTGCTGAACTGAGTGCGGACATGAGGCCAGTTGCCCATGATATCCCCGTCTTCTCTCCACACAGGTGTCCGAGAGGGCCAAGGTGGGCAAGGCCCTGAGAGTCCACATCTTGTTCACCAATACCCTCTCGGTGGTTCTGAGTCACTGCACAATGGTTCTGGAGGGCAGATAACAAATGAGTAAGTACCATGGCTATCCACCTGCCTCATGCTGGTTTTAGATAAGGGGATGCCTCGTGGGGTCATAGGATGGTCATAGTCTCCTGGATGCTGCCTCCTTTCCCCCACCTTCCCACCTCCTTGGGGAAGGTTGAACTCAGTGGTGTTGAGGGTGGTGGGGGGAGGTGTGGGACGTGCTACCAACGAAGAGAGGAAACCAGATCACCCACCCAAGCAGTTACTCAAGGCTCTTGTGGGGCCTTTAGGGACTTTCCACCCCCTCACTTGTTCCCGTAAACCAATTCTTCTCCCTATCGTGCGCCACTCCTTCTCCCTATCGAAACCAATTCTTCTCCCTATCGTGCGCCACTCCTTCTCCCTATCGAAACCAATTCTTGGAGTTTTTCAGTTGACGGGGACTTGCCAGACAGCAGGTAATTTTCCAGTTGCCCGTAACAGGTATACGCCCTAACCGCCACAATGAACAGACAACTATAACGGCCAGAAGGTGGGACAAAAGTTCCTAAGCCAATGAATTCAAAAGTCACCACATTTACCCAATCATTGTGAGAATATACCCGCCCTATGAGTAAATAAACCTATAAAAAGTATGTGATTCCGCTTTTAGGGGTTCCCCATCGGCCTCCTGCGTGAGGTTCAGGGAACCCCGGTGCATCGGCTCCTAATAAACCTCTTGCATGTTGCAGCGGCTCTCGACTCTTGGCGGTTCTTGGGCGAGTTGGAATCCCTCGTAGACCGTTTGGGTCTAACATTTGGGGGCTCGTCCGGGATCCCCTCTCGCCCCCGGGTCACAAGAACATCGGGAGTCGGAGGTATCAGGTAGGCTCGAGCCCAATTGTCTGTTTGTTTGTCGTTTGTTTGTTGCTAGCCGCCATTAGGAAAAAGCCGTGCGAACCGGCTTGCTGTGGAATCTGTATTGGACTCCTGGCTAGGCAGACGTGCCGAAAGCTGGTGTCCACGGGCCCCGGGGGACGCCCTGGTGGTCCATCTGGAAGGAGAAACAAATTTTGTCTCCCCTTCATCTGGTTCTGGCAGGTTATATAAGCTGCCATCTGAATTTGAGTTGGTTTCGGGTTTAAGTTCGCGGCGGCTGGTTCTGGCAGGTTATATAAGCTGCCATCTGAATTTGAGTTGGTTTCGGGTTTAAGTTCGCGGCGGCTGGTTCTGGCAGGTTATATAAGCTGCCATCTGAATTTGAGTTGGTTTCGGGTTTAAGTTCGCGGCGGCAATATCAATGTGTGTCTTTTGAAATTTTATTGTTTTTCTGTACTATTATCTTTCTTTTGACGGACGACAATGGGACAAACTATGACGACGACTCTTTCTCTTACCCTAAGCCACTGGACCGAAGTTAGGGCTAGGGCCCACAACCTTTCGGTAGAAGTAAGGAAAGGAAAATGGCAAACGCTGTGTACCTCTGAGTGGCCTACATTTCAGACAGGGTGGCCACCCGAAGGATCTTTTTTGTTAGATAAGGTTGGGCTAGTCAAGTCTAGGGTCTTTAACACAGGACCCCACGGACACCCAGACCAGATACCATATATCTTGGTCTGGGAAGATCTAGTTCTCTCCCCGCCTCCGTGGGTCCGGCCCTTTGTTTCCTCAACAGGCACGTCTGCATGCGCTCCAGCACAATCGGAGATATTGGCCCTGAAGAAAACCCCAGACACGGAAAAGTCATCTGCTGCCCCGGACCCGCCAAAGGCGATATATCCTGACCTGCAGTCTGATTTGCTTCTTCTAGATTCCCCACCTCCTTATCCTCCGGCCCTAAATCCCATGTCGCCCCTAGGACCCCCAGCTTCACAACCCTCCGCACCAGTAGGGCCACCTGTTATGGCGGAAAGGGGGGGTCCCTCGGCGGGCACCAGAAGCCGGAGGGCTGTTTCCCCGGATTCTACTGCTTTACCCCTTAGAGAATATGGCCCCCCCGATAACCACGGGAATAGGCCCCTTCAATACTGGCCCTTTTCCTCTGCAGATCTTTATAATTGGAAGATGCATAACCCTACTTTCTCTGAAAACCCACAGGCTCTTACTGCTTTAATAGAGTCTCTTGTCTTCTCCCACCAACCCACCTGGGATGATTGTCAACAGCTCCTCCAGACTCTCCTCACAACTGAGGAGAGGCAACGGGTTCTCCTGGAGGCTAAAAAGAATGTGTTAGCCGCCAATGGACAACCTACCCAGTTGCCTAACGAGATTGATGCCGGGTTTCCACTCGTCAGGCCGAATTGGGACTTTAATACCCCGGAAGGTAAGGAGCACCTGAAAATGTATCGCCAGGCTCTGGTGGCGGGTCTCCATGGAGCGGCCAGGCGCCCCACGAATTTGGCTAAGGTAAGAGAGGTAACTCAGGGGCCCCAGGAATCGCCAACCGTGTTCCTAGAACGCTTAATGGAGGCTTTTAGACGATTCACTCCTTATGATCCAACCTCTGAGGAACATAAGGCCACCATAGCAATGGCCTTTATTGACCAGGCGGCCCCTGATATTAGAAAGAAGTTACAAAGGCTGGATGGCCTACAAGGTTTCTCCCTTCAGGACTTAGTAAAAGAGGCAGATAAGGTATATTATAAGAGGGAGACAGAAGAAGAAAGAGAAGAAAGAAAGCAGAAGGAACAAGAGGCTCGTGAGGTAAGATGAGATAAGAGGCAAGAAAGACATTTGAGTAAGATACTGGCCACTGTAGTCAGAGGAGGAAACAGTAGAGACAGAAATAGACAGAAAGGGCGAACAACGGATAGAAGGCGGCCATTAGACAAGGACCAATGTGCCTACTGTAAAGAAAAAGGTCATTGGGCAAGAGAATGCCCTAAAAAAAGGAACGGGGGAAGGATCACTAAGCCTTTTCATCTGTACGTGGCCGAGAATAAAGGTATTGCAAAGGGAGTACTAACTCAGAAACTGGGCCCCTGGAATCGCCCGGTTGCGTACCTATCAAAGAAATTGGATCCTGTGGCAGCAGGATGGCCCGCCTGTTTAAAAATAATCGCCGCGGTGGCCGCTTTGGTCAAAGATGCTGACAAACTGACTTTGGGGCAGAACCTAACGATAACAGCCCCCCATGCATTAGAAAGTGTAATTCGCCAGCCACCCGACAGATGGCTAACAAATGCCAGGATGACTCATTACCAAGCCCTGCTGTTAAACTCAGATCGTATTAAGTTTACCTCAGCCACAGGACTCAACCCGGCCACCTTGCTACCCGACCCTGACCTGGAAAGCACTACCGTCATCCATGATTGTCAGGAAGTACTGGCTGCAGCACACCGTAGCAGACCAGACTTGATGGATCAGCCCCTCCCCAACGCCGACGTTACCTGGTTTACTGACAGAAGCAGTTTCCTAGAGGAAGGTAAGCGTCGGGCGGGAGCAGCCGTGGTAGACGGGAAAGAGGTCATCTGGGCAGCCACATTACCGCAAGGGACATCGGCCCAACGGGCTGAACTAATCGCCATGACTAGAGCATTGGAACTAGCAGAAAACAAAAAGGTAAACATCTATACGGACAGTAGATACGCATTTGCTACCGCCCAGGTCCATGGGGCCATTTACCAACAAAGAGGGTTGCTCACCTCGGCGGGCAAAGAAATTAAAAACAAAGAAGAAATAGTGGCACTGCTAGCTGCCCTCATGCTCCCCACTAAAGTCAGCATCATTCATTGCCCCGGACACCAGAAGGACAATACCCCGGTGACAAGAGGCAACAACATGGCAGATAGGGTGGCACGAGAAGTGGCTCTATGGGAAATCATACTAGAACTATCAGATGAGAGTCCTGGGAAACCAAATGATAGGGGAACAAGTACCCCAGCCATAACTAAAGGAACATTATCTCCTCAACAAGCAAAATCCATGCTACAACAGATTCACAGATGGACACACTTGGGAACCAAAAAGATGATGTCCCTACTACACAAGACAGGTTATGATACCCCTGGACTAACTAAATTAGCTGAGCAGATTGCACGAGAGTGCATTCCATGCCAACAGGTAAACTCCCATAAAGGAAAACTTGAGGTCGGAAAAAGGCTCAGAGGAGACCGCCCAGGAGCCTATTGGGAGGTCGACTTCACTGAAATACGCCCTGGAAGGTACGGTAACAGGTATCTTCTAGTTTTTATAGATACCTTCTCAGGATGGGTAGAAGCTTTCCCGACGAAGGAGACAGCTACTGTGGTGGCCAAAAAGATCTTAAAAGAAATTTTCCCCCGGTTCGGGGCACCAAAGGTAATAGGATCAGATAATGGTCCCGCCTTCGTCGCCCAGGTAAGTCAGGGTGTGGCCAAATACCTGGGGACTGATTGGAAATTACATTGTGCCTATAGACCCCAGAGTTCAGGACAGGTAGAGAAAATGAATAGAACTCTAAAAGAGACCCTAACTAAATTGTCCATAGAGACTGGCGGTACAGATTGGACGGTGCTCCTTCCCTTAGCCCTGTTCCGGGCTAGAAATACCCCCTCCCGCTATTATCTTACTCCATTTGAAATACTATACGGGGCTCCACCTCCTCTTTTTACGCTAAGGAAAATATTAAGTCCTGACTGTCAGAATAACACTGACTTATATGCTAGGCTGTTGGGACTCCAGTTGGTCCAAAAGGAGGTGTGGTCCCAGCTGGCAGAGGCTTACCGACCAGGAACACCAGCAGAGGCTCATCCCTTCCAAGTCGGAGATTCCGTGTACGTCCGTCGGCACCGAACCCAGACTCTAGAGCCTCGGTGGAAAGGACCATACATCATCCTGCTCACCACCCCCACGGCTATAAAGGTAGACGGCATCGCTGCGTGGATCCACGCTTCACACGTGAAGGCCGCACCAGCATCTGCAACATCGGAATGGCGAGCCCAAAAGACCAGCAACCCGCTCAAGCTCAAGCTTCTGCGATCATCAGATTTATAACTTTAACTTTGTTACCCCTACTGACTGTGAGTAATTTTAGTCCTCACCTGCCCCAGCGTTTAACCTGGCAGGTAATTTCCCAGACTGGAGATGTAATATGGTCTGTTAGCAATATCGCTCCCCCATGGACCTAGTGGCCAAACCTTTTTCCTGATGTTTGTAAACTGGCCATAGGGGCTCCCGGTTGGGATTTAGAAGACTATTATGATCAACATAATGTTCCAAAAATTTTATCAACTAGAGCTGATTCCTCCGGAAAGGGTTGCAAAAACGGGATTCGGAGGACTGGGCTCAGAGCTCCTGCTTTCTACATATGCCCCGGGTTCCATCGCCACAGGTCCCTTAATTATAAATATGGAGGAACTGAAAACTTTTATTGCAAAAGCTGGGGATATGAAACCACAGGAGACACCTATTGGAAGCCCACCTCTGGCTGGGACTTTATTAAGGTGACAGCCAATTATACACACCCAACCAACCCCTTAACTTATAGGCCTGAATGTACTAAATGGTGCCATCCCCTTAAGATTTCTTTTAGTGAACCAGGAAAAAAAGATAAAAAACTGGATAAATGGCCATTCATGGGGAATCAGGTTTTATAAAGAAGGATATGATGATGGATTACTAATGACCATCAAACTAAAAATTGAAACCCCTACTCCAGTTCCTATAGGCCCCAACCCTGAGATAGGGCACTCTTTGCTACCTTTGGCCCCTCCCACAGCGTTACCAGAGATAAGAAACCAAACTTTTGAGCCAAAAGGAATGACAATCAAGCCCAAGACCCCCCCGGGACCGAATGCTGTCATTGGTCCAGGCGGCTTTTGAGGTTTTAAATGCCACAAACCCGGAGGCTACCAAATCATGTTGGCTTTGCTACGCTGCTCCTCCCCCTTATTATGATGCTATAGGATATAATTCTAATTATAATAATGTTAACACTCCAGATCAATGTCGATAAAAACAAGAAGAAAATAATAAATTGACCCTGGCCTCAGTATTAGGAAACGGTACATGTGTAGGAACGCCCCCCTCGTCCCACCGACATCTTTGTGCCAATTTAAGCCTCCCACAGGGCTCAGGGTATCTCCTCCCTCCTCCGGATGGATGGTGGGCATGTAACACAGGATTGACCCCCTGCATTTCTTTAGAGGTCCTTAAAGCTTCAACCGATTTTTGTGTGTTAGTTCAGCTGGTCCCCAGACTCATTTATCATTCAGATTCATCCTTTCTAGATAAATATGAGGGCAGAGGAAGGTTTAAGAGGGAACCCATAACACTCACCCTGGCTGTACTCCTAGGACTAGAAATGGCAGCCGGGGTAGGAACGGGTACAACAGCCCTCATCCAACAACCCCACTATTATGATGCCTTAAGGCAAGCTGTAGATGTTGACCTCCGGGCGTTAGAAAGTTCCATAACTCAGTTAAAAGAATCCCTCACCTCGCTTTCAGAGGTGGTAATGCAAAACAGGAGGGGATTAGATCTGCTGTTCCTTAAGGAGGGCGGACTATGTGCTGCACTAAAAGAAGAATGCTGTTTTTATATTGATCATTCTGGGGCTATTACCAAAACTATGGACAAACTTAGGGAGCGCCTGGACAAAAGACAACAGGAAAGGGAAAATCAAAAAGGATGGTTTCAATCATGGTTTGATAAATCTCCCTGGCTTACTACTTTAGTTTCCACCTTGTTAGGGCCCCTCATTATTTTATTGTTGCTCTTAACTTTTGGACCATACATTCTGAATCGCCTGATAGCCTTTATTAGAGAACGCATTAGTACGGTACAAGTTTTAATGCTAAGGCAACAATACCAAAACTCGCAAAAAGAAACTGAAATTCCATGATTGAAATTAGTTACAAAAAAAAAAAGGGGGGGAATGTGGGGCCTTTAGGGACTTTCCACCCCCTCACTTGTTCCCGTAAACCAATTCTTCTCCCTATCGTGCGCCACTCCTTCTCCCTATCGAAACCAATTCTTCTCCCTATCGTGCGCCACTCCTTCTCCCTATCGAAACCAATTCTTGGAGTTTTTCAGTTGACGGGGACTTGCCAGACAGCAGGTAATTTTCCAGTTGCCCGTAACAGGTATACGCCCTAACCGCCACAATGAACAGACAACTATAACGGCCAGAAGGTGGGACAAAAGTTCCTAAGCCAATGAATTCAAAAGTCACCACATTTACCCAATCATTGTGAGAATATACCCGCCCTATGAGTAAATAAACCTATAAAAAGTATGTGATTCCGCTTTTAGGGGTTCCCCATCGGCCTCCTGCGTGAGGTTCAGGGAACCCCGGTGCATCGGCTCCTAATAAACCTCTTGCATGTTGCAGCGGCTCTCGACTCTTGGCGGTTCTTGGGCGAGTTGGAATCCCTCGTAGACCGTTTGGGTCTAACACTCTAACAGGCCCTTTTTGACTTTCAGTCTTGGAACTCTGGTGGCCAGACACACCATCCAAATTCAACTGGACCTCTACCCCCATCAAAGCCGGACCCCACCAGCTGCAAGTCCTCATCAGCAGCAACAGATCAAGGAGATCAAGGGCTACAAGTACATCTTCGTTGCTGCAGGAAGGGCTTCTTGAGGCTCACACCCACCTCCTCAGGCTTTCCCAGTCATCCAGCCACTCCCCCGCCCCCCTCCTGACACCCTCTCAGCCCCCTACCCCTCCAGGCCCATTTTGCTCTCTTCTCCTCCTGAGGGTGTGGTGTTATCTTTGCTCCTTCTTTGTCCTCTTCCCCCCCTGCCTGGGGGTGAAGGAAGTGCTGTTAGAACCACTGTGCATCTCGGGAAGAGACAATAAAAATGCTTTATCTATCATCAGTGTTCCTTTTTGTGTGCTAACAAGCTACTTATTGCTACTGGCTGGTCCTCTCGGCCTGACTGCCACCTGTGTGGCTGGGCCCTCCCTGCTCTTCCTGTCTTCTCTCTCCTCCTGCAAGATCTGCAGCCACAAAATAAGTGCAACGTGATTCCCCTCTAAACCACCCTCTCTGGAATCCTAGATCCCAGGTCTCTCCATTTAAATTGTCTTAGTGAGCCTGCAAGCAGAGGCTGGAGGGAGGTCTGGGGAGGGCGGCCCAGACATGCTGGGAGGACACTGTTGCCTGCGGGGACCAGCCAGAAGCTGCTGCCGGCCGGAGAACCTGGGGACAGCGGGGCAGGGCCCACTCACAGTGGTAGCGGGCTGCCGCCCAAAACAGGCCCTCATTTTCCCTGACCTCATCTCCCCTTCTTGCTCCCTCACCCACTCCCTCTCCCCAGTCTGACCTCCTCAGCCTCTCTTCCTTCATTGTGTGTGTTTTTGTTATTTTAAGAACAGGGAGCCACTCTTTTGTATTTTCTTCCTGTGATTCTCTAGATCATTTGTGCTCTTCTTAGATAATTTGGAAAGTACAGAAAAGTGAAAAGAAACAAAAGAAAAATCACCGATAGCTTCCCCATCCCAGAAGAAATCTCTGCTAACATTTGACACTTATCTTTCTGGTCTTTTCCCCCCTTTCACTGTGTTTTTGAAAGTTATCATTACATGGCTATCTATCATCAAAAAGACGAGAGATAATGAGTTTTGGTGAGGGTGTGGAGGAAAGGGAAACCGTGTGCACTGTTGGTGGGAGTGTAAATTGGTGCAGCCACCGGGGAAAACAGCATGGAGGCTCCTCAAAAAATTAAAAATAGAACTACCATATGATCCAGTAATTCAACTGTTGGGCATATAACCAAAGGAAATAAAATCACTATCTCGAAGAGATATCTGCACCTCTGTGACACTAGCCAAGATATGGAAACAACTCGTGTCTGTCAACAGACGAATGGATAAAGAAGATGTGGTGTATACAATGGAATATTAGGCAGCCGTGAGAAAGAAGGAAATCCTGCCATTTGCTACAGTATGGATGGACCTTGAGGACATTATGCTAAGTGAGAGGTGATTCAGATAGAGAAAGACAAATACTGTATGATACAGCTTATACATGGAATCTAAAAAAGCTGAACTTGTAGAAACCGAGAGGCTGGAGGCAGGGGATTGGGGAGTGTAAGGCCAACTGGCCCGAGGCAGGGGAACACAATCAGATTCACAGGTTGCATCAGACTGAAACTCTCTGGACCACCCAGTTCCAGAAACTGACCTGGAGACTTTGCACCCGGCCCAGCCTTCCCGCCTTTCGAGGGGCGGGACTAATGGTCCCCCAGGATACCCAAAAAGACCACCAAATAAGGAATACCCTGCGCCCTCCCAGATTCACCACACCCCTTTCCCTTCTTCCCCTATAAAGTCTTGCCCAACCCTCGCCCGGGTGCGACTTCTCTGGCCCCTTTCTCTCGGACCAGTGAACCTCGCCCGGGAGCGCTCCCTAATAAAGCTCACTTGAAGCTTTCCTCTGTTTCGCGGTGCCATTTGTTAAGATCCGACCTTACATTTGGTGCCGAAACCCGGGAGGGGTACCAAGCCCCGCGGGTTACCGCGCGGGCCGCTCCTCCCCTCCCCCAGGAGACAACCAGGGAACCTCTACTCATCCACCCGATCCGGCAGAAAACGGGGTAAATCCCCCTCCCTTGTTCCCTCCAACCCCCAGAGACCCTGCCCACCGGACTCCCTGTCCCTAATGGCGGCCACGTCAGGGACTCCTCCGTCCTCTCTCCGGGCCTCGGGCAACTGTGGAGACGTCCCAATTGCCTGACCGCTCTCCAACTCGCCGGGCCTCGGGTGATTGTGGAGACGTCCCAATCGCCTGACCGCCCTCCGACCTGCCGTGAATTGGAGACTGAGACCAGGGACGCCTCTCTCCCTCTCCATTCACTCAGGGACAGACTGGGGGTCATGGGAACCTCACAATCGAAACCAGATCCTAAGACGCCCCTGGGGTGTCTCCTAGCCAAGATCTCCGTTGCCGACGGCTTATTTTCTATTCCACTGTGGCCTGGCCACAATATCCTCTAGACAATTAATCCTGAAGGGACTTTCGATTTTAACATTCTCCGTGATCTAGATAATTACTGCCGCAGGACGGGCAAATGGTCCAAGGTACCCTATGTTCAGGCCTTCCGGTATTTACGCTCCCGCCCTTCCTTCTAACATCTCCTACATCCAAGCCCCTAATTTCCTTTGACGATGACCCCTCTCCACTAAACGACCCACCCGAATCTCTCGCCTCTCCCCCCTCCAGAACTCCTCTCCAACCTCCACCCTACCCTGAAGCGGTCCCGCCTCCTGAGCCCGCTCAGGCCCCTCCAACCGTTCCCCCGCCTCCCTTAACGGTTTCTCCTCCCACGCCCCTTGCTGCGCCAATTAGTGCACATACACGCTCTCACGACTCCCAAGATCCAAATCTCCTCTGCCCTCTGAGGGAGGTAGCAGGAGCACAAGGATTAGTTAGAGTTCATGTTCCCTTTTCCCTCCAAGATCTCTCTCAAATAGAAAAGCGATTAGGCTCCTTTTCTGCTGACTCTTCCCACTACATCAAAAAATTTCGCTACCTCTCTCAAGCTTACGATCTAACCTGGCACGATATCTTTGTGCTCCTATCTTCTACTCTGACCCCTGACGAGACAGAAAGAATTCAAACTGCTGCCCGAAACCAGGCAGATCAGGTTCACCTTACCGACAACTCCATGCCTGTCACGGAGCGACTGCCGTACCTGGCACCGATCCAGACTGGACTTATCAGGATGGCCGTCGAAAGCGCGACCTCATGATCCAATGCCTCCTGGCTGGCATGCAGGCTGCCACTCATAAGGTAGTCAATTTTGAGAAACGAAAAGAGATAACCCAAGAACCTAACGAAAATCCAGCTATCTTTCTCAATCGCCTTACAGAGGCCTTAACTCTATACACCCGGCTGGATCCCGACACCCCAGCAGGAGCAGCGGTCCTAGCCACCCATTTTATCATCCAATCATCCCCGGACTGATTTCCGAAAGAAATTAAAACGGGCAGAAGACGGCCCTCAAACCCCTATTCGAGATCTGGTAAAGATGGCCTTTAAAGTCTACAATGGCCGTGAGGATTTGGCAGAATCCGACAGGCTCGGATGCACCAGAAGGTGGCCCTCCAAACCCAAGCTCTTGTAGCCGCCCTAAGGCTGGCCATCTCCCATGGATCACAGCATCCACGGGATCCACAAAAGGCAACCCCGCCGGGGGCCTGCTTCAAATGCGGAAAAAAAGGCCACTGGACTCGCCAATGTCCCAATCCCCGACCTCCTTCTAAGCCCTGTCCCAGCTGCGGGCTAACAGGCCACTGGAAGAGTGACTGCCCTACGACTGGCCCTCCCTCAGCGTCTCCACGCGGCGGGCAGGCCGACCCAACGGCATTACCATTCGAACTGCTGGGATTGACTGACGACTGACAGCGCCCGGACTCGAAGAACCCCATCACCCTCGCCGAGTCCAGGGTAACGCTACAGGTAGCGGGTAAGTCCATCTCATTTCTGGTGGACACGGGGCTACCTATTCGGTCCTGCCTACTTATTCCGGGCCAGTTTCTCCTTCCCAGATCTCGGTCATGGGTACTGATGGCAAACCATCCTTCCCACTCCAGACCGGTCCACTCCCATGTCATATCGAAGGACTCCATTTTACTCATTCCTTCTTAGTCATACCATCCTGCCCAGTTCCCTTGCTAGGCCGAGATGTCCTTTTCCACTTAGGGGCCTCCCTCCAGCTGGTTAGACTTGACCCTAAGGAACCTAAGGTCCCCTCCTCCCAACTCCTGCTTCCTCTTCTCGCCTGCCTCTAGAACCCTCCCCCTCCTATCCCCCTCTTCCAATCACACCGAACCCAGTCAATCCCCAAGTCTGGACATATTTTCCTATAAGTACATTCTTTTTAATAGTTACGATCACTCCACTGTTTGGATGTACCAAATGTTTCTCATTAGTCCCCTACTTATGGGCATTTTGGCTGTTGCTAGTGTTTGTCTTAGACAAAGCTACAGAGAGTGTCCCAGCACTACATGTCCGATAATTCCCATCCTCTAAATCTGCCTGGGGGCAGGGGTAGTTCCACAGGCATGCAGACACAGTGTGGGCAGAAGGAAGGGTGAGCCAGGAGGAGAGAGTAGGAAGAAGGGCAGGGAGGGATGAGAGTAGGGAGTGGGTCTGGTGGGCTTTGGGGGCAGAGGCCAGACTCAACCAAGCCTTACTTCTGACTTAAAGGAAGCTGAGTAATATTCCATTGTATATATGTGCCACATCTTCTTTATCCATTCATCCGATGATGGACACTTAGGTTGTTTCCATCTCTGGGCTATTGTAAATAGAGCTGCAATGAACATTTTGGTACATGACTCTTTTTGAATTATGGTTTTCTCAGGGTATATGTCCAGTAGTGGGATTGCTGGGTCATATGGTAGTTCTATTTGTAGTTTTTTAAGGAACCTCCATACTGTTCTCCATAGTGGCTGCACCAATTCACATTCCCACCAGCAGTGCAAGAGTGTTCCCTTTTCTCCACACCCTCTCCAGCATTTATTGTTTCTAGATTTTTTGATGATGGCCATTCTGACTGGTGTGAGATGGAATATTACTCAGCCATAAAAAGAAACAAAATTGAGCTATTTGTAATGAGGTGGATAGACCTAGAGTCTGTCATACAGAGTGAAGTAAGTCAGAAAGAGAAAGACAAATACCGTATGCTAACACATATATATGGAATTTAAGAAAAAAAATGTTATAAAGAACCTAGGAGTAAGACAGGAATAAAGATACAGACCTACTAGAGAATGGACTTGAGGATATGGGGAGGGGGAAGGGTAAGCTGTGACAAAGCGCGAGAGAGGCATGGACATATATACACTACCAAACATAAGGTAGATAGCTAATGGGAAGCAGCTGCATAGCACAGGGAGATCAGCTGGGTGCTTTGTGACCGCCTGGAGGGCTGGGATAGGGAGGGTGGGAGGGAGGGAGACGCAAGAGGGAAGAGATATGGGAACATATGTATATGTATAACTGATTCACTTTGTTATAAAGCAGAAACTAACACACCATTGTAAAGCAGTTACACTGCAATAAAGATGTAAAAAAAAAAAAAAAAGGACGCCCCTGCTTCCCTTCCTCCCTCTCCCTCTCCCCCAACCTTATCCCCAGGGGGCCTGCTGGGTCGTGCCAGAACCCAGAACCCTCAACATCTCTCACCACCTCTCACTGCCCTGTCGCTGAACGGCTCAGAACTCTTACCTATCAGCCCGGTGAAGAGGCACTGCCACTGAATCAAGGAGGACAGCTGTCTGTCTGTCTCTCTGTTCTCCCAGTCTCTGTGTCTCTCTTACACACACACACACACACACACGCATATCTCCCGGCCTCCAAGACTAGGGGTTTCAGACTTGTACTGAGGGCCCCCCTGAGCTGTGGGGAGGAGAGTGATGCCTGTGAGGCCTTCTCTTTTCAGTCTTGTGCCCCACCCAGGTCCCAGGGAGAACCTATAGGGGCTAGGGATTGGTAGGGGCTGAAATCAGGATCAGTGGCTCCCCCATCACCACGGCCAAGATATTGGCTGGGGAACCCCACACACCCTGTCTCAGGCCACTGCTGCTCCCCACTATGGAGAGGGATGTGCGTGCTCTCAACCATGAACCTGCAGCTCTCACCACACTGGTCCAAAACCTGATAAAATGCATGTCAGCCAGGAGTCCTTCTCCACAAGCGACGCCCCCCCTCAGACTGTGTCTGAGGCTGCCTCTGAGGAAGAGGGGAGGGTACCATCACCTGAGGCTCAGGCAGGGCTTCCAGACAGTTCCAGGACACTGCAATGAGGACATCTGCCCCCATGGCCTTTTGTTTGTTCATTCTTAACTTTAAAGAGAAAATTCTTTTTATATCATAAAAGAGACATGTTCATTCCAGAAAATCTAGAGAACACCAATAAGCAAAAAGAAAAAAAATACTGCTAACATCTTTCAGAATAGGGTTCAAAATCCTCTGTTCATACACATATGTTTATAACAAAAGTCAATTCGTGCCCTACACATTATGTAACCTATTCAAGCTTAATATATCAAATGTAGATTTCTGTCTAAATATACAATTTTGCACCCATATATTAATAGTGTACAGAATTCTGTGATGGAGATGATCATTTAACTAGTCCCTAAGAACAGGGCCTTTAGGTTGTTTCCAACTTTTCAGTGTTATAAACAGCACTCAGATGAGCAGCTTAAGTATCTAAATCTTTGTGCACTTTCTAAATACTTTGCTTAGAATAAATTCCTAAAGAAGGAATGCTGAGGTCAATGCCAACCCCTAGGTTCCAGTTTTCTCATTTCCAACCAGGACTAGTTGAGTGTAGCAGAAAGGGAAGGGAACATGGACTCACATGGGCTCTGTGTTCAAATTTCACTCTACATATGTGTGGTTTGGGCAAGTTACTTATCACTCTGAGCCTGTTTCCTCAACCTTGAAATGGGGTTTCCTCAACCTTAAACCAAGAAATTCCACCAAAGGTAATTTTTACTTCTACCCCATGTTCCTATTGAGCCTGTTGCTGGTGTTGATGGGGGGTAGGGGATGGGCCTCCCCAGGACGCCTCACTCATGCCCTTCGTGGAGTCACCGGGTTCTCTCCCCAGAGCTCAGTTTCCATGGCCCTGGGCCTTCTGGGGGTGGGAATGGAACAGGAAGGGTGGCATGACTTTTCTGCTTTGTGTCCTCCCACTTTGATTCCCAGGAGACGCTGTCTACTTGGACGGTGAACCCCAGAGGCAGGAGTATGTCGTGAATGATTACGGCTTCCTATCAAGGGAACAAGAACTGGATCTGTCCCTGCCTCTGGAACTATGGACAGGTGAGTCTCAGCCCTGTTCATGGCCCATCCGGGCCCTGGACTCCTAGGGAGAGGGGAGGAGGACCAGATGGGAGGGTGCCCTTCATGCAAGCTTCACCCAGAACTGCTGACAAGTGGTGACTAAATGGCACCAGGAAGCTGTGAGACATGACCCCACAACTTCCTGGGAGCTAGGGGAGCAGCCATAGAAAGTTGGAAGGTGTTCTTTGCTGATCACGTCTGATTAGGACAACAGGATTTAAGGGGGAAGGACAGCTGAAGGCACCCACTCAGGAATTCCACTAAGAGGGTGAAGATGAAGGGACAACAGTGACAACGGCCATGATGGCGGCTGGTTTTTTATTTGTTAACTGTGTTTCCAGCGGGGACCCAGCTGACACGCTTACTTAATCCTCACAACACCAGGCGACAGTCCCTAGGGTCAGTTCTGTCACACTGAGGAAAACTTGTGCCCGGAACATCTCATCCAGAAGCACGGCTGAAGAGCAGCAGTGCGTCTCCCTCCCCATTACTATTTGCTCTTTGGTTATTTGCTTTTGAAAAAAAAAAAAAAAAAATATATATATATATATATATATATATATATATATATATATATATATTTATTTATTTATTTATTTGGCTGCACAAGGTCTTAGTTGGATTACACAGGATCTTTAGCTGCAGCATGTAAACTCTAAGTTGCGGCATGTGGGATCTAGTTCCCTGACCACGGATCAAATCCGGCCCCCTGCATTGGGAGCGTGGAGTCTTAGCCACTGAACCACCAGGGAAGTACTTGGTTATTTGCTTTGATTACGTATCTTTTTATTATAAAAGTAATACAGGGATTTGCCTGGTGGTGGCCCACATCACAAAGTGTATGAAGAACCCAGCAGCAACCACCTCACAGAAGAGGGCCCACAACACAAAAAGGTGAGGAACCCAACATGAACACCCTCAAACCAGAGGGCCCACACTGTAAAGGGGATGGGAACACAGCAGGAACCACCTTAAACCAGAGGGCCAACATAACAAACGGGATGTGAATCCAGAAGGAACCACCACACATAAGAGGGCCCACAACACGAAGGGTATGAGGAACCAAGCAAGAAGCACCTCACACCACAAGGCCGACATCACAAAGGGGATGAGCAACAAAGCAGGAACCACTTCACACCACAGGGCCCACATCACAAAGGGTATGGGGAACCCAGCAGGAACCACCTCACACCAGAGCACTCACATCAAAAAGGGGAAGAGCAACAAAGCAGGAACCACTACACACCAGAGGGCCCACATCACAAAGGGTATATGGGGAAACCAGCATGAACCACGTCACACCAGACGGCACACATCACAAAGGAGATTAGTAACCCAGCAGTATCCACAACACATCAAAGGGCCCACTTCATAAAAAGGTGAGGAACCCAACAGGAACCACCTAAAAATACAGGGCTCACATCACAATGGGGATGGGAACCCAGAAGGGGCTACCTCTCACCAAAGGGCCCACATCAGAAAGGATATGAGGAACCCAGCATGAAGCACCTCACACCAGAGCGCCCACATCACAAAGGGGAAGAGCAACAAAGCAGAACCCACTTCACACCAGAGGGCCCACATCACAAAGGGTATGAGGAACCCAGCAGGCACCACCCCACACAATGCGGCCCACATCACAAAAAGGTGAGGAACCGAACAGGAACCACCTCAAACCAGAGGGCCCACATCACAAAGTGGAGGGAATCCAGCATGAACCACCTCACACCAAAGGGCCAGTATCACACAGGGGATGGGGATCCCAGGAGGAACCACCTCACATCAGAGGGCCCACATCACAAAGGGGATGGAAACCGAGCAGGAACCACCTCACACCAAAGGGCTCACATCATAAAATGGTGAGAAACCCAACAGGAAGCACTTCAAACAAGAGGACCCACATTATAAAGGGGATGAGCAACAAAGAAGGAACAACCTCACACCAGAGGGCACATATAACTAAAGGTATGAGGAACCGAGCAGGAACCACCTCACACAAGGAGGCCCATATCACAGAAAGGTGAGGAACCCAGTAGGAAACACCTCACACCAGAGTGCCCACATCACAAAGGGGAAGAGAAACAAAGCAGGAAACACTTCTCACCATAGGGACCACATCAAAAAAAACGTGAGGAACCCTCAGGAACCACCTCACAACAGAGTGCCCAAATAACAAAGGGGATGGAAACACAGCAGGAACCACTTCACAAAAGAGGGTGCACATCACAGAAACGTGAGGTACCCAACAAAGAACACCTCAAAGCACAGTGCCCACAACACAAAGGGGATGGGTACCCAGCAAGAACCAGGTCACACCACAGAGCCCACATCACAAAGAAGATGAGGAACCCAGCAGGATCCACCTCACACAAGAGGGCCCAAATCACAGAAATGTGAGTTACCCAACAGCAACCACCTCACACCAGAGTGCCCACATCACAAAGGGGATTTAAACCGAGTAGGAAACACCTCACATCAGAGGGCCCACATCACAAACGGGATGAGGAACACAGCAGGAAGCACCTCACACAAGAGGGCCCACATCAAAAATGGTATGAGCAACACAGCAGGAACCACTACACACAGGAGTGCCCACATCACAGGAAGGTGAGCTACACAACAGGGACCACATCAAACCACAGGGCCCACATCACAAAGGGTGTGAGGAACCCAGGAGAATCTACCTCACACCAAAGGCCCCACACAATAAGGTGAGGAACCCAACAGGAACCACCTCAAACCAGAGGCCCACATCACAAAGGGGATGGACAAAAAAGCAGGAACCACTTCACAGCAGAGGGACCACATCACAAAGGGGAAGGGAATCCAGCATGAACCACCTCACACCAGAGGGCCCACATCACAAAGGGGATGAGTAACCAAGCAAGATCGACCTCAAACCAAAGGTGCCACATCATAAAAATATAAGGAACCCAACAGAAACCACCTCAACCACAAGGTCCACATCACAAAGGGGATAGGAACCCAGTGGGAACTACCCCTCACCGAAGGGCCCATATCAGAAAGGAAATGAGGAACCCAGCAACAAGGACCTCACACCAGAGTACCCACATCACAAAGGAGAAGGGCAACAAAACAGGAACCACTTCACATCAGAAGGCACACATCACAAAGGGTATGGGGAACCCAGCAGGAACAACCTCACACCAAAGGGCCAACATCATAAAAAGTTGAGGAACCCAACAGAAACCACCTGAAACCACAGGGCCCACATCACAAAGGGTATAGGAACCCAGTAGGAACTACCTCTCACCGAGGGGCCCATATCACAAAGGATATGAGGAACCGAGCAGGAAGGACCTCACACCAGACTACACACATCACAAAGGGGAAGAGCAACAAAGCAGGAACCACTTCACACCATAGGGCCCACATCACAAAGAATGTGAGGAACCCTAAGGTACCATCTCAAACCAGAGTGCCCACATCACAAAGGGGATGCAAACACAGCAGGAACCACTTAACACAACAGGGCCCACATAACAGAAAACTGAGGTACCCAACAGGGAACTGCTCAAACAAGAGTGCCCACATCACACAGGGGTTGGGTACCCAGCAGGAATCACCTCACCCCAAAAGGCCCACATCACAAAGGGGATGAGTAACCCAGCAGGATCCACCTCACACCAAAGGGCCCACAACACAAAAGAAATGGGAAAACCTGTAGGAACTACGTGTCACCAAAGGGCCCACATCACAAAGGATATGAGGAACCCAGCAGGTAGCACCTCACAGATTGTGGCCCAGATCACAAAAAGTTGAGGAACACAACAGGAACCACCTCAAACCAGAGGGTCCACATCACAAAGGGGATGAGAACCCAGCAGGAACCACCTCACACCAGAGGGCCCACATCACAAAGCGGATGGAAACCGAGCAAAAACCACCTCAAACCATAGGGCCGACATCACAAAGGGGATGAGTCACCCAGCAGGATCCACCTCACAGCAAAGGGCCCACATGACAAAGGGGATGAGGAACCCAACAGGAACCACCTCAAACCAGAGGGCCCACACCACAAAGGGGAGGAGAAACAAATCAGGAAGAACTTAGCACCAGAGGGCACAGAGCACAAATGCTATGAGGAACCCAGAAGGAACTACCTCACATAAGGAGGCCCATATCACAGAAAGGTTAGGAACCCAATACTACACACCTCACACGGGTGTGCCCACATCACAAACAGGATGGAAACCGAGCAGGAAACACCTATCACCAAAGGGTCCACATTAAAAATGGAATGAGGAAACCAGCAGGATCCACCTTACACAAGAGGGCCCAAATCACAGAAAGGTAAGGTACTCAATAGCAAAAACCTCACACCAAAGGGCCCATATCACAAAGGGGATGAGGATCCCAGCAGGAAACACCTCACACCAGAGGGCCCACATCACAAAGGGGCTGAGCAACACAGCAGGAACCACTTCACACAGGATGGCCCACATCACAGGAAGGTGAGCTACCGAACAGGGCCCACCTCAAACTACAAGGCCCACATCACAAAGGGGATGAGAAAACGAAGCAGAACCCACTTCACACCATAGGGCCCACATGACAAAGAATGTGAGGAACCCTCAAGAAACACCTCACACCAGAGTTCCCATATCACAAAGGGGATGGAAACAGCAGGAATCACTTCACACGAGAGGGCCCACATCACAGAAAGGTGAGCTACACAAAAGGGACCACCTCAAACATGAGAGTTCACATCACAAAGGGTGTGATGAACCCAGGATCCTCCTCCTCACACCAAAGGGCCCACATAATAAAAAGGAGAGGAACCCAACAGTAACCACCTCACACCAGAGGGCCTACATCAAAAAGGCGATGAGTAACCCAGCAGGATCAACCTCAAACCAAAAGGCCAACATCACAAAAAGGTAAGGAACCCAACAAAAGCCACCTCAAGCCATAGGGCCCACAGCACTAACGGGATAGGAACCCAGTAGGAACTACCTCTCACCGAAGGGCCCATATCACAAAGGATATAAGGAACCCAGCAGGAAACGCCTCACACCAGAGCACCCACATCACAAAGGGGAAGAGCAACAAAGCAAGAACCACTTCACACCAGAGGACCCACATCACAAAGGCTATCAGGAACCCAGCAGGTAGCACCTCACAGAATGCGGCCCACATCACAAAAAGGTGTGGAACCCAACAGGAACCACCTCAAACCACAGGGCCTACATCACAAACGCGATGAGAACCCAGCAGGAACCACCTCACACCAGAGGGCCCACATCACAAAGGGGATGAGCAACAAAGCAGGAACCACTTCACAACAGAGGACCCACATCACAAAGGGGAAGGGAATCCAGCATGAACCACCTGACACCAAAGGGCCCACATCACAAAGGGGATGAGGAACCCAGCAGGAACCACCTCACACCAAAGGGCTCAGATCATAAAACAGTGAGGAACCCAACAACTTCACACCAGAGGGCACACATCACAAAGGGGATGGAAACCCAGCAGGATCCACCTCACAGAAGAGGGCCCAAATCACAGAAAGGTGAGGTACCCAACAGCAACCACCTCACACTAGAGTGCCCACATGACAAAGGGGATGGAAACCGAGCAGGAACCACCTCACATCAGAGGGCCCACATCACAAAGGGGATGAGGAACACAGCAGGAAGCACCTCACACAAGAGGGCCCACATCACAGGAAGGTGAGCAACCCAACAGGAACCACCTCAAACCAGAGGGCCCACATCACAAAGGGGATGGACAAAAAAGCAGGAACCACTTCACAGCAGAGACCACATCACAAAGGGGATGGAAACCGAGCAGGAACCACCTCACATCAGAGGGCCCACATCACAAAGGGGATGAGTCACCCAGCAGGATCCACCTCACACAAGAGGGCCCAAATCACAGAAAGGTAAGGTACCCAATAGCAAAAACCTCACACCAAAGGGCCCATATCACAAAGGGGATGAGGATCCCAGCAGGAACCACCTGTCACCAGAGGGCCCACATCACAAAGGGGATGAGTCATCCAGCAGGACCCACCTCACACCAAAGAGCCCACATCACAAAGGGGATGAGGAATCCAGCAGGAACCACTTCACACAAGAGGCCCCACTTCACAGAAAGGTGAGCAACCCTACAGGGAACACCTCAAACCAGAGGGCCCACATCACAATGCGTGTGACAAACCCAGCAACATCCACTTCACACCAAAGGGCCCACATAATAAAAAGGTGAGGAACACAACAGGAACCACCTCAAACCAGAGGGCCCACATCACAAAGGTGATGAGTTACCCACCAGGATCCACCTCACACCAAAGGGTCAACATCATAAAATGTTGAGGAACCCAACAGAAACCACAGGGCCCACATCACAAAGGGTATATAGGAACCCAGTAGGAACTACCTCTCACCGAGGGGCCCATAACACAAAGGATATGAGGAACCGAGCAGGAAGGACCTCACAGCAGAGTACACACATCACAAAGGGGAAGAGCAACAAAGCAGGAAACACTTCACACCATAGGGCCCACATAACAATGAATGTGAGGAACCCTAAGGTACCATCTCAAACCAGAGTGCCCACATCATAAAGGGGATGCAAACACAGCAGGAACCACTTAACACAACAGGGCCCACATAACAGAAAAGTGAGATACCCAACAGGGAACTGCTCAAACAAGAGTGCCCACATCACACAGTGGTTGGGTACCCAGCAGGAATCACCTCACCCCAAAAGGCCCACATCACAAAGGGGATGAGAACCCAGCAGGAACCACCTCACACCAGAGGGCCCACATCTCAAAGCGGATGGAAATCGAGCAAAACCCACCTCAAACCATAGGGCCCACATCACAAAGGGGATGAGTCACCCAGCAGGATCCACCTCACAGCAAAAGGCCCACGTGACAAAGGGGATGAGGAACCCAACAGGAACCACCTCAAACCAGAGTGCCCACATCACAAAGGGGATGGAAAAACAGCAGGAACCACTTCACACAAGAGGCCCCACTTCACAGAAAGGTGAGCAACCCTACAGGGAACACCTCAAACCAGAGGGCCCACATCACAATGCGTGTGACGAACCGAGCAACATCCACTTCACACCAAAGGGCCCACATAAAAAAAAGGTGAGCAACCACCTCAAACCAGAGGGCCCACATCACAAAGGGGATGGGAACCCAGTAGGAACTACCTCTTACCAAATGGCCCACATCACAAAGGATATGAGGAACCCAGCAGGAAGCACCTCACACCACAGCGCCCACATCATAAAGCAGAAGAGGAACAAAGCAGGAACCACTTCACACCAGAGGGCCCACATCACAAATGGTATGGGGAACCCAGCAGGAACCACCTCGCACCAGAGGGCCCACATCACAACGGGGATGATTTACCCAGCAGGATCAACCTCCACCAAAGTTCCCACATCATAAAAAGGTAAGGAACCCAACAGAAACCACCACAAACAACAGGGCCCACATCACAAAGAGGATGGAAACCGAGCAGAAACCACGTCACAACAAAGGGTCCACATAATAAATGGGATGAGGAAACCAGCAGCAACCACCTTACACCAGAGTGCCCACATCACAAAGGGGATGGAAACACAGGAGTATCCACCACACAACAGTGCCGAAATCACAGAAAGGTGAGGTACCAAACAGCAACCACCTCACATCATAGTGCCCACATCAGAAATGGGATGGAAACCGAGCACCAACCACCTAACACCAAAGGGCCCACATCACAAAGGGAATTATGAACCCAGCAGGAAGCACCTCACACCAGAGGGCCCACATCACAAAGGGGCTGAGCAACACAGCAGGAACCACTTCACACAGGATGGCCCACATCACAGGAAGGTGAGCTACCGAACAGGGCCCACCTCAAACTACAAGGCCCACATCACAAAAGGGATGAGAAAACGAAGCAGAACCCACTTCACACCATAGGGCCCACATGACAAAGAATGTGAGGAACCCTCAAGAAACACCTCACACCAGAGTTCCCATATCACAAAGGGGATGGAAACAGCAGGAACCACTTCACACGAGAGGGCCCACATCACAGAAAGGTGAGCTACACAAAAGGGACCACCTCAAACATGAGAGCTCACATCACAAAGGGTGTGATGAACCCAGCATCCTCCTCCTCACACCAAAGGGCCCACATAATAAAAAGGAGAGGAACCCAACAGTAACCACCTCACACCAGAGGGCCCACATCAAAAAGGCGATGAGTAACCCAGCAGGATCAACCTCAAAACAAAGGGCCAACATCACAAAAAGGTAAGGAACCCAACAAAAGCCACCTCAAGCCATAGGGCCCACAGCACTAACGGGATAGGAACCCAGTAGGAACTACCTCTCACCGAAGGGCCCATATCACAAAGGATATAAGGAACCCAGCAGGAAACGCCTCACACCAGAGCACCCACATCACAAAGGGGAAGAGCAACAAAGCAAGAACCACTTCACACCAGAGGACCCACATCACAAAGGCTATCAGGAACCCAGCAGGTAGCACCTCACAGAATGCGGCCCACATCACAAAAAGGTGTGGAACCCAACAGGAACCACCTCAAACCACAGGGCCTACATCACAAACGCGATGAGAACCCAGCAGGAACCACCTCACACCAGAGGGCCCACATCACAAAGGGGATGAGCAACAAAGCAGGAACCACTTCACAACAGAGGACCCACATCACAAAGGGGAAGGGAATCCAGCATGAACCACCTGACGCCAAAGGGCCCACATCACAAAGGGGATGAGGAACCCAGCAGGAACCACCTCACACCAAAGGGCTCAGATCATAAAACAGTGAGGAACCCAACAACTTCACACCAGAGGGCACACATCACAAAGGGGATGGAAACCCAGCAGGATCCACCTCACAGAAGAGGGCCCAAATCACAGAAAGGTGAGGTACCCAACAGCAACCACCTCACACTAGAGTGCCCACATGACAAAGGGGATGGAAACCGAGCAGGAACCACCTCACATCAGAGGGCCCACATCACAAAGGGGATGAGGAACACAGCAGGAAGCACCTCACACAAGAGGGCCCACATCACAGGAAGGTGAGCTACACAACAGGGACCACATCAAACCACAGGGCTCACATCACAAAGGGTGTGAGGAACCCAGCAGAATCTACCTCACACCAAAGGCCCCACATAAAAAGGTGAGCAACCCAACAGGAACCACCTCAAACCAGAGGGCCCACATCACAAAGGGGATGGACAAAAAAGCAGGAACCACTTCACAGCAGAGACCACATCACAAAGGGGATGGAAACCGAGCAGGAACCACCTCACATCAGAGGGCCCACATCACAAAGGGGATGAGTCACCCAGCAGGATCCACCTCACACAAGAGGGCCCAAATCACAGAAAGGTAAGGTACCCAATAGCAAAAACCTCACACCAAAGGGCCCATATCACAAAGGGGATGAGGATCCCAGCAGGAACCACCTGTCACCAGAGGGCCCACATCACAAAGGGGATGAGTCATCCAGCAGGACCCACCTCACACCAAAGAGCCCACATCACAAAGGGGATGAGGAATCCAGCAGGAACCACTTCACACAAGAGGCCCCACTTCACAGAAAGGTGAGCAACCCTACAGGGAACACCTCAAACCAGAGGGCCCACATCACAATGCGTGTGACAAACCCAGCAACATCCACTTCACACCAAAGGGCCCACATAATAAAAAGGTGAGGAACACAACAGGAACCACCTCAAACCAGAGGGCCCACATCACAAAGGTGATGAGTTACCCACCAGGATCCACCTCACACCAAAGGGTCAACATCATAAAATGTTGAGGAACCCAACAGAAACCACAGGGCCCACATCACAAAGGGTATATAGGAACCCAGTAGGAACTACCTCTCACCGAGGGGCCCATAACACAAAGGATATGAGGAACCGAGCAGGAAGGACCTCACAGCAGAGTACACACATCACAAAGGGGAAGAGCAACAAAGCAGGAAACACTTCACACCATAGGGCCCACATAACAATGAATGTGAGGAACCCTAAGGTACCATCTCAAACCAGAGTGCCCACATCATAAAGGGGATGCAAACACAGCAGGAACCACTTAACACAACAGGGCCCACATAACAGAAAAGTGAGATACCCAACAGGGAACTGCTCAAACAAGAGTGCCCACATCACACAGTGGTTGGGTACCCAGCAGGAATCACCTCACCCCAAAAGGCCCACATCACAAAGGGGATGAGAACCCAGCAGGAACCACCTCACACCAGAGGGCCCACATCTCAAAGCGGATGGAAATCGAGCAAAACCCACCTCAAACCATAGGGCCCACATCACAAAGGGGATGAGTCACCCAGCAGGATCCACCTCACAGCAAAAGGCCCACGTGACAAAGGGGATGAGGAACCCAACAGGAACCACCTCAAACCAGAGTGCCCACATCACAAAGGGGATGGAAAAACAGCAGGAACCACTTCACACAAGAGGCCCCACTTCACAGAAAGGTGAGCAACCCTACAGGGAACACCTCAAACCAGAGGGCCCACATCACAATGCGTGTGACGAACCGAGCAACATCCACTTCACACCAAAGGGCCCACATAAAAAAAAGGTGAGCAACCACCTCAAACCAGAGGGCCCACATCACAAAGGGGATGGGAACCCAGTAGGAACTACCTCTTACCAAATGGCCCACATCACAAAGGATATGAGGAACCCAGCAGGAAGCACCTCACACCACAGCGCCCACATCATAAAGCAGAAGAGGAACAAAGCAGGAACCACTTCACACCAGAGGGCCCACATCACAAATGGTATGGGGAACCCAGCAGGAACCACCTCGCACCAGAGGGCCCACATCACAACGGGGATGATTTACCCAGCAGGATCAACCTCCACCAAAGTTCCCACATCATAAAAAGGTAAGGAACCCAACAGAAACCACCACAAACAACAGGGCCCACATCACAAAGAGGATGGAAACCGAGCAGAAACCACGTCACAACAAAGGGTCCACATAATAAATGGGATGAGGAAACCAGCAGCAACCACCTTACACCAGAGTGCCCACATCACAAAGGGGATGGAAACACAGGAGTATCCACCACACAACAGTGCCGAAATCACAGAAAGGTGAGGTACCAAACAGCAACCACCTCACATCATAGTGCCCACATCAGAAATGGGATGGAAACCGAGCACCAACCACCTAACACCAAAGGGCCCACATCACAAAGGGAATTATGAACCCAGCAGGAAGCACCTCACACCAGAGGGCCCACATCACAAAGGGGCTGAGCAACACAGCAGGAACCACTTCACACAGGATGGCCCACATCACAGGAAGGTGAGCTACCGAACAGGGCCCACCTCAAACTACAAGGCCCACATCACAAAAGGGATGAGAAAACGAAGCAGAACCCACTTCACACCATAGGGCCCACATGACAAAGAATGTGAGGAACCCTCAAGAAACACCTCACACCAGAGTTCCCATATCACAAAGGGGATGGAAACAGCAGGAACCACTTCACACGAGAGGGCCCACATCACAGAAAGGTGAGCTACACAAAAGGGACCACCTCAAACATGAGAGCTCACATCACAAAGGGTGTGATGAACCCAGCATCCTCCTCCTCACACCAAAGGGCCCACATAATAAAAAGGAGAGGAACCCAACAGTAACCACCTCACACCAGAGGGCCCACATCAAAAAGGCGATGAGTAACCCAGCAGGATCAACCTCAAAACAAAGGGCCAACATCACAAAAAGGTAAGGAACCCAACAAAAGCCACCTCAAGCCATAGGGCCCACAGCACTAACGGGATAGGAACCCAGTAGGAACTACCTCTCACCGAAGGGCCCATATCACAAAGGATATAAGGAACCCAGCAGGAAACGCCTCACACCAGAGCACCCACATCACAAAGGGGAAGAGCAACAAAGCAAGAACCACTTCACACCAGAGGACCCACATCACAAAGGCTATCAGGAACCCAGCAGGTAGCACCTCACAGAATGGGCCCACATCACAAAAAGGTGTGGAACCCAACAGGAACCACCTCAAACCACAGGGCCTACATCACAAACGCGATGAGAACCCAGCAGGAACCACCTCACACCAGAGGGCCCACATCACAAAGGGGATGAGCAACAAAGCAGGAACCACTTCACAACAGAGGACCCACATCACAAAGGGGAAGGGAATCCAGCATGAACCACCTGACGCCAAAGGGCCCACATCACAAAGGGGATGAGGAACCCAGCAGGAACCAACTCACACCAAAGGGCTCAGATCATAAAACAGTGAGGAACCCAACAACTTCACACCAGAAGGCACACATCACAAACGGTATGAGGAACCGAGCAGGAACCACCTCACATAAGGAAGCCGATATCACAGAAAGGTTAGCAACCCAAGAGGAAACACCTCACACGAGAGTGCCCACATCACAAAGAGGATGGAAACCGAGCAGGAACCACCTGTCACCAAAGGGTCCACGTAACAAACGGGATGAGGAAAGCAGCCGGAATCAACTCACACCAGAGGGCCCATATCACAAACAATATGAGGAACTCTCAAGAACCACCTCACACCAGAGTGCCCAGATCACAAAGCGGATGGAAACACAGCAGGATCCTCCTCATACAAGAGGGCGCAAATCACAGAATGGTGAGGTACCCAAGAGCAACCACCTCACACCAAAGGGCCCTTATCACAATGGGGATGAGTCACCCAACAGGATCCACCTCACACCAAAGGGCACACATCACAAAGGGGATGAGGAACCCAGCAGGAACCTCCTCACACCAAAGGCCCCACATAATAAAACGGTGAGGAACCCAACAGGAACCACCTCAAACCAGAGGGCCCACATCACTAAGGGGATGGGAACCCAGTAGGAACTACCTTTCACCAAAGGGCCCACATCACAAAGGATATGAGGAACCCAGCAGGAAGCAACTCACACCAGAGGGCCCACATCACAAAGAGGAAGAGCAACAAAGCAGGAACCACCTCACACCAGAGGGCCCACATCACAAAGGGTATGAAGAACCCAGCAGGCAGCACCTCACAGAATGCGGCCCACATCACAAAAAGGTGAGGAACCCAACAGGAACCACGTCAAACCAGAGGGCCCACATCACAAAGGGGATGAGAACCCAGCAGGACCCACCTCACACCAGAGGGCTCTCATCACAAAGGATATGAGGAACCCAGCAGGAAGCAACTCACACCAGAGGGCCCACATCACAAAGAGGAAGAGCAACAAAGCAGGAACCATCTCACACCAGAGGGACCACATCACAAAGGGTATGAAGAACCCAGCAGGCAGCACCTCACAGAATGCGGCCCACATCACAAAAAGGTGAGGAACCCAACAGGAACCACGTCAAACCAGAGGGCCCACATCACAAAGGGGATGAGAACCCAGCAGGATCCACCCCACACAAAAGGGCCCAAGCCGTAAAAAGGTGAGGGACCCAACAGAAATCACCCCAAACCACAGGGCCAACATCACAACGGGGATAGGAACCCAGTAGGAACTACCTCTCACCGAAGGGCCCATACCACAAAGGATATGAGGAACCCAGCAGGAATCACCTCACACAAGGAGGCCCATAACACATAAAGGTAAGGAACCCAAGAGGAAACACCTCACACCAGAGTGCGCACATCACAAAATGAATGTAAAGCGAGCAGGAACCACCTGTCACCAAAGGGTCCACATAACAAATGGGATGAGGAAACCAGTAGGAACCATCTCACACCAAATGGCCCACATCACAAAGAAGGTGAGGAACCCTCAGGAACCACCTCACACCAGAGTGCCCACATCACAAAGGGGATTGGAAACACAGCAGCATCCACCTCACACAAGAGGGCCCAAATCACAGAGAGGTGAGGTACCCAACAGCAACCACCTCACACCAGAGTGCCCACATCACAAAGGGGATGGAAACCGAGCAGGAAGCACACCAAAGGGCTCACATCACAAAGGGGATGAGGAACCCAGCAGGCAGCATCTCACAGAAGAGGGCCCACATCAAAAATGGGATAAGCAACACAGCAGGAACCACGTCACACAAGAGGGCCCACATCACAGGAAGGTGATCTATCCAGCAGGGACCACCTCAAATCAGAAGGCCCACATCACAAAGGGGATGAGCAACAAAGCAGGAAAAACTTAACACCATAGGGCACACATCACAAAGGGTATGAGGAACCCAGCAGTAACCACCTCACACAAGGAGGCCCATGTCACAGAAAGATGAGGAACCCAAGAGGAAACACCTCACACCAGAGTGACCACATTACAAAGCGGATGGAAATCGAGCAGTAACCACCTCACACCAAAGGGTCCACATAACAAATGGGATGAGGAATCCAGCAGGAACCACCTCACATAGGGAGGCCCATATCACAGAAAGGTTAGGAAGCAAATACGAAACACCTCACACGAGAGTGCCCTCATCTCAAAGAGGATGGAAACCAAGCAGGAACCACCTGTCACCAGAGGGTCCACATAACAAATGGGATGAGGATACCAGCAGGAAACACCTCACACCAGAGTGCCCACATCACAAGGGGATGGAAACAGAGCAGAATCCACCTCACACAAGACAGCCCAAATCACAGAAAGGTGAGGTACCCAACAGCAACCACCTTACACTAAAGGGCCCATATCACAGAGGGGTGAGTAACCCAGCAGGATCCACCTCACACCAGAGGGCACACATCATAAAAAGGTGAGGAACCCAACAGAAACCACCTCAAACCTGAGGGCACACATCACAAAGGGGATAGGAACCCAGTAGGAAGTACCTCTCACCAAAGGGCCCATATCACAAAGGATATGAGGAAGCACCTCACACCAGAGTACCCACATCACAATGGCGAAGTGCAACAAAGCAGGAACCACTTGACACCAGAGGGCCCACATCACAAAGGGTATGAGCAACCCAGCAGGCAGCACCTCACAGAATGCGGCCCACATCACAAAAAGGTGTGGAACCCAACAGGAACCACCTCAAACCACAGGGCCTACATCACAAATGGGATGAGAACCCAGCAGGAACCACCTCACACCAGAGGGCCCACATCACAAAGGGGATGAGCAACAAAGCAGGAACCACTTCACAACAGAGGACCCACATCACAAAGGGGAAGGGAATCCAGCATGAACCACCTGACACCAAAGGGCCCACATCACAAAGGGGATGAGGAACCCAGCAGGACCTACCTCACACCAAAGGGCCTACATCACAAAGGGGATGAGTAACCCAGCAGGATCCACCTCACACCAGAGGGCCCACGTCACCAAGAATGTGAGGAACCCTCAGGAACCACCTCACACCAGAGTGCCCACATCACAAAGGGGATGAGAACCCAGCAAGAAGCACCTTACACCAAAGGGCACACATCACAAAGGGTATGAGGCACCCAGCAGGAACCACCTCACCCAAAGAGGCCCACATCACAAAGGGGATGAGGAACCCAGCAGGATCCACCTCACACCAAAGGGCCCACATTATAAAAAGGTGATCAACCCAACAGGAACCAACTCAAATCAGAGTGCCCACATCACAAAGGGGATGGGTACCCAGCAGGAACCACCTCACACCAAAGGGCCCACATCACAAAGGGGATGAGGAACCCAGCAGGAAGCACCTCACACCAGAGGGCCCACATCACAAATGGGATGAGGAACCCAGCAGGAAGCACCTCACACCAGAGGGCCCACATAACACACGGTATGAGGAACCCAGCAGGATCCACCTCACAGAAGAGGACCGAAATCACAGAAAGGTGAGGTGCTCAACAGCATCTACCTCACACCAGAGTGCCCACATCACAAAGGTGGTGGAAACCGAGTAGGAATGACCTGACACCAAAGGGCCACATCACAAAGGGGATGAGGAAACCAGCAGGAAGCACCTCACACCAGAGGGCCCACATCACAAAGGGGATGAGCAACACAGCAGGAACCACGTCACATAAGAGGGCCCACATCACAGGAAGGTGAGCTACCCAACAGGGACCACCTCAAACCAGAGGGCCCACATCACAAAGGGTATGAGGAACACAGCAGGATCCACCTCACACCAAAGTGCCCACATTATAAAAAGGTGATCAACCCAACAGGAACCAACTCAAATCAGAGGGCTCACATCACAAAGGGGATGAGCAACCCAGAAGGAAACACCTCACACCAGAGGGCCCACATCATAAAAAGCTGACTAACCCAATAAGAACCAACTCAAACCAGAGGGCCCACAGCACAAAGGGGTTGGGAACCAGGCAGGAATGACCTATCACCACAGGGCCCAGATCACAAAGCAGATGAGCAACAGAGCAGGAACCACTTCAGAACCACCATTCACAAAGGGTATACGGAACCCAGCAGGAACCACCTCACACAAGAGGGCCCACATCACAGAAAGGTGACGTAACCAACAGGAACCACCACACAGCAGAGTGCCCACATCACAAAGGGGATGAGTAACCCCGCAGTATCGATGTCACACCAAAGGGCCCACATCATAAAAAGGTGAGGAACCCAACAGGAACCACCTCAAACCAGAGGTCCCACATCTCAAAGGGGATGAGAACCCAGCATGAACCACAAAGGGTATGAGGAACCCAGCAGGAACCACACAAGGAAGCAAGCTAAGATTCAGGCTAAGGTTCCATGCTTCCACTGCAGGTGGCATGGGTTCCATCCCTTGTCAGGGAAATAAGACCCCCACATGCCATGGGGCACAGGCAAAAAAATTAAAATGTAATACATATTCTTTTCCCTTATAGGTTATTACAAAATATTGAGTATAGTTCCCTGTGCTATGTAGTAGGTCCTTGTTGGCTACCTATTTTATATATAGCAGTGTGTATATATTAATCCCAAGGTCCTAATTTATAACCTATAAGGGAAAAAAATCTGAAAAAGGATATACATATATATATATATATATCTGAATCACTGTGCTATACACCTGAAATTAACATAACATTGTAAACCAACTATACTACAATAAAAAAATAAAATTGGTATAAAATTTTTAAGAAGTAATACATAATTGCTTTAAAAACTTTATAGAGAAACATTACAAAAATAGGTGCCTAGAATATGAAGGTCTTTCTAAGCACTGTCACCAGCAAAATGTATGTTCCTCTACATTTTGTTTTCTGTGCATATTCTAAAACATGCGATTTTATTTGTAAAAATTGCATCGTATTAATTGCAATGCTCTGCAACTCCTGTGTTACTGAAAGCCTGCCTCTCGCTGAAAGCTCAGCCGACAGCAGGAAGCCCAGTGCCAGGCCAGGGAAAGGATTCTTAAGGCTGAGCCCCAGCACAAAAACACTCTCAGAGTAGCAGGGGAGAGGGCCAGCTCTGGCTGCTCAGAAGGGGTGTTGGCTGGAAAATCCTGAGCAGGGGGCTTGTAGAGCTTGTATCAGTTTAATATGGGTCCCTCTCCTGGACTTGCCCAAATAGAACTCCAACACATGTAGCATCAGGCCTAGCCTCGGCCCCCGGGGTGGCTATAGTCAAGATGAGACATGGCAGCCTCAACTGGTCCCAACTGACATCCCCAGCTCCTCACCCACCATGGGCAGATGCGGATCCTGGAAGTGAGGAGTTGATGCCTTCTGAGCCCTGGGTTCTTCTCTCTCTCTTCAGTGAACGTATATTGAATGCCTGCTCAGTGCTAGGCAAGGCACTGGGTGCCAGAAGCATGAAAATGAATGAAACACTGTCCCTGAGCCCACAGTAAAGTGGGGACTTGGTCACGTAAGCAGGTCGCTTATTACGCAGTGGGGTATGTAAAGATTGAATGCCAGGCAGAGGGTGTTCTGGGAGCCTGGAGGAAGAGCACTCGGCTGGGCATGGGGGTGCCAGGGAAGCTTCCTGGGAGAGGGTGTGCTTGAACTGAGTTAGCCAAGTGAAGGAGGGGGAAAATATCCCAGTCAGAGGGAAGTGTGGGCAAAGACACAAAGGTGAGAAAGGGTCTGGCCTGCTGCAGAGGTTACAAGGAATCTGGTGTTGCTGGAGCAAAAAACGGTGAGGCGGCGGAGGGTTACTGAGACATGAGGCTGGGGCCAGATCAGGTAGGGTCTTATGCACCTTGTAGAGGAGGTTACAGCTTTGATCCTGTAGGCCACAGGAGCCGTTGAACATTTTAAAGCGGAAAAGTGAGCCGATCAAACTGTCCCCTGGGGATAATGGATCAGAGAAGCCTCCGAATCCTGATTATTGCCCAGTGTACCATGGGAATAAATGGAACACTGTCATTTACTCTCATTCAACGAAGATGCACAGAGTCACTACTATGTGCTGGGCACTGTGCCAGGTCTGGGGGTAGAGTTGTAAGAACAACTGGAGAGAAACACGCATACAGTCAGGCAGGCAGGATAGACCTTGGCTACCGCATTGTAACAGAGTCTGATGAGTAAGAGACATGGCCAGGGCCGTGGAGAAAAACCTGGCTCACGGAAAGCCTCAGAGGAAGTGGCGTTCATGACAAGCCTGAAGGATATGGAGTCAGCCTGCCTTCGGTAAAAATTTTCCATAACTCACATGCTATTGGTCAATCCAAAGCCCCACTGGATCACAGGTGCCGTGGCAAGTCAGGGCCATCACCTCAGCACTAGCTGCCAGTGATGAGCTGGGTCAGCAGGTGTGGCTGGAAGATGAGGCAACGTGGCTTTAGCAAGAACATCCCAGGAGCTCCATGAGGGTGGGATTAAAGGGGAGAAGAGGGAGAAACAAATGTTTCAGCCAGTCAGACTCATTGGGAAAAACTACGGGAATTTAACAGGCAGGACCTACAAACTGGGTGAGTTGTGACCCCAGAGCTTTGAGACCCTGTACCTGCCCCAGAGGCAGGGCAGTCCATAGCTGTGCTGCTAGACACAGTTTCCTTCCAAATGGGCTTGTATTCCACAAACGCACTCCATTGGACAGCTGGGAGGGGTGGGTCATGCATTTCTTTTCATATCACGTGTGCCAAGTCTGGGCACCTTGCCTCTCTGCATCTCCTCTCGCAGTTGGAAGAGAATATCATAGACATCTGCCTGGAGCTGCTAGATAAGAGCCTGAACTTCCAGATTGACCCAGCCACAGACTACGCCCTGCGGGGCAGCCCCGTCCACGTCAGCAGAGTGGTGTGTGCCATGGGGAGGCTGGGTCTCTTTCTGCCCACCCAGGGCATGTCCAGGGAGGGCAGAAGCTGTGCAGGGGAGCCCTGCCCACTCACGGTTGCCCCTGCAGTGAGCGAATGAAGAGTCGAGAGGCAGAGGCCCTCCAGCAAAGCCATTTTTGATGAGACTGATGAAAGAATGTGGGTAACAGGTTTTCTCAGCTGAGCTCTGAAAGAGCTGAGTGTGGGCCATCACCTTCATTAATTCCAAATTGCATTTTTTGGGAAAGACTAAGTGTAGCTCTGGTTTGGGAAATGGTCTCATTGTTTCTAAATTTCTGCTCTTAGAGCCAAGCTCTGGCTTTGCAGGGATGGGGCATGGAGGGGTTAAGAGGGTGGGTAGAAACAGAATAATTAATTAACAGTGGTACACAAGTCAGAATAGCTGGCTTCCCACCCTCACCCCTTCCCCAGCAGGTAAAATGAGATCAAAGCCTCCTGCATCTCAGGCCCAGGGTCCTTGCAAAGGCAACCCACACCTCACATCTCGTTGAGGAAAAGGCTGCTTCTAATGCTTCTACATATGGCTTCTCTTCAGATCAACAGCAACGATGACCGTGGGGTGCTCAATGGAGACTGGAGCGAGAATTACTCAGAGGGCATCAACCCCGTGGAGTGGACGGGCAGTGTGGCCATCCTAAAGCAGTGGCATGCCACAGTCTGCCAGTCAGTGTGCTACGGGCAGTGCTGGGTCTTTGCCACTGTCATGTGCACAGGTAGGGAGTGGAAAGGGCCTCATGGAAAGACAAAAAATACAATGGCTCATGTCGCAACCCTCTGAACCATTCTTGTCCCAGAAATCTCACACAGTTCCCACCAAGGGACATTTGCAAGGAAGCAAAACGTCTCATCAGTGACCTCAGGCTTCACATATCTGAGCTCATTTCAGAGGGTGGTTCTGAGGGGGAAACCACACACTTCTCACAACCTGGCACCCTTCCCTTCTTTTGAACTTGGACAAACCTAACAGAATCCTCTTAAGAGCCTGGCTGGGAATTGTCCAGGTCCAAGACAGGAATGAGGTGAGAGGCCAAGTAATTAGAAAACTTACAAACTGATTAGTGTCCTTTCTGAGCACAGAGAATGCGCTTGATGAAGATGCATACATGGGAGGGAAAGGTGTGTCTGAGCAGGGGTATGGGCCACGGGGCCAGAGCAAGATGGCAGACGAAGAACAATGACCTTGAATCTAGAGTTGTCACATGTTCAGAGGGCCTGGAGGCCTGATTCAGCCCAGGGAGTCAGCGGAAGGGGGACCAAGAGAGATCAGCTTCTCAGAGAGGGAGTGAATGCTACATTAGTAGAAAAGCTTAAAAATTAGTACTGGGAAAGAGGGCAACTGGAAATTGGTTTGCTGGTGACAAGAGGAGCAGGCTGAAGGCAGGGGAGGAGGCTGTTGAGGGAGGGCACACCTGGAAATGAGTTATATACTGCAGGTAGCAAGAGGAGGCTTTCTGCTTCATTCAGGGCCACACTTGCTTCTGGTCCTCACCCTGCCCCCAGGCCTAGGCCGGCTCTCTGCCCTCTGGCAGGCGTATCTATGTACCTGCCTTGGGCCACAATCAGGAAGTTATTCTTGTTGGCTGGGCAAAGAGGTCAAGTATGGCTTTTTCTCACAAGACTCTCTAGTCTAATCCAGGGAAGCCAGATCTGCCCACAACTTGGTGTTTATTGAGGGCTCAGGCCTTTTGTGTATAAATTCCCTTTATGCAAAGGCTGGTGCAGTGTGCGTGTGTGTGTGTGTGTGTGTGTGTGTGTGCGCGCACGCGCGCTGGACCCATCTCCAGGCTCTCGCAGGAAGCCTGTGGAGCCCCATGCTGCTAAGAAGCAGATGCCAGCCCCCTGTCCAAGGGCACCAGGAGGTTTCTGTCAGCACCCACACAGGATGACTTCATATGGGTTGGCGAGGGGAAGCTACTCCTCTGCAGCTGCACAGCCCCATCTGGAGTTGGATGCCTTGATTGCCCAGGGGTAAGAAACCAGGAATTTGACAGCTTTGATGCCCAGAGTCACAGACATTTGGGTGAACTGGGATGTCTGAGTCATCCAGGGATCAGGCATAAGACTGAAGGCAGAGAATGGATCAATCTTGTATATGTTAGAGAGGGAGGCTTCCTGGGCCTGGAAGAGCCTAGAGTCTAATGGGCCAGGTGCGTGTGTGTAGAAGGAGAGGGTCAGGGGTTTGGGTGTGGTTGTCTGGAACTGGTTGGTGAGAGAGATGGAGCCAGAGAATGGAGATTATGGTATGAGAGCAGGCCAATTAAAATGTTTATGAGAATCACGGCGCTTTAGTGACCTAGGAAGCAAAGGGCTGGGCAAAGTGGGTCAAACGTGGCCGGGTCCACCTGCAGCTCCATCAATACCAGCCTTCCCCAACAGGGCCACCATGTTTTACATTAATAAATATGTCTATCAGTTTGGAAAACTCATTCATTCATCCAACAACACACACTGAGTCCTTATGCTAGGCACTGTGCTTCTAATAATCTTGGTTATAAAGATGGGTAAGACCCAGCCTCAATCCTCCACTAAAAGTCAAGGATTTAGTCAAACTCCTTAATCCAATACAGTTGCCAAAGCATGTTGTTAAAAATTATTATTATTGTTATTCTTTAACAATCACAATAGCTGACACTGGGGACTTCCTTGGTGCCAGGCATTGTACTAAAACCTTGACAGCCTAGAGTAATGGTGAAGCTTGGGTTCAAATACCAGCACTACCATTAATTGTCTGAGTAACCCTGGGCAAGTCATTTAACTTGTACTTCAGTCTCCTCAGACATATGATGGGGAAATTAATAGTACCTACCTCGTCGGGTTATCGAAAGGATTGACTGAGTTCATACATGGAGAGTTCTTAGAATAATGCCTGGCTACAGTGAGAATTCAGTAAGTTCTAACCAGGATCACCTTGTTTGAGTCCCCAGAAGAGCTTTAGAGGTAGGTTCTATCATTATCTCCATTTTACAGATGAAGAAATTGAGTAGCAGGGCTAGTCTCACATTGAGATCTGGCTGGCTGTAACCACTAGACTATACTGCTGCATGAACGATGCTAGTAGCTACCATTTAGCCAGCATCCCCTGTGCTTAAGGCACATGCTGGGTACTTTACAATGCTCACAACCATCTGCAAAGTAGATATCATTAAGTACAATTTACAGATGAGAAAACTGAGGCTTAAGGTGACCACGTGACTCCAGTCTGACTCAGAAGTGCATTCTCCCCTCTGCAGCTCTTCCTCCCTGTATTACCTGTTTTAATAACAACAGCATATTGACTTCAAGCTTCCTAAAGAAAAATCACAAAAAGGAGATTTTCCATGCATCAAAGATACGATTATAATTTTTTGGTCAGATGTTTCCTTGACATCAATTTACTTGGCTGTTACTTTGGGAATTTCAGAGAAATCCCTGACCTACCCTCCTTCCAGTGCTCATGTCTGACTGCTCCATAGGTCTCTCTCAGTCATTAGGCTTTTCCTGTCCTGGCCGTCCACTCCTTGTGACAACGTCAGACCCCTCAGTCCTGAGGTCTATGAAGTAGCCTGGATGCCTTGCTCTGTAACAAGGGAACAGAAGGGACAGTGATGTTCTGTTGCCTGAAAATTCTCCCCAAAACCAGGTGTCAAAAAGCCACCTATGGTACTATATGATTCCATATATGTGAAATGCCCAGAATAGGCCAATTTATACAGAGAGTGGATTCGTGGTTGCCTAGGGCTGGGGGAACAGGAGAATGGGAAGTGACTGCTAGTGGGCATTGAGTGTCTTTCTGAGGTGATGAAATGGTCTGGGATTAGACAGTGGAGATTGTTACGCAACCTGTGAATATATTACACACCACTGAATTGTACACTTTAAAAGGGTAAATTTTGTGACATGTGGATTGTATCTCAATAAAACTGTTTAAAAAAGAAAAGCCAGGCATCCTGGGGATGTGCCTGGCCTGTCCCTGCCCACAGCTGCAGGGGCTAGGGTGGGGGCAGCCGTGACTTGGGCTTGAGGGTTGGGATTCTGAGCAGGCCTACGGGCATCATCCCCTCCTCTGTAAAGTAGGGTCCTGGGCCCAGAGCCCCAGAGGAGGGTGGTGGGAAATAGCCTGGGAGATGAGGAGGCTGTGTGCTTAGGGCACCCAAAACTACCCCACACGTACATCTTTTACATACTGGATTCCCAATGATCTGGCTCGCATGTAAAAACCATTGTGAACACCCTTGGGTTAGAAGTCATCTAAGATTTCTTCTCACTCATTTGTATAGTGGTCTCTATGAAGTGTCTCATTATCTTCATTTCAGTACAATAACTCTAGTCCTCATTGTTTTTACTGAGCCCTTCCTTGTCAAAGAAGGAACCCCAGCCAAGGTCCTGGCACATTATTTTGCCTCAACCTTTGGCTTAAGTATGAATCTACTGTTATTCCCCACTGACTTATGAGACATCAAGGACTGTATGGAATGTTCCCTCGCAGGGTGGTGGGTTAACATGTGGCAAGCACTTGGGAAAATGTCTGGCACATGCTGAGATTGACATGAGTGTTAGCTATTATACAAATTATACAAATTAAAAAATTATACAAATTATACAAATTAAAAAATATTATACAATTAAAATTATATAAATTAAAAAATTATACAAATTAAAAAATATTATACAAATAAAAAAATTTATTTATTATTTTATTTATTTTTTGGCCTCATTGCGTCTTTGTTGCTGCACTCAGGCTTTCTCTAGTTGTGGTGAGCGGGGGCTACTCTTCGTTGCAGTGCACGGGCTTCTCATTGCGGTGGCTTCTCTTGTTGCGGAGCACGGGCTCTAGGCACACAGGCTTCAGTAGTTGTGGCATGTGGGCTCAGTAGTTGTGGCTTGTGGGCTCTAGAGTGCAGGCTCAGTAGTTGTGGCGCATGAGCTTAGTTGCTCCGCGGCATGTGGGATCTTCCCAGACCAGGGCTCAAACCCATTTCCTCTGCATTGTCAGGCGGATTCTTAACCACTGCGCCACCAGGGGAAGTCCCAATACTGCTTTTTTTTAAATTGAAGTGTAGTTGGTTTACAATGTTGTGTTAGTTTCAGGTATACAGCAAAGTGATTCAGTTATACATATATATATATATTCTTTTTCAGATTCTTTTCCCTTATAGATTACTGCAAGATATTGAGTAGAGTTCCTGTGCTATACAGTAGGTCCTTGTTGGTTATCTATTTTATATATAGTAGTATGAATCTGTTAATCCCAAACTCCTAATTTATCCCTCTCCCTCCCTTTCCCCTTTGGTAACCATAAGTTTGTTTTCTCTGTCTGTGAGTCTATTTTTGTTTTGTAAATAAGTTCATTTGAATGAGTGCTGAATGGCTGAGTGAAGAGACATAGTAATTAATGCCAGAGTGTGGTGTGGTGTAATATACCTTAGGAACTCTGCAGTCCTTTTCCTGACTCTGAGATCTTGTCCACCTTTGTCCATGTGCAACTGTGTGAATGTGTATGCATGCGTGTGCACACATACAAACACACACACCCGATAAGGGTTTCTCTTTTACGAGGGACTCAGCTCCCACCGAATTATCCATGAAAGAGTCACGTGAGTCTCATGTCAAACTGAGGCATCAGGACTGATAGCCTGCAGAAGTGAGGTTAAAGAAAACTCACTTCAACATGAATTTAATGAGCATCTACTCTGGGCAGCACTGTGCTAGGAATGAAGAAACGCAAGAAAAGTATTTGATCTGAGCCCTACTCTAGGGGGATTTGTAATCTGGCTGACAAGATAAGATAAATATATGAGATCATAGAGAGCTTCATGCATTGATAAAATGTGTGGCATTGGTGACTGGAATCAAGTGAGAGCATGGGAAGGGAGATTAGTGTGGCATGGAGTAGTCAGTGAAAACTTCACAGAGGAAGGCGCTTTGAGAATGATGCCTTCCCAGCGTTGCTGGGACGTCTAGTGAAGTTGCAGTGGGGTGGCTTGTAGTTAAAAGCCTGAGGGGTTTTGAGATCAGAGAAATGTGGGTTTAAATCCTGCCCTGGCTCTCCTCTTCCTGCCATGTGACCTCAACCTCTCTAAACTTCAGGTTTTTCCTCTTCAAAGGTGGAATAATCACAGCGCTGTGGAGAGGATTAAGTGTGATTACGCCTGTGCAGTGCTTGGCACCATGCCTGGCACCTATGAGGATGATGATGTCATCGACTGGCAAGGAAGCTTGGAAAGAATGAAAGACAAGCTTGGTTGGGGATGTGCTTAGTGACGGCAAGGTGTCCATGTAGGCTCAAGATTCAAATTCAGGAGTCGTGGGCAAGGAGTGAGAGATGAAGCCACAAGACAGGAGGAGCTCTTTGCGGGGGTACAGAGAAAGCAGGACAGAGGGGGCAAAACCCCGTGAAACATGTTTGTGCACAACTGTGCAGATCTGAATGCTGTCAGCTCCCTTCGTGTGATACCGGAGCTACAACCTTGGCCTTCTCCTTATGTAATAAACAATTCTTGTCCCTCTGTTGCCTCACTGCGACAGCTGTTGTCCCCTATCCCAGTCCTCTCACAAGGCACGATGAGGAAGTGGTGAGAATGGATCAGTGCAAATCCATTACCACTCAAAGCTTATGCTCTACAGACAATCAAGCTTGGTAACCACAGCACAGCACACAGTGACGGTGCTGTCCTGAAGTCGGAAATCACCAGAATAGACAAAAGATTCAAGACATTCATTCACCCATCCAGCAAAGATGCACTACGTTTCTGCAATACAGGCCGGCCTTGTATTGTTAATGGTTGTATAACGATAAAGCTGACTATCACACAATCCCTGCCCTCAGGAAGACACTCATAAACAAATCATTACACACCATGTACCATGTCTAGTAGAGAACTCAGAGTGCCATGAGACCAATGACCTGTGCTCAGGTGGAAAAGTGCCCATCCCGCCATGTCTAGCAGGAGGTGACAACACCACTGGCACTTCATGAATTCATCAATCATGGTGAAGAATGGAGGCTTGCTCCTTGCTCTCCCTGCCCACCCCTCCTTGGCATGTGCTCTTATTACCATAAGTGTTATACACCCTCCTGACTGTAATCTTAACATAAATGTGCCCATGCGATGCTCCTGAGTCACTTGCATGCTCTCGCCTCTCTCCTGTCTCATGCTCCTTCAGTAGCAGCTTTTCCCACCTTCACCCTCCCCTCCGAGGTGGTCCTGTGTCACCTCCACCTACAATTCACTGTCAGCTCTGCTCACTCCCTGCCCTCCATTCCTTGCAGACCTGTGCAGATCTGCCGTTCCAAGGAAGTGCATGCTCCCCCTTTGGGCTTCTCTGCATCCAGGGATGTGTCCCCACCCCAGCCTGGAAGGGCTTTGTGCCAAAGTATAAGAAGGAGCCTAAACTAAAATCTATAAGCAAATAAATGCTTAATATAAATAAGTATCTAAACTAAAAATTATAAACATTTTACAATGACAGTAGTATTTGTGAAGAACCCTTAGAAATATCTGTATTTTTTGACTCTCATTTTACCTCTTGGAATCTGTCCCAAAGGGGGAAAAGTAGAAATTGATCTACAGAGATGTCCATCACAGTATTATTTACAACAGGGGAAAAATTAGAAACCAAGCAAATGTCTAAAAATAACCTCTGCTGAAGTGAAAAATAAATACATGAACCCATAACAATACCAAAAAATGGGAGAGGGGGATTGAAATGCTTTTCTTTATAGAAGAATGCCAGCTAATACAGGTAGAAGAAATGATAGTGTTAGAATATAATCATTTTGGTACCACCAGTATAATAATTAATTCAGGCAAGGATCATCAAGGATGCTAAAATTACTTGGTGAAAGATTGTTAGGGAGCAGCATATTTCACACTAGTGATTGCTTGTTAAATGACAGGGAAAGGATACTTCCATCGGGCATTAATCTGACCTTAATCAAATAGTTAAATGCCCCCATTAGGCCCCCCTTAGGCCCCCATTAGTATAACAAATGGACAGCCTGTGCCTTCTGATGTGATTCAGAGGGATTTACACAACATCACCTATGCAGTATTCTTGTCAAAAATGTTAACTCTGAAATTAACCAAGAAGAATCAATTAGGCAAATCCAGAATATGGGGCCTTCTACTAATCAAGTGACCTAAATTATTAAAAGACTGTTCTAGATGAAAGGAGATTCTTTTGGTTTAAAAGGAACTGGAAAGATATAAGCAAATGCAATGCATGTATTCTGATTGGATTCTGGACAGGGGGGCAAAAAACAGATATAAAAGACATTTGGGAAAATGCAAAGATGGATTTTATACTATTAAATCCATGTTAAATTTCTTGACTTTGTAAAAAAATTAACCTCTGCTAGAAATCTTGCTTTTGGAAAATATTTGATAACATGGAAAAATGGGTGGGTTGTATAATAAGGGGAAAATACTAGAATGCTGAACTCTGTGCACCTGTGGGAGGTGGGCTCAGAATTGGCAACAAGCTTAGCAGTGAAACCAGGATTTGAGTGGTAGCTCTGCCGCTTCCTAGCTGTGTGGCTTTAGTCAAGGTAGCAAACTTTTCTTAGCCTCTGATTCTTCATCTGTAAAACAGGGATAATAACAGCAGCTTCCGTGTAGAGCTGTCCTGAGCACAGTATATGTGAAACATTTAGCATCATGCCTGGCTGGCAGACACTGCTGTTATCATTATCATTATTATTGAATTAGGTGGACTGTCACCATCGGACTTGAGGGGACAGGATCCCCAGGGGATTGGTGGTGGGATGGGCCGGGGGATATTGCTATTCTCAAAAGAGTGCAGAATCACGAAAAATATGGCAGAGGGCAAAGAAAAGAAGCTGGTTGGCAAAGGAAAGGGACGGCCCCTCAGGAATAAAGACAACATTCTACCTCCTTTCAAGAATTTCTCCATTAGGTACAGACTCTCACTTTCCTAGGCTTTTGTTACAGTTTCCTTCCCTTCCTGGATGGATCTGTAATACTTTCCTCAATAAGCTTCCAAGTCAGTACACCCATAGAGAAGGGGGAATCCAAGCGGCAGAACTCTTTGCCTAAGAACCTGATGGTCTTACTCCTTAACACAGGAGTGAAAAAAATTCCACAGTTTGGTTTGAAGATAGAGATTTATGGCCAGGAGAGAAGTGAGGCAAGTCAAGCTGCTGAGTCTTGCCAAAGGAGGCATGGCTATCCCACCCTGCTGGCTGGGGCAGGGGAACCCAACACTTGCTAGACCCTCTCTTGGCCCTGGCAGTGCTTGTCTGAGCAACCAGCTGCCTAACCTTTGTGTGGAGCCCCAGGGAGAGGAGCTCAGGAAGGTGGGGAGGGAAGCTGGAAGTGTCGCCAACCCAGTGCCCCAGACAGCTCCTGCCTGCCAAATGCATGATTTCCCTGAGCCTAAGGGCGCTAAGTACAGGAATCCACAGCCCACAGATTTTTCTGTCCTTTCTACAGTGATGAGGTGCCTGGGGATCCCCACCCAAGTAATCACCAACTTTGACTCTGGCCACGACACAGACGGAAACCTGATCGTAGATGAGTGTTATGACAACACAGGCAGGATTTTGGAGAGCAAGAAGAAGGACAGTGTCTGGTGAGAGACACCTTCTCTTTCTAGGGCAAACCCTACCAGCAGGAAGCAGGGCAGGACTGTACCTAGGAGCCTGCTGCCTTCTCATGCCTCACCCCCATTTTCACCAGCCCCAGGGCTTGCTAGCCCCAGCCCGAAGGCTGGGAGGCAGCTGAACACAAATACAATGATTTTCTGAGTCACATCACAAGAGCTCTCTGCCCTGGGGGAGTTTTCCCCTTTGTCACCTCCTTCAATTAATACTCAGCCTGTGGCTCTGACCACAGGAGGGCCTGAAGTCTCACCTCTGGACACAAAAAAACCTCTGCCTCTGTGACTGCTTCTGTGAATCAGCAGCACATACAGGAAAGGGCTACAAGGGTCTCTTTGAGAGACAGTGAAGGGTTTTTAACTTCCGTTGCCTCTGGAAACCTTCACTCTTATTTACAAAGAGAGGAAAGCTCTTTTCCGGGCAAGTTGAGGCTCACAGGAGGAAGAGCGGTCACCTGTCACCCACGGAGGGGTGCAGGCCTGCAGTGCCCTGTCTTTCTATCTAGCCATCCATCACTCATCGCCCCCTGCCTTGCTCCAGAAAGAACTTGAGCATCATAAACTCTCCCTCAGCTTCATCTGACACCCACTCCTCTGGCTTCTCCCTCAGGAATTTCCACGTCTGGAATGAGTGCTGGATGGCCTGGAATGACCTCCTTCCCAGATACGGAGGCTGGCAGGTGCTGGACACCACACCTCAGGAGATGAGCAACAGTGAGGCTCTTGGGAGGACAGGCAGAGCCCACTCCCACAGAAACAGACCCGACTCCACCCGGCCCTGCAGCCACAGCCCACTGAGGCCCCCCTGTTCCCCTTTAGGCCTCTACTGCTATGGCCCTGCCTCCATCAGAGCCATCAAAGAAGGAGAGGTGGATCTGAACTAGGACACAGCCTTCGCCTTCTCCATGGTAAATGCTGACTGCATGGCCTGGCTGGTCTTTGGAGGGAAGGAGCAGAAACTTCACCTGGACACCAATTCTGTTGGCAATTTTATCAGCACCAAGAGGATCCAGAGTGATGAGCGGGATGACGTCACAGAAAACTGCAAGTACGGAGAAGGTACGACCAATCCCTGTAGGCACCTTCCCCACTACCCCAGAGAACCTCTCTGCCAGCTGGGGCAGCCCTCTGGGGTGTGGATGGGCAGGACCCAGGCCCACTGTCTCCTCAGCCCTACAGGTTTTTTTTTTTTTTTTTTTTTTTTTTTGCGGTACGCAGGCCTCTCACTGTTGTGGCCTCTCCCATTGCAGAGCACAGGCTCTGGACACGCAGGTTCAGCGCCCATGGCTCACGGGCCCAGCCGCTTTGTGGCATGTGGGATCCTCCCGGACCGGGGCACGAACCTGTGTCCCCTGCATCGGCAGGTGGACTCTCAACCCCTGTGCCACCAGGGAAGCCCAGCCCTTCAGTTTTAAGGTCCCAGTTGGGATGTCCCCACTGCCTCACTTCCTCATGCCCACCACCACCCCACTCCCCACAGGCCAGTGAGCACCCTCCAGAAGATGGTCACATTGATTGCAGGGCCACTGACAGGCATCCCATCAACAGTGTATGAATTCCTTGTGCCTGCCTTCCCGAAAAATCAGCCTCCCACTGAAGATGGCAGGGGATTGAGTAAACTCTCTATTAATTTTATTAATTTCATTTAGCTTATTGTTTGATTCCCGTTTCATTGGGTGTTTGGAAGACAGGCCAGACCACAGCCAGCACCGAGGCCCATGTAAGGCCAAATGTTCACTCCTAGGTCCACCCTGTGCAAAGGATGATTCTGAGAGATGGGAGCCCTAGCAGGGTCTTCTGACCCAAGCCAGCAAGAGCAAGGGGCATCTACATCAGTCAGCTGTACTGATTCCTGGAAACTGAGACAAACCACCAGTTTCAACCACCAGGGAGCCAAGCAAAAATATACAGTCCAAGAGGGCCAGAAGCAGGGTGAGGGGCAGGACCCGAGCAGGAGTGATTCATGACTACACAGGGCGGGGGCAGGGGTACCTGAGGTTCCTGGGAGCGCCAGCAAGTGGGTGTCTGTGGTTTGTCCGTGTCGGCCTTTGGGGCCAACACAGAGGAGCTCCAGAGTCTGAGCCTGAGAGACAAGCACTGAACACATCCAAGGGTACTGGCGATCATCCCCTCCACCCCTGTTCTCTCTGTGGCTATTTTGGTGGGGGATCCTGAGGACAAGTGGTTTATCACTGGGGAGACTCAAGAACTACTGGACAGGTACATGTAAAAGTATGACATTAGATCACTCCCTAACACCATACACAAAAATAAGCTCAAAATGGATTAAAGACCTAAATGTAAGGCTAGAAACTATCAAACTCTTAGAGGAAAACATAGGCAGAACACTCTATGACATAAATCACAGCAAGATCCTTTTTGGCCCACCTCCTAGAGAAATGGAAATAAAAACAAAAATAAACAAATGGGACCTAATGAAACTTAAAGCTTTTGCACAGCAAAGGAAACCATAAAGAAGACCAAAAGACAACCCTCAGAATGGGAGAAAATATTTGCAAATGAAGCAACTGACAAAGGATTAATCTCCAAAATTTATAAGCAGCTCATGCAGCTCAATAACAAAAAAACAAACAACCCAATCCAAAAATGGGCAGAAGACCTAAATAGACATTTCTCCAAAGAAGATATACAGATTGCCAACAAACACATGAAAGAATGCTCAACATCATTAATCATTAGAGAAATGCAAATCAAAACTACAATGAGATATCATCTCATACCAGTCAGAATGGCCATCATCAAAAAATCTAGAAACAATGCTGGAGTGGGTGTGGAGAAAAGGGAACACTCTTGCACTGCTGGTGGGAATGTGAATTGGTACAGCCACTATGGAGAACAGTATGGAGGTTCCTTAAAAAAACTACAAATAGAACTACCATATGACCCAGCAATCCCACTACTGGGCATATACCCTGAGAAAACCATAATTCAAAAAGAGTCATGTACCAAAATGTTCATTGCAGCTCTATTTACAATAGCCCGGAAATGGAAACAACCTAAGTGTCCATCATCGGATGAATGGATAAAGAAGATGTGGCACATATATACAATGGAATATTACTCAGCCATAAAAAGAAACGAAATTGAGCTACTTGTAATGAGGTGGATAGACCTAGAGTCTGTCATACAGAGTGAAGTGTCAGAAAGAGAAAGACAAATACCGTATGCTAACACATATATATGGAATTTAAGAAAAAAAAGTGTCATGAAGAACCTAGGGGTAGGACAGGAATGAAGACACAGACCTACTAGAGAATGGACTTGAGGATATGGGGAGGGGGAAGGGTAAGCTGTGACAAAGCGAGAGAGAGGCCTGGACATATATACACTACCAAACGTAAGGTAGATAGCTAGTGGGAAGCAGCCGCATAGCACAGGGAGATCAGCTCGGTGCTTTGTGACCACCTGGAGGGGTGGGATAGGGAGGGTGGGAGGGAGGGAGACACAAGTGGGAAGAGATATGGGAACACATGTATATGTATAACTGATTCACTTTGTTTTAAAGCAGAAACTAACACACCATTGTAAAGCAATTATACTCCAATAAAGATGTAAAAAAAAAAAAGAACTGCTGGAAGGAAGTAGAGTGAGCAAGGGAGGCAGGGAAGGGGAGAAAGCCAATGCAGAGCACCTTGTCAGGCGGGGTTAGCACTGTGGGCTGCTGGGCCTCAGTCCTGCTGGGGGCCCTGCCAGTGGGGTGGCCTGGGAAAATGCAGGACGAAGAATGCTGTTGTCTAATCATGGCCCAAATTAGTTGTTGTTAATCTGAAATCCAAATGAAACTGCCCTGTATTTTTATTTGCTAAATCTGGAAACCCTATCAGAGATTTAGTTAAAGTGTAGAACAACACCGCAGATTTATCCCACCCACGAGGCAAGGGGCCTAGGCTCTTTATCCACCAACTCCTTTCAGTCAGGGGTTGAGGGCTGCTCCTTGGGGGGCGTAACTTCTCTAGCACTCCTGGCCTGCTCCACGCATGGGCGGAGTCAGCTCTGGTGGCAGAGAAAGCCACAAAGAGCCGCAGGTGCTAGAATTTGAAATTAGGGCACGTGGGCACTGAAACAGCAAGTGCCAAGGAGATGTGAATGGGGCACTGACAGCATGTGCTACAGAGGTCCACAGGGTTCTGCTGTGAACTTGGGCCGGGGGGCCAGGGGGTGGTTGGAGCTATTTTCCAGTGGGCCTGAGTGTCCTGTTCAGTCAGATAGCATTCTGTCTCCTCCCACTGGACTGGCAGAATCTGGGGGTCAAGAAGCCCACAGATGAGCTAAGTCTGATTCACACCTCTCTGGGCTCACTCTTACTGAAGCCAATGTTGCAAGATCCTCTTCTGCCTGGATCCAGGCTTAGAATGACCCCAGAGCGAGGGGAGAGGAGTGCCCTCAGCCTGGGGAGATCGTGGGGCTGCACTGAGGGGACCAGCAAGTGCTCAGTGAAGGCAGCTGCTGGGATTATTAGGGAAGCACTGATGAGTGCTCCTGCACATCCTGGCCACAGCGCCTGCCCAGGACTGAAGCCTGGGTGCTCTGGAAACTCGGCTTGCCTGAATTTCCTCCTTTTTTTTTTTTTTTTTTTCCACCGTAGCTTCTCAATTTCCAGGAATTAGTCTTCAACTGACCAATAATGTGGTCCTGGAGCAGAAAATCACACCATGTCCTGTTGTCTTTAAGAAGTTTACTCCTCTGCATTGTGAGCCTTCATCTTTCCCTTGGGGAACGCGGGATAGAGTCCAGTGGTCATGAGCACAGATTTTCACGTCAGATGAATTTGGTTTCCACTTGACTCTGCCCTGTGCAAGCTGTGTGACTTGGGCGAGTGACATGACCTCTCTGGGCCCCATTTTCCTCATCTGTATATGGAATGATAATAATGATAGTAATACATCTCTCTCACAGTTGGTATGAAGATGAAAGGTGTAAGAGCTCAGCAGAGTGTGACTCTTGGGAAGACTTGATGACTAGTAGGGAGCCTTTGTTATTGGAAATGAAGGTTTTAACACCCTGGTAGAGCCTTCACTGAGGGTGTTCAGCCAAGGTTTACCCTCTGGGTCAGCCTGGCCCACAGCTGATCCTGTGCTCTGTCCTCCCAGGTTCCCTCCGGGAGAGGCAGGTGTTTCTGAAGGCTCTTCAGAAGCTGAAGCCTGGAAGATCCCAAGGCTCCCTCCAAACAGAATCACAAACTTCCAGGTCCATGCTGCCAAGGGACAGTCCTAGGAGCCTTGTTATGCCTTCCCTTCGGCCCAGTGATGTTGTCCAGGTCTCCCTGAAATTCCAGCTGCTCGACCCACCTGACATGGGCCGGGACATAAGCTTTGTCCTGCTGGCCCTCAACATGTCACCCCAGTTCAAGGACCTCAAAGTGAACCTGAGTGCCCAGTCTCTGCTGCATGATGGCAGCCCCCTGCCCCCATTCTGGCAGGACACAGCCTTCATCACACTCTCTCCTGAAGAAGGTATGGGCTCTGGGTATGGGCAAGGGACAGTCTGTGAACACAGTGGCTTATGGAAATGCCAGTGGGGTCAAGCCAGCCAACAAGGGTTTGGGAGCAGACCCCTGTGACACTGGTCTTCCTAGTGTCCCCTCCAGCACAGAGTCTTCCTCCTTCCCTTCCTTCCTTCCCTCTCCCTCCCTTCTCCTCTCCTCCTTCTGTTTCTTTCCTTTGTCCTCCTCCTTCTTCTCCTCCAATCCTTTCTTTACTACTTCAAGGAATATACCCTGGGTTAGTGGGGAAAGCCTGAGCTTTGAAGTCATCCAGACCTTGGTTAGAGCCTCAGTGCACCCATTTACCAGCAGAATGACCCTGGGCAAGCCATTTCACCTCTCAGCCCCTCCATCTGAAAACCGAGTACCTACTTTACTGGGGATCAGTACAGGTTGGCCCCCTCCTCTCTGCAGAAGGGTCCCCAGATCCACCCAGGCCCAGCTGATTTCCCCAGCGAGTCTCACCTCATCCTGTGTTCTCTCCCTAGCAAAAACCTATCCCTGCAAAATCCCCTATTCCCAGTACGGCCAGTACCTGTCCACAGACAAGCTGATCTGCATCAGTGCCCTGGGTGAAGAGAAGAGCAGTCCCGAGAAGACCGTGGTGAACAAGATCATCACCTTAGCCTATCCCGGCATCATGATTAATGTAGGCAAGAGCCCTGTGTGTGGCCTGAGGGCTCCTTGGGTCCAGCTTGGGCCGGGGGCGGTGGGGGAGCCCCCTGAGAGCTTGCTCAGGAGAGCAGCCCCTCCTGTCCCCTGCCTCTTCTGTGGCCTCCAGGAACCTCCCACCAGGAGCGGGAGGTTTATCTGAACACACTTGGTCTCCATCCTCTTACACCATGAGAGGCCTTCCCCAGGGTCAACATGAGGAAACACGGGCTCAAATGGGAGGGTCCTGAGAGGGGGAAGAGCACTGCCTGAACAAAGGTCAGCTTAGGTTTGATTTGCCATTTCCTGGCTGTGCATCCTTGGACAAGCCCCTGGCCTTCTGCATCTTGAACTGTCAATGATGGGATTAGACCAGATGGCCTCCAAGGACCCCTCCTTCTCTGACATTCTGGTGGGGAGACTTCACAGGGCCCTTCTTGCCAGTGCTGTCTCCCCAGTGCCAAGTAGCCCCCTGGACCCTGCTGAGTGAGCCTGGGGTGCCCCCTGGTGGGGTGTGTCTGGCAAGCCCAGCCACTGGAGTCTGTTTTAGGGAGGGTTCCCAAAGGTGCCTTCAAGTTTCCTGAGGCTACTTCCTTCTCTCTATGTCCCGAATGATCCATTGCTCTTGACTCACACACTGGTGTGAAAAGAAATCAAGCCAGTTAAGATAAGAGGGTAGGAAGGGATGGAGTCAGACTGCAAAAAGAAGAAACAAGCAAAAACTGCCAAAAAATATTCTATCCACTCAAATTATGCATGAGAATCCTTTGGGAGCTCTTGCTTATTTCACTCTTGGATGAAATCCTTGGAGCAGAGGAAATATTACTGGAGACTCCCAACTCATCAGACCTTTCAATATGCTGGGCTGAGTAGAAATATTTTACACAAACACCCATACATGTATAAGTGAAGTAAAAGTTTCATGTAACAATATCTTGTGTGATGTACACTGATATTCTCTTCTATTTCATTTTTTAAAATGTTAATGGCAACCCATTAAGTTGTCCATAGTTGGAAAAACACAGGCCACGGAAATCCAGCTCTTCAGGAACAGATCTAGGGAACAGTGCCCTCCATAAATGCTTGGTGAACTGGGGGATGAGACTAATTCTCTGCTCCCTCCTCTCTGGATTTCCCTGTTCAGGCTTTAGGAGCAGCCATTGTGAACCGGCCGCTCTTCATACAGGTGATATTTTCAAACCCCCTCTCGGAGCAGGTTGAAGATTGTGTACTGACTGTGGAAGGAAGTGGTCTCTTTAGGAGACGGCAGAGAGTCCTGTGAGTGCTGGAAGTGCTCCGCCCTCCCTCCCATCTTATCCTGGGGGTAGCACTGTCCTTTCTGGACACAGGGAAAGGGGAGGCCTGGTTGCTGCATGGAAAGGGACTGTGGGGTTATCATAATCCTATGGTTTTCTGACATTCTCCTTTCTCTGCTGCAGCACTGGAGTCCTCAGACCCCATCACAGAGCTAGCCTCACTCTGGAGACTGTCCCCTTCAAGAGTGGCCAAAGGCAGATCCAAGCAAATCTGAGCAGCAACAAGTTTAAAGACATCAAGGGTTACAGGAACGTCTATGTAGACTTTGGGTTATAAATTCTGGGACAATGAGGTGGACATGTAGATGTTAAGCTTCAGGGAAAGAGCAAGTTCAAACGCAAGCTGTGCCATTCCCCACCCAAACAGAGGCTTCTCTGGGCTCCGACATGAGCAGCAGAGAGATGCTGGCAATGGATAGTCCCCTGGGCCATTTGCACAGCTCCCCAGGACTCTGTTAAGGGCCCAGGAATTCCATGGTGTCCTGTCCAGAATTGTGAGATTGGCCATACAGTCCAGAATTGTTGGACTTGGCCATGATTTACTGATCCCCAGATGTCCAGAAAAGAAGAAGACTGGCTGAGCAGCTCACTGTCACTTTGTCATTGCAATGGCTACTTCCCTAGTACCAATAAACTTCAGCCCTCATTCTCATCTTTGTGCCCATACAGTTGTTACTTCCCCCACAGCAGCTCCCACCTGTTCCCTGGATTCTGGGAGTCTCCTACTGTTTTACTACCTGAGCCCACTCACTCATTCAAGAAACATTTACTGAGTGCCTGGTATGTGCCAGGCACTGTTCTGAGTGTACAGGATGAAGTGGTAAATAAAGCAAAGTCCCTGCCCCCCTGGAGCTTACATCCTGCCGGGGGGTGAGGGAGACAGAGAATAAACATGTCAACCAATAAGGAAGGTGCTTACAGATGGTGTATCAGTCGTGATTGAGTTAGGAAAACAAAAGGTGTTTCTACATGCTACTATCTTTGTGACTTAGAAAAAAGTCTGGAAGATCTCTCACTTGGCCATCCTTTGAATCCCTTCCCAAATCACATCCAAGAGGTCCCTCAGTCTTAACAGTTCCAACCCCTTGGCTGAAAGTCCACCAGTGCGTTGTGGTCTAGCATGGCCCTGGGATGGCTGGGTTCCAGGGAGAAAGCCAGCTGAATAATGCAGTGAGGTAGATTTTGGGTAGGGAATGAAATACTCTCAGACTTTTCTATTGGTTGCAGCTTGTGTTTATGGTCCTACTGAGCACAAAGCAACCGCAAGCATTATCTCCTCTGGGACACACCCACTTTCTCACAGCAATGCGAGAAGCTCTGCACAAAGGCATGATACACCTGCCCTCTAGGAACTGGCTACCTGACTGAGTCAGCTGTTTACGGTATATATTAAATGCACACATTAAACTAAAAAGTTAAATACTTCTATTATATATGAACAAAAGGGTAAGTGCTGTCAATCAGAGAGAGAAGAGAGGGTGTGGTGGGAATTACAGAGTAGGTTGATAGCCATGTTAAAGAGAGGGCTGAGAACCAGGAGAATCCTGGCAGCATGGAGCTAGAGGCAGCCTATAATTATTTTTTCTATAATTATCATCTGACAATTATGAAAAATGGCTTAAGGAAAACATCATGGAGGGGAGCATCTTACAGAGACAATGACCTCTGAAACACTTAAGCTACCGCACTCCCAGACTCTTTCACAAATCCTGATTTTTTTTTTTTTTTGGCTGCCGCACAGCATGCGGGATCTTAGTTCCCCGACGAGGGATTGAACCCCTGCCCCCTGCAGTGGAAGCTCAGAGTCCTAACCCCTGGACAACCAGGGAATTCCCACAAATCCTGATTTTAACATCATATTCATTTACTCTTTTCCTCAACAAATATTCACTGAGTTTCTACTAGGGGCCAGGCCCTGAGTTAGGCACCGAGGACATAAGAAGGACCAAGACTTGCCCTCATGGAGCTCAAGTCTAAGCATATCAAGAATGAAAAATAAACAGGAGGTTACAATACAGAGTGGTGAGAACCACCATGAGGGTGAGTACGGGGTGTTGTGGGAGCGTGAGGAGGGGCAGTTAGTCCAGTCTTACGATTGTGGATCAAGGAAGACTTCCTGGAGGGAGTGGCATTTAAGCTGAAAGCTAAAAGTCCAGGAGTTAGCCAAATAGACTCAGCAGCATTGAAGGGTTGGGGGTGGAGTAAAGCAGTCAGGAACCGCATGTCACTGAGATGGCTAGAGATCAGAGCAGGATGGAGCAAGTTGCAGGAAAAAAATGTGGCAAGAGCCAGGGGGTGAAGAGCTTCAGGTGGCAGTCTAAGGGATTTGGACCATGATCATCTTCAGGCATCTGTTTCCTCTAAATCTTGATTCATAGTCATTGCCTGCGATGTCAATGCTTAAGTTGATCCTATTTTGCAGCGCTGAGCAGACTTCACGTGATTTGAGAAGCACTTAAAGGACAAATAGTTCTCCATCCTCATCTGTCATAGGACCTTGCAATTTCCATCAGAGTCACTCTGATGGCCTTGGAGTTAAGGCCTTCCTTGAATGTCAAGGTTGTCTTTCATCTATTCATTTAACATTTATGGAGTACCTATGTGTAGAATATTCTAGGCCCAGGGGATAGAGCAGTAAACAAGGCAAACAAGGTCCTCCCCCATTCATTCTCAACTCCTAACCCCCAACCCCAGTGGAATTCAGCACTGGCAGACCTCAGAGATATTGCAGGTTTGGTTCAAGACCACTGCAATAAAGCAAATATCACAATAAAGCAAGTCACACGAATTTTTGGGTTTCCCAATGCATATAAAAGTCATGTTTACACCATACAGTAGTCTATTAAGTGTGCAACAGCACTGTGTCTAAAGAAACAATGTACAGTCCTTAATTAATACTTTATTACTAAAAAATGCTAACTATTATCTGACAACACAGGGTTGCCACAAACCTTCAATTTGTAAAAAACACAATGTTTACAAAATGCAGTAAGTAAAGTGCAATAAAACGAGGTGGGTCTGTACAAAAGTCTAGCTGCAGGTACAAAGTAAAGACTTGTAGATGCTGGAAATTATGAATCCCGTATGTGCTTCCACATGTTTCAACCTCACAACACCTATGAGATCAGTATTGTTATTATCCCCATTTTGTAGAAGGAAAAACTAAGTGTCAGAGAAAGTTAAGTGATTTGCTTAAGGCCTCAAAGCTTGAAAGTGACAGAGCCAGACTCAAACCTAGGTCTTCTAATTCCAAATCCAGGGTCTTTTTTTTTTTTTTTCCCCAGCACCACTTTCTTGCTGTAGATATTGACATTAATAACATCATCTATCTTCTATCAATCACCTTCCCCTGTACCTGCCAGTCATATGACCTAGATTACATTAACTCATTCTCATAACAGTCTTGCAAGATAGATATTATAACTCCCATTTTATAGAGGAAAAACCTGAGGCACAAAAGTGTAATGGACATTCATTGATTGTTCTCGCCTTTCCTTTGGTGACAGCATCCCAGCTTCTTCTGGAGAAATCCCTTTGTTCCTCATAGTAGCTCTGGTGGGTCTGTCAGCCAAGGCTCCCTGCCTTCCTCTAGCCAAGAGGTGGGCATGTGACTTACACTGGACCAGACGCTTCTCCTAGGACTTTGGCTGCAGAGGGAAGTGAGCCAGAGAAGGCAGAGATTTGGAGCTGATCCATCCTGTCAACAGAGCCCCAGAAAGAGACCATCCAGCAGCTCCTGCTTCCTAGACCTCCTGAGCTGCCCTGGATTCCACCCTTCTCCTGGTTCTGAGCTTGGTCCTCCTTTTTCTATCAGTTCTAGGAGTTCCCTCAATTACTTGCATTCAAAGGACTTTATCTGGTTCAGAGAGATTAGATAACTTGTTTAAGATCACACAGCAAAGTCACTGCAACTCCAAATTCCCACTATACCATGCTGTCCAGTGCTCCTAGAAGTCTGCCCTTTGGTCCTAGGGGTGTCCTTGTTAGTGCCAGAAACGAACCTGAAGTTCAAGGAAGTGGCAGAAACCCTCATTCACCCCAACCCTGTAGATAACAAAAGAGGCTGAGGCTGGCAGTGTGGAAAGGGCAGGCAGCAGCAAGAGCTAGACTTTGTTTCCCAGGCCCTGCTCCTCCTTTGGTCTCTGGCATGATGCTTCAAGGCCCATTGCCCAGCGTTTCTCCCTCACCATCTGCCCACTGACTAGCAGGGAAACAACAAATGTGCAGCAAGTACTGCCTCTCTACCTGCCCATAAGACCCAACTTTTCAGTGTCTGGAAAGCACCTGGTGCCAGCTTTGGGTCTGCTGCTTTTTCAGAAGAAGTACAGACAAAAAGAATTTGATTGCAAAGTGCTCCCAGCTTGCCTCAGACCCATAGGATGGGACCTGGCTTCAGACTGTACACGAGCACAGAGCTTCCTAAGGGGAGGCAGGCCAATTGCTGGGGATAGCAAGAGGGTTCAGTAAATGCTTGAGCTGGGACAATATAGGAATCTGTGGGAATGTGAGAAAGAGCTCTGTCACTCTTCACCAAGTTGGAGGGAGAAGGGTCAAGATTAGAAACAGAGGGGGAACGAAAGGCTGATTTTAGAAACATATTTTTTACATCCATTGTACTTGGGGATTTTCTAGTTACCGTTTGGTACTGATTTCTAGCCTAGTTCCAATGCGACTAGATTACTCCATCTGATTTTAATCCTTTGCAATTTGTTGAGACCTGTGCTGTGGACCAGAGTGTGGTCCATTTTGACAGATGTTTCATGTGCTCTTGAGTGTGTGTTCTGCAGTTTTGTAACGCATGTTTTTTTTGTTTGTTCTATAAATTATTAGGAGAAGTGTATTAAAATCTCCCATTATGGGACTTCCATGGTGGCGCAGTGGTTAAGAATGTGCCTGCCAATGCAGGGGACACGGTTCAAGCCCTGGTCCAGGAAGATCCCACATACCACGGAGCAACTAAGCCTGCGAGCCACAACTACTGAGCCGCATGCCACAACTACTGAAGCCTGCGTGCCTAGAGCCCATGCTCCACAACAAGAGAAGCCACCGCAATGAGAAGCCTGCACACCACAACGAAGAGTAGCCCCCGTTTGCCACAGCTAGAGAAAGCCCACGCGTAGCAACAAAGACCCAACACAGCCAAAAATAAATAAATAAAATAAAATAAAATAAAATCTCCCATTATGGGACTTCCCTGGTGGTGCAGTGGTTAAGAATCCGCCTGCCAATGCAGGGGACAGGGGTTCGAGTCCTAGTCCAGGAAGATCCCACATGCTGCGAAGCAGCTAAGCCTGTGCGCCACAACCACCGAGCCTGTGCTCTAGAGCCCTCGAGCCACAACTACAGAGCCCACTCACCACAACTACTGAAGCCTGTGCACCTAGAGCCCATGCTCCGTAACAAGAGAAGCCACAGCAATGAGAAGCCCGAGCACCGCAGAGTAGGCCCCGTTCGCTGCAACTAGAGAAAGCCCGCGCGCAGCAACTAAGACCCAAAACAGCCAAAAATTAAAAAAAAAAAAATCTCCCATTATGACTGTGGATTTATCTATTTCTCCTTTTAATTCTGTCTGTGAGGGGGGTATATTTTTAGGAGAGGGGCTATTTAGAGGTGGGCAGGGGGTAGAGAACCACAGTAACTGTGGGGCACCCAGAGACTTAGGCCTTGAGGAGCGAGAGGAGGCGGAGACTGTTGGAAACAGGAGACAGAAGGAGCTTTGTGGAGAAGGCTGCCTGCCAGGAACTGACCTTTGGTGACGCTACAGGGAGGGAATCAGAAGAATTGATACTGCAACCTCGCTTTTCCCCATCCTCTGATTTTATGTTTGTGCCCCTTGTTAGGCAAAGGACATAATGGGGGTCAGAGGGCAGGGAGCCTTTGTGTATCATCTACACTGGTCCATCATCCAGCTTTGGGGCACAAGGCAAGGTGGAGAGGGGTGCAGAGTATATACAAATGGAAACTATCCAGCATAGGAAGTAACTAATCCAACCTCCTGATTTTAAAGGTACTGAGCCTCAGAGGCGGAATACTGGCCCAGAAAACCATGGGTGAGGAGCATAGCTTGGCCTGGATACCAGTTCACACTGCTCTACTCTCCATGTTACCTTCTTAAAAGTGTGACTCAAACCTTAAAAAATAATTGATCTTCATGTTAGCTGGAAATGGCCTATTTCTCATTTATGGATGGTATATTCTACAGCCACTCCTCCATGGTACAGTCTGCATTCTCCAGGAACTACTTCTTAAATGCCTGCTTAGTTTATTACTGTGTTACACATTTGGCAAGGGAGTCAAGGTTCCCACAGTTTAAAGGGGCTATAATTCAGAACCAAAAAACTTACAGCAGGCATAGGTATGCAAACACAATGAACCTGCAGAGTATGTCTGAAGTTCTGCAGTAAAGCCCAGCTGCTCACACACTTCGGTGTCCAGCTGGGGCACAATAAGGATAAAGAAAGTTCCTGCATCCAGAACCCCAGCTCAGCCCCTGACCTTCAGTGAGCTGACAGACAGACCACTCTCCCATCCTACTTAAATCCAGAAATAGCTGTGCATTGACTCACAAGTTGTTCAGGCCTGGAAAAAATCCTGCAGGAAATGTTAAAAGTCATATGGTCTTACAAGCTCTTTTAAACTGGACTGCAGAACACTTTGGCTAAGAAAAGAGTGACTCATTAAGACCCGTGCTGTAGATATTAACTGAGTTACAAATACAGAATGACAGACCAGGAATTATGTTAATTGACTTTCAGTTTCCTTATATATTTTTAAACTTTACCCCTTTTATGGAATGAGGTGAGCTATCCAATTCTTTGGGTAATAGGCTTCTATCAAGAAAAACATTAAAAGACTATCAATGATTAATCTCACCCAGACATTAGCATTATCATTCTATAATTCAAAACTAAAAAAACCCCAAAACAACAAACTAGGGAATCCTTGTTCAGCTTTCTAATTTTTCATTTGTTCATTAAACCCATCAGTCCATGAATGTTTCTTGAGCCCCTGTGTTTGCTGCTGTGGGCATAACAAAATATAACAAGGAAAGTTTGTTTGCCTGGAAATATAAGCCTTCGTTTGTTGGAATATATTCTCTCATATATACAATTATAGATTAGCCGGTTTCTCCTTCAGCATTTTTGAAGATCATTTCATTTATCTTCTGGCTTATATTGTTTTCATTGCGATATCATCTATTTATCTTATTTTACTACTTTGAAAGTAATATGTTTTTCTCTGGTTACTTAAAAAAGTTTTTTTTAAATCCTGACTAGAGAGACTTCCTTGGTGGTCCAGTGGTTAAGACTCTGTGCTCCCAATGCAGGGGGCCCAGGTTTGATCCCTGGTCAGGGAACTAGATCCCGCATGCCGCAACGAAGATCCCATATGCGGCAGTGAAGATCCCATGTGCTGCAACTAAGACCACATTCAGCCAAAAAAAAAGTCCTGACTAGAGTTCTTAGCACATCTTGAATTGGTGGTTTTAGTTTTGGAACATTCTTGGCATTATCTCTTCAAAAATTTCTTCTGCCCAATTCTCTTTCTCTCTCTTCTCCTCTGGGACTGCCGTTTCACAGAGACTTTTTCCTCCATGCTTAATTTGACTCTCTTCTATTGATTTGTTCTCCAGCTCACCAATCTTCTCTTCTGCTGGGATTAATCTGTTTTTAAACTCATTTATGATGTTTTTAATTTTAGTTACTGTATTTGTCAATACTAGAATCTCCATTAGATTATTTACTACATATTTCAATCATCTGCCAAAATTCTGCAGATTATCATTTATTTTCTTGAATATAATAAACATATTTTCTAAAGTCTGTGATGAATAACTCTAATACCTGGATCTCCCATGGGCCTATTTCTATTGTCTATATTTTCTCTTGGTTCTCAGTCATTTGGTCTTTTTTTCTGTTATGGTTGGTAATTTCTCATTGAATGCTAAATATTGTATATAAAAATCATAGAGATTAAGTCAGGTTCTGGATACTGTTAATATCCTCCAGAGAAATTTCCTTCTAGTAGGCACTTAAGGTAGGACACCATAACCCAGGCTGATTTAAATAAGGTTTCAGCACAGACAACCAAAGCAAAAATAGACAAATGGGACTACATCAAACTTTGAAACTACTGTTCATCAAAGGACACAATCAACAGAGTGAAAAGGCAACCTATGGTTTATGAGAAAATATTTACAAATCATAAATCCGATAAGGGGCTAATATCCAGAATATATAAAGAACTCCTATAACTTAACAACAAGAATTAAATAACCCAATTTAAAAATGTCCAAAGGATTTGAATAGACATTTCTTCAAAGTTGATACACAAATGGCCAATAAGCATATGAAAAGCTGCTCCATATCACTAACTATGAGAAAAATGCAAATCCAAACTGCATTGAAGGGGCCGGAGCAGCCTGTGGCAGTAGCACCTAGGGGCTCCCATTTTACCAGGGTGTCTGTCTGCTGGACGGTAGAGAATGTGCTGAAAGCTGAGGTTCTGGAAGATTATAAGGACGTGCTATGGGATAAAAAGGTGTGTAGAAGTCTTTGTACCTCCTTTCATGGGAGAATATTTTCCCCCAGAGTTCAGCTACAGGAGTCCTGAGGAGGTGGAGACAAGATGGTAGAATAGAAGGACTTGAGCTCACCTCCTCTCATGAAAACAGCAAAATCACAACTAACTGTTGAACAACAATTGACAGAAAAGACTGGAACCTACTAAATAAATATGCTACATCCAAAGACAAAAAAGAAACCACAATGAGATGGTAGAAAGGGCACATTCGCAATACAATCAAATCCCATACCTGCCTGGTGGGTGACCCACAAACTGGAAAATAATTATATTGCAGGTGTGCTCCCACAGGAGTGAGAGTTCTGAGCCCCATGTCAGGCTCCCCAGCCTGGGGGTCTGATATCAGGGGGAGGAGCCCCCAAAGCATTTGGCTTTGAAGGCTAGCAGGGCTTGATTGCAGGAACGCCACAGGACTGGGGGAAACAGAAACTCCACTCTTGGAGGGTGCACACGAGGTCTCATGCGCACCAGGACCCAGGGAAAAAGCAGTGACTTCGTAGGAGCCTGGGCCAGAACTACTTGCTGGTCTTCGAGAGTCTCCCTGGGAGGTGGGGGTGGCTGTGGCTCACTGTGGGGACGAGGACACTGGTGGTGGAGGTACCGGGGAGTACCCATTGGTGTGAGCTCTCCTGGAGGCTGTCATTTTGACACCAAGACCTGGCCCCACCCAACAGCCTGTAGGCTCCAGTGCTAGGATGCCTCAGGTCAAACAACCAACAAGGTGGGAATGCAGCCCCACCCATCAGCAGACAGGCTACTTAAAGTCTTCCTGAGCCCCTAGCCCCCTTTAAATGCATCCCTTGACACAGCCCTGCCCACCAGAGGGACCAGACCCAGCTCCACCCACCAGTGGGCAGGCACCAGTCCCTCCCACCAGAAGGGCTGCAAAAGCCTCTAGAACAGCCTCACCTACCAGGGGGAAGACACCAGAAGCAAAGAGGAACTACAACCCTGCAGCCTGTGGAACGGAGACCACAAACACAGAAAGTTAGATAACATGAAATGGCAGAGAAATATGTTTTATCTTGCTCCCTCACCTGAAGGTGAGGGAGCAAGATAAAACCCCAGAAGAACAACTAAGTGAAGTGGAGACAGGCAATCTACCCAAAAAGGTATTCAGAGTAATGATAGTAAAGATATCCAAGATCTCAGAAAAAGAATGGAGACACAGACTGATAAGATATAAGAAATGTTTAACAAAGAGAAGATACAAAGAACAAACAGAGTTCAAGAATGCAATAATTGAAATGAAAAATACACTAGGGACTTCCCTGGTGGTCCAGTGGGTAAGACTCCACACACCCAATGCAGGGAGCCTGGGTTCGATTCCTGGTCGGGGAACTAGATCCCACATGTATGCTTCAACTAAGAGTCCGCATGCCGCAACTAAGAGTCGCATGCCGCAACTAAGAAGTCCACATGCTGCAACTAAGAAGTCCACATGCTGCAACTAAAAGACCCTGCACATGGTAGCAAAGATCCTGCGTGCCTCAACTAAGACCCAGCACAGCCAAAATAAATAAATAATAATTTTTTTTAAAGAAAGAAAAATGCACTAGAAGGAATCAACAGCAGAATAAATGAGACAATAGCCAAGACATGGAAGTAACATGAATGTCCATCAACAGATGAATGGATAAAAAAGATGTGGTACATCTATACAATGGAATACTACTCAGCCATAAAAAAGAACAAAATAATGTCATTTGCAGCAATATGGATGGACCTAGAGATTATCATACTAAGTAAGTCAGACAGAAAGACAAATATCATATGATATCACTTATATGTGGAATCTTAAAAAAACAATACAAATGAACTTACTTACAAAACAGTAATGGATTCACAGATATAGAAAACAAACTTACAGTTACTGAAGAGGAAAGGTGGAGGGTAGGGATAAATTAGGAGTTTGGGATTAACATAAACACACTACTATATATAAAACAGATAATCAACAAGGACCTATTATATAGCACAAGGAACTCTACTCAATATTCTATAATAACCTATATGGGAAAAGATTCTGAAAAATAGATATATTTGTATGTATAACTGAATCACTTTGCTGTACACCTGAAACTAACACAACATTGTAAATCAACTATACTCCAATATAAAATAAAAATTAAAAAAAAAAGAAATTCCTTAGTTCTACACACTGTTAAATGTCTTTTTAAAAAAATTGCATCTAGAGTGGATGTGAAATACATGTGATCTCTGAAAAAAAAAATGATTGCTTCATTGTGAGATAAATGTAATTACTCTTCAGTAATCATGTGAAATAATGAAAATTCAGTACTGTGCTATAAATACTGATAATTTTCCTATCATTTTTAATTTAATAAGGAATTATTTCAGGGCCTTTGAGTATATAACGTGTCTTTCTAAAAATTAAAACTATCTTCTAATTTATGTAGCTACCTATTCTTAGGACTTCAATATTTACTTCCCAAATATGATTCAGTATGTTTTTGAGTGAGATGGGAGGGATTATTTTTAATCCCTTTACTGTTGAGGATTCAAAAAGAATTTTTCCTTAAAACAGCTTAAATAGTTTTGCTTTTTAAAAAATTACATACAAATTAATTACAACAAACTATAAAATTTCAGAGAAAAACGGTAAAAGCCATCTAAACATTTTCACAGACAACTTTCTCAATATACAGGCACAGAGATATATGCATAAAATTTTATACAAATAGGCTCATATAATATGTGCAACCTTTAAGATGTTTTAGTACTTTTTTTTTTTTTTTTTTGCAGTATGCAGGCCTCTCACTGTTGTGGCCTCTCCCGTTGCGGAGCACAGGCTCCGGAAGCGCAGGCTCAGCAGCCATGGCTCACAGGCCCAGCCGCTCCGCGGCATGTGGGATCTTCCCGGACTGGGGCACGAACCCGTGTCCCCTGCATCGGCAGGCGGACTCTCAACCACTGCGCCACCAGGGAAGCCCTGTTTTAGTACTTTTATCTTTAAAATGAAATAATGTATTTTACATACATGCACATCTATGTATACACACACATCTATGTATACACACACATAGGTGTTGCTGAGTTTTAGTATTTCATTGACTTGGAGGCATAATGTTATCTGTGGGCAGATTAAAAGCTGATAGTGCTTATATGTATATTATAGGCTTTAATAAGTTTTTTATTCGGTGCATACTATGTATTAAGATTGGTGAATTGGGAAATGTTAAAGCAAGTATTAAGATCCTAGTATCTAACACAGATTAGCAATACAGTAGAAGTTTTCTCATCCATTTATTCATTTATTCAATAATATGAGTTGAATTATTTGAGACTATATATTAAACTTATATTGTGGGCTGAACTGTGATAGGCAATTAGGAATATAAAAGTAGAATGATTTGGATTTGTTGACAGTTGGGAACTGTTGGATGTACCTGATTAGAAAAGTGACATCTTGAAATATATTAGGAAAGTTAATCTGGCAGTTCCATGTCATTTGAGTCAAATAAAAAGAGACAGTATAGCCTAGTGATAATAGCATGGACCTTAGAATTAGAGGGACTAGGGTTCAAATTCCAACTGTGTCCAACAGAGAGACCAGAAATAAACCCATACACCTATGGTCAATTAATCTTCAACAAGGGAGGCAAGGATATACAATGGAGAAAAGACAGTCTTCAGCAAGTGGTATTGGGATAACTGGACAGCCACACATAAATCAAAGAAGTTAGAACACTCCCTCACACCATATATAAAAAGGAACTCAAAATGGCTTAAAAACTTAAACATAAGTGGATGGACATAGAGTCCGTCATACAGAGTGAAGTAAGTCAGAAAGAGAAAAACAAGTATCGTATATTAATGCATACATGTGGAATCTAGAAAAATGGTACAGATTAACCTATTTGCAGGGCAGGAATAGAGACACAGACATAGAGAATGGACGTGTGGACATGGCGGGGGAAGAGGGGTGGGATGAATTGGGAGATTGGGATTGACATATATACACTACCATGTGTAAAATAGATAGCTAATGGGAACCTGCTGTAGAGCACAGGGAGCTCAGCTCAGTGCTGTGTGGTGACCTAGATGGGTGGAATGGGGGTGGGGGGGTGGGAGGGAGATATAAGAGGGAGGGGATATACGTATACATATAGCTGATTCACTTCGTTGTACAGCAGAAACTAACACAATATTGTAAAGCAACTATACCCCAATTTAAAAAAAAGACTTAAACATAAGACATGACACCATAAAACTCCCAGAAGAGAACATAGGCAACATGTTCTCTGACATAAATCGTACCAATATTTTCATAGGTCAGTCTCCCCAGGCAGTAGATATAAAAACAAGAATAAACAAATGGGACCTAATCAAACTTACAAGATTTTGCACAGCAATGGAAACCATAAACAAAATGAAAAGACAGCCTACAGAATGGGAGAAAATATTTGCAAATGATGTGACTGACAAGGGCCTAATTTCCAAAATATACAAACAGCTCATACAACTCAACAACAAAAAAATAAACAACCCAATCGAAAAATGGGTAGAAGACCTAAAGAGACATTTCTCCAAAGAAGATATACAGATGGTCAATAGGCACATGAAAAGATGCTCAACATTGCTTATTATTAGAGAAATGCAAATCAAAACTACAATGAGGTATCACTTCACACCACTCAGAATGGTCATCATTAAAAAGTCTACAAATAACAAATGCTGGAGAGGATATGGAGAAAAGGGAACCCTCCTACACTGTTGGTGGGAATATAAATTGGTGCAGCTACTATGGAGAATAGCATGGAGGTTCCTTAAAAAACGAAAAATAGAGTTACCACATGATCCAGCAATCCCACTTCTGGACATATATCCAGAGAAAACCATAATTCATAAAGACATATGCACCCCAACATTCATAGCAGCACTATTTACAACAGCCAGGACATGGAAGCAACCTATATGTCCATCAAGAGAAGAATGGATAAAGAAGATGTGCTATGTGTATATATGTAACGGAATACTACTCAGCCATTAAAAAAGAATGAAATAATGCCATTTGCAGCAACAGGGACAGGGATGGACCTAGAGATTATCATACTAAGTGAAGTAAATCAGAAAAGAGAAAGATAAACACCATATATCACTTATATGTGGAATCTAAAATATGACACAAATGAACTTATCTACAAAACAGACTCAGACATAGAACACAGACTTGTGGCTGCCAAGAGGGGAAATGGGGGGAGGGATAAATTAGGAACAGGGGTTAGAAGATACAAACTATTATATGTAAAACAGATAAACAACAAGGTCCTACTGTATAGCACAGGGAACTATATTCAATATCCTGTAATAATCCATAATGGAAAAGAATATGAAAAGAATACGTATATATCAATATGTATAACTGAATCACTTTGCTGTACACCAGAAACTAACACAACATTGTAAATCAACTATACTTCAATTTCTAAAAATTAGGATAAAAAAATAAAATCCTACAAACAGTGAAAAAAAAAACTTAATTGAAATATTGCCTCATCAGGCAGAGCCCCGCACCCCTGGGCTGGGAAAACCTGCTTCCCTAGAATGTAGGCCTGGCTTCCCTATGGGTTCTTCTGGAATTACTCCCGGAAGCCAGTGCTGGAGCTGGGGCTGAATCGAAGTTTAATCACTGCAGTTGGTGCTAGTGCTCGGGGATCCAATGCTCCCGTACAACTCGACCACGTCTCAAACCCAGGGCTGGCCTCTTGGTGGAGGAGCATTTGAGTTAATGGAGGGCGGCGTCCCAGCGGAGCATGGGCCGCGGGGGGCCCACCTGGTCCCCTGTGCCCTCCACGCTTCTGGAAGGGCCGCTCAGTAATCGGGGCTGGGGTCCCCACCGGGCAGACTCACGCACACTTCGGTTTAGGGGCCCTCACGCTCTCCTCAACCCTTTGGGGGAGGGGGCGTCCTCCCAGTTAGGATTCCAACCCTGGGCGCGGCCGGGGTGGGTAGAGACATAGACTTGCCTTGTCCAGGGCCCGAGCCAGAGGGGTCGGCCGTGCGCTGCTGAGATGAGGCCCGGGTCCTGCCCTCGCGGAGCGGGCGGGGCCAGCGGGTGCAAGGGACCCTTGGTGGCCTGGCCCAAGACCCCCTCTCTGCTTACGCCTCAGTTTACAGAAGCAAGGTTAGCTGCGTAGGTGGCTGTGCTCGTATTTCTGCGTAAAAGCGCTCACTAGGCGCCAGGCCCTCCCCTGGGAGGGCTTTTCAGCGCCGCTAGGAGGTCTCCATGGAAACCCGGCCCTAATGTGACCCCCGCGTCGGCCGAGTGCAGGCCCGCAGGCTGGACTCAGTGAGGCTAGGACGTGGGTGTCGAGCCGTAGAAAATGACCTGTGGGGAAGCTGAGGGGAACAGGCCCACTCGGTTCCGGCACTCAGCCTTCCGCGTTTGGCGGCGAATTGGAGCGCCCTGGGTCCCCCCAGCAAGTGCGTCTGGGGACCGACCCGGAGAGTCTCCACCATTTTCTAGTTGAACCTCCTTTGGCCTCAGTTTCCTCTTCTGCAAAATGAGGGCGGCACAGCGTCCGCCTCCAGGATCACTGACCAAGCCCCACTGCGCCCCCTCGGTCCCCGTCACGGGGTCTGACCCCGGAAAGTGCCCCTGAGAAGGGAGAAGGCCTCCCTTCTGCTTTTGCTTCTCTTAGAACTGATTCTTCCCCTCGTGGGAATATGGGTTCATGCAGGACCGTTCCCGGTGAAAGTCTCCCCACCACCAACACGGCTGCCTTCAGAGCGTCTCCCCAACACGACACTGGCCACCCCGCGAGCCCCTTGGACATATTGGTGGGGAGCCTGAGTCCGCTCAGGGTCGCAAACACGCTGCGCCCGTCCGTCCTTCATACGTCTTCCGTCTGTCCTCCGGTGCACGTTACAGCTCTGCCCGAGGAGGTGAGGGGGTCAGCCAGACACACGTGAAAGAAACCCTACGACAATAACAGCTTAAACTTAGGGGCCTGGAGGTGTGCACCTCGTTGGCCCTGCCTCCGGTCAGCCGGAAGGAGGGCCTGGGGCTGCAGGGGGGCGGGGGGGGCGGCACCCAGTCGGACCTGGGACCCTGCTGCGGAGCAAAGCCCCGAAATGGCCAGAGGGGAACACGGGGCTGCCAGAGCGGAGAGTGAGCAAGCCTTTTTAATTTTAATAAAATGGCTTATTCTATGACTATATAGGGATAGGTATCTTTTAATAAAATGGCTTATTCTATGACTATATAGGGATAGGTATCTTTTAATAAAATGGCTTATTCTATGACTATATAGGGATAGGTATCTTTTAATAAAATGGCTTATTCTATGACTATATAGGGATAGGTATCTTTTAATAAAATGGCTTATTCTATGACTATATAGGGATAGGTATCTTTAACTTTTAAGATTTCTTTATCCCTCGTCCTGAAAGCAAGCAGAGTGCAGTGTTCTGCGGCAGCCCCACAGTGTACAGGGATCACAAATCAGGAATCCTTTCTTCATAAGAATGAACGTCTGTATTCTTAGAACCAGAAAAATAAATCCCGTCTCTCTCACGCTCAAAAAGAAAAAAAAAAAAAGGAGAGAGAGAGAAAGAAATATTACCTTACACCCATTTGGATGACTAATATGAAAAACAGGAAATAATGAGTATTGATGGGAATGTGGAGAAGCTGGAACTCATGCATTGTTGGTGGGACTGTAAAATGCCGCAACCACTTCAATAGAACTACCATATTATCCAGCAATCCCACTTCTGGGGATATATCCAAAAGAATTGAAAGCAGGGTCTTGAAGGGATCTTTGCACACTCATGTTCATAGCAATATTCACAGTAGCCGAGAGGTGGAAGCAACCTAAATGTCTATCAGTGGATGACTGGATAATCAAAATGTGGTATATACATAACAATGGAATGCTATGCAGCCTTTAAAAAAGAAAGAAATCCTGTCACATGCTACAACATGGATGAACCTTGAGGGCATTATGCTAAGTGAAATAAGCCAGTCACAAAAGGATAAATACAATATGATTCCACTTACATGAAGTATCTAAATTAGTCAAATTAATGATATAGAAAGTAGAATGATTGTTACCAGAGGCTGAGGGAAGGGGGCAAAGTGGAGTTGTGTTTAATGGGTATAGAGTTTCAGTTTTGCAAGATGGAAATGTTCTGGTGATTTCTTTCACAACAATGTAAACATACTTAACACTACTGTACACTTACAAATGGTTAAGATGATAAATTTTATGATATATATTTTCTATCACGATAAAAAATTTTTAAACCATTCTCTGCTATTCCAACATTTAGAACCTTATTAGATAAATAATAGTGATAATAGCATCCATAACAATGTCAGCAGGAGTAAAAATTTCCATTGAATGAGAGCCTAAAAACAATCAAAATCAGGCTTCAGTCTTTGTAAGTGTTCGTCTATTTCCTATTTACATTACTCCTGGGGTACAGCCCTAAGGGCTCCCTACTGATAACCTAGGGTGTTTATTGGCCTTATTCATCCTTAATGGCTCTGAAACTCCAATTTTTATCCTTCATCCTTGTAAGACTGCCAGAGATCTGCTCAGATCCTCAGGCTGTCATCTGCCAATAGTGAATCAGCAAGTGTCCCAAAGGAAAAAGTGGCACTCTGTCAGACTTACCTCTCTGTGCTTCTCTTCTCCCTACGATCCCTCAAATCTCTGCTGCCTTTGATTCCTTCAGACAGGAATTTGAGATATTTTAGTCAGATTTCTAGTAATTTTCAACATGGGCAATGGTATCAAGCTATTCTGCTATATTTAGAAGTTGAAATGCTTGAGTTTTTTTTTTAAAAAAAAAAGATTGACTACAGAGACCTTGTCAGTGGTGGTTTGGATTACAGACTAATATGAACTCAGATGTACGGGATCTGAGCTGGAAAACCCTAGTGGAGTCCAGTCTTTATCATACACTGTGAGATCTTGGGAAAGCCTCAAATACTGGGAAGCTTAGAGATGAATTTCTAGTGTGTGGACAGCATGTGTACAGGTAGGTTTGATGTGCATTTTTAGCCTCATCTTTGCTCTGTTTTGTCTCCATCTCTATTCATCTTTCATCTTTTGCATTGTTTTAATATATGCTCTTCTGACACATCATGTTTCATTGTTAGTCATCTTAAATTCTTTCTGGAACAAGGCAGTATGGTAATCGATTTATTCATTAATTCATTCATTAAAATAAACATGCTTACTCCCTGAACCTGTTTTCTCACCAATAAAACTGGAATATTGATTCCTTACTGCGTTTACAAGATTGAGGTCAGATGATATGAGATAATGTATGTGAAAGTGCTTTGTAAAGCAATGTACTGGCATGATTAATTTATTTGAAGCTGGGAGACACGCTGAATATCTTTTCTTCTGTGCCCTCCATATCCTGGCCATCAGCATGTCTTGCCAATTTAACCTCCTACATTTCCGTCAAATCTGTCCACCTCTGGGACTTCCCTGGTGGTCCAGTGGTTAAGACTTTGTGCTCCCAACGCAGGGAGCCCGGGTTTGATCCCTGATCAGGGAACTAGATCCCACATGCCGCACTAAGAGCCCACGTGCCAGCAACTAAAGATCCCGCGTGCCGCAACTAAGACCTGGCGCAGCCAAATAAGTGAATAAATATTTTTTTTTAAAAATCTGTCCACCTCTATCTTCACCAACACTCCTCTGACCAGGCCACTGTCATCTCTCACTTGAACCATTACAGTTGTTCCTTATTGGTCCTCTCTCTCCCACTTTTGCCCCCTTTAAATAACTTATTATCCCTATTTTAGCCAGTGTGGGGTTTTTTTGTTTTTTTGTTTTTGCGGTACGTGGGCCTCTCACTGTTGTGGCCTCTCCTGTTGCGGAGCACAGGCTCCAGACGCGCAGGCTCAGCGGCCATGGCTCATGGGCCCAGCTGCTCCGCACCATGTGGGATATTCCCGGACCGGGGCACAAACCCGCGTCCCCTGCATCGGCAGGCAGACTCTCAACCACTGTGCCACCAAGGAAGCCCACCAGTGTGGTATTTTTAAAATGAAAATCTGCTTGTGTGACACTGTTGCTTAAAATACCATTCAATAGCTCCCCAGTGATCTAAGGATAAAATTAAAAATCCTTAACTCAACTCTGCAAGAGGAGGAGCCCTTCCCTTACTTCTCCCCATTATAATCTGTGCTCCAGTCCCATGGCATTCCTTCAATTGCTTACTGCCTTAGGGCCTTTGCACAGGCTGTTCTCTCTCCTCCCACCCCATCCCTTGTACCATTGCCTAGCTCACTGTTTACCCTTCCAGTTTCTCAGCTTAAATATCACTGTCTCAGGGAAGCTTTCCTTGACCTCCACATCTAGGTCCTAGAACTCAGAACTTATCTTTTATAGCACTTGTCAAAACAGCAAGTAAATAATTAATGGTGTAAGCACTTAATACTGTCTGTTTGCCCCTGCTGGAATATAAGCTCCTTGGTGGCAAGTACACACCCAGCTAATTTATTACTATATTACCAGTCAGGGCCTAATACAGTTCCAGAATCACAACAGTGCTCAATAAATATTTGTGTCACACATGAATAAATGAATCCTTCTTGGGTGCACACCAGCTGAAAGTTTGTTGTTCTGTCAGAGGCTGGGGCGTTGAAAGGTGTGGGTGCAAGAGGAAGCAGGACAGACCTTTCTGGTCACTCCTCCCTACATCCTCCTCACATCTCCCACTGGCCTTTCCCCAGCTCCCCCAAAACACAGTAGTATCTGTCTCCTCACAGGCTTCTCTAAAAGTGGCCCAAAGGAAATACTGCCAGAGAGTGGATATTTGTGAAGCTCTATGGAAACTGTATCAGGAAAGAGAAGATTCTCTTTGCTAGTGCCAGAAGTGGAACCCCAAAAGGGGAGCCAACCCACAACTCCCCCATTGTCCTCCCAGGTAGGGGGCTCACAGTGGTGAAAACAGTCTTCTGGTCAGCCTTTTCTTACTCCTACAAGTTTTGGGGGGGGGTTTTTGTTTTTTTAATATTAACACATAATATATTTCTGTGGCACAAAGACACTAAAGGACATAAAGAAAAAAGCCTTACTCCCAGGCACTGAATTTTCCTATATAGAAGCAGTAACTTTCCAGAAACATTCTATGTAAACACAAGCAAATTTATATATATTCTCACACACACACACCTTTATACAAAGGTACATACTGTTCACACTGTTCTATACCTTGCTTATTTCATTTAACAGTATAGCTTGGACAGCTCATGCAGCTCAATATCAAAAAAACAAACAACCCAATCCAAAAATGGGCAGAAGACCTAAATAGACATTTCTCCAAAGAAATATACAGATTGCCAACAAACACATGAAAGGATGCTCAGCATCACTAATCATTAGAGAAATGCAAATCAAAACTACAATGAGGTATCACCTCACACCAGTCAGAATGGCCATCATCAAAAAATCTACAAACAACAAATGCTGGAGAGGATGTGGAGAAAAGGGAACCCTCTTGCACTGTTGGTGGGAATGTAAATTGATAGAGCCACTATGGAGAATAGTATGGAGGTTCCTTAAAAAACTAAAAATAGAACTACCATATGACCCAGCAATCCCACTACTGGGCATATACCCTGAGAAAACCGTAATTCAGAAAGAGACATATACCACAGTGTTCATTGCAGCTCTATTTTACAATAGCCAGGACACGGAAGTAACCAAGGTTACTTCAGAACCAAGGTTCTGAAGAACCGAGGGGCAGGACTGGAATAAAGATGCAGATGTAGAGAATGGACTTGAGGACACAGGGAGGGGGAAGGGTAAGCTGGGACGAAATGAGAGAGTGGTATGGACATATATACACTACCAAATGTAAAACTGATAGCTAGTGGGAAGCAGCTGCATAGCACAGGGAGATCAGCTCGGTGCTTTGTGACCACCTAGAGGGGTGGGATAGGGAGGGTGGGAGGGAGACGCAAGAGGGAGGGGATACGGGGATATATGTATATGTATAGCTGATTCACTTTGTTATACAGCAGAAACCAACACACCATTGTAAAGCAATTATACTCCAATAAAGATGTTTAAAAACAAAACAAAACAGTAAACAGCAGAAAAATCACATTCTTACCCCATTCCCTAGCTCCCCTCCCCACAGGCAACCAATGGTCTTTGTAGTTTCTTTTATATCCTTCTATAGATATGCCATATATATGCAGGCCAGTCCAGCTGCACCTGAGAGAGCTTCTGGTGACACAGTCTCAGAAGCCCAGATAAAACCCAGGAGGCCAAAGAGGGCCAAATAGGAGATCCTCCTCTGTGTCGTGTCCTTGTTGACTAAACAAGTAGAAATAGGAAAGACATAAGCCCTAAGTCCCAACAGAGTTCCAAACTTTCTGGTAGAGTGTCTCAAACCCATCAGGCTTGCAAGAGGCAGAGCTCTTGCTTCTGCTTTTAGGACATTTATTTTTCACCAACAAATTCCACCCGCTAATCTCTTTCACACAGATGAATCGCAGACACACATGTTCTCTCTTTATACTATCAAAATGGCCCATGAACATCTAACAGCTTGCAGCTCATGATATGTTTAGGCCCTGAATTTGGAGTTGGATATGGGCCTCCTTCCAGAGTCTTTCAGTGTCATCCAGGTAACATCTCTGAGGGTCTCTTGAGGCCACTGAAGCAAGAGGCTTAGAAGCTTACCTGGACTTCTCCAACTGTCAGATCTTGCCCCCCTCCACCCCCCATTCCAGCCTGTCAGACATACCCCTGTCTGGGCCTCCTGGCACAAGAGATAAAACGAGAAAGGGGAACTCCTAGCAGCTGGTCCAAGAGATACCAGAGGGGAAGGAGCAGGAGAGACAAACATGTGGGGAAGCAGAAGGAAACTCCAGTATTTACAGATTCTTAAGCCAACAAAAGTGCCTTCATCATTTTCTGTCTGGAAGACAGATTCAGAGAGGAAGCTCAGAGCAACAGTTCAAGACAGGCATTTCCTATAGCCAAGTGGATAAGAGCAGCCTGCAGCCATGGGACAAGGTGAGCCAAGCCTGCTCTCCACAGGGCTTACTGGGCTCTCAGTAGCTCCTCCATCCTTACATGTTTTCATTAAAAGAAGCAGGATGGTGGTGGAGGTGACGATGATGTGACCGTGATGGCGAGGTGATAGTGGGTGTTAATGGTGGTGGAGGTGATGGCGGTAGGGCTATGGTTGGGGGATAGTAAATGGGTGCTGCTGCTGGTGGAGGGGCTGAGGTGTGGGGGCTGGCAGTGGGTACTGGTGGTACTGGAGGTAATGGTTGTGTGGCTCTGGTGGGAAGGGTAGTAGTCGGTGCTGGCAGCAGTGGAGATGACGGAGGTCGGTTATGGTGGGAAGTGGTGGTGGGTGCTGTGGTAGCGATGGTACTGGGAGCGTGGCTATGGAGTGGCAATAGGGTAGGTTGTTGTTGGTAAATTGGTCATCGTCATGATGATGGTGGTAAGATGATGATGGTGATTAAACGGATTTATATTCTTTATCCCAGGATCATTCTAACATGGCTCTTCTCACTGGGTTGTGGTACATCAAAGCTAAATGGGAGAGAAGGAAGGTAGGAGCCAGGGAATCCAACTAAAAGGGGCCGAGGCAGACACCAAGCCTGTGTGTGGGAAACAGGCAGTAGCAGAGAATGCAGAAATCTCAGGGGCCTCTGTTAGCACATTTACATTTACAAGTTCTCGATGTAAAATGAGAACTGCCTGAGAGGATGTCATGATACTCACAGGCCCCCTCCTTGTAGCGTTTTTCTGGGCTGCATGGTACCAAGGGTTTAATGAGCCTTTAGGTGAAAGAGCCACGTGCAATCTCGAGTGAGTTGCTTCTACTCTCTGGGCCTCACTCTTCTCACCTATAAAACAAAACAATTGGACTCAGTGATTTCAAAACCAGCTCTAAAAGTTGTCTGATTGTGTTCTTAGGAAAAAAATGAGTAGGGGTGAGCAAAATTCTGGATTTTATTCATTGCTTCTGGATTGGGACCAGAAAGGGGGGTTGACAATGAGAACAAGCTTCGCTCTTATTAATAATAGTAACAGTCCTACTTAATGGGACTTACTATGTGTCTGACATGGTGCCAAGCATATTATATACATTACCTCATTTGCTTTCCACAACCCTGCAAGGAGGGATGATTGTTCTAAGGAAGAGGAAACTGAAGCTCAGAGTAGTTAAGTTACTTGCCTGAGATCACACAGCTAGTAAGTGAGTTGAGCCAAAGATTTAAACCCTGGTCTCTGACTCCAGCGTCTCTGCATTTACTGACATTGTCATATTTGCCTAGTCTCCATGATTCTTTCTTTTCACAATAGGCCTGGGGATCAAGAGCTGCGACTTCCAGGCAGCAAGAAACAATGTAGAGCACCACACCAATGACATCAGCTCCCAGCGCCTCATTGTGAGAAGGGGGCAGCCCTTCACCATCAGCCTGAACTTCTGGGCTCCAATCCGCACATTTTTGCATACCCTGAAGAAGGTAGTCCTCATTGCACAAACTGGTGAGTGGGGCAGGCCTCGACCTCTTTGGCAGCAGGACTGGGGGTTTCTTTCTCTTGCCCACCAAGGGGCACATGGCTCACACTGCACCTGGGCCTCCAGAAGTCCTGCCCACTGGCAGGGCCTGTGAGGATGAGATAATATGCATAATAAGTAGCATTTATTATGATTCAGAAGTTTCTCAGCCACATTATCACTAAGGGGTTCCTTTGTTGCATATATAATATCAGTTTTGTAGAAAAGTCTGAATGGGATTTAACCTAGGCTAAATATAACATTTAATTGCTACTACTTGCTGAATCTGTACTACATGTCAGATATTGAGCCAAGGGCTTTACATGCAATATCTCATTAAAACCTCACATTGGGGGCTTCCCTCGTGGTGCAGTGGTTAAGAATCCTCCTGCCAATGAAGGGGACACGGGTTCGAGCCCTGGTCCAGGAAGATCCCACATGCTGCAGAGCAACTAAGCCCGTGTGCCACAACTACTGAGCCTGCACTCTACAGTCTGCAGGCCACAACTACTGAGCCTGTGAGCCACAACTACTGAGCCCATGTGCCACAACTACTGAAGCCTGCGTGCTTAGAGCCCACGCTCTGCAACAAGAGAAGCCACTGCAATGAGAAGCCCGCACACCGCAACAAAGACCCAATGCAGCCAAAAATACATAAATAAAATAAATAAATGTATTAAAAAAAAAAACAACCTCACGTTGGCCCTATGAAAGAGGTATCATTACTACACCCATGTTATACACTATGAACCTTTTCTAGATTTAGGTCCATGAGCGCTGAGGACCTGTGCTCTCCCATCACCCTTTACTGCCTTCCATTCCTGGATGGGCTGCTTTCATTCTCCTCCTAATCTAATTTTCACTTGCTCCATCTTTGGGATACTTCACTTTGTTACTCTGAGTTGTGGCAAAGAGATCCAAATGACCAATTCATCTCTGTGTGACTGCAGGAGAGCAGCCTTCCAAGGCCAACCAGACCCAAGCCACGTTCTCAATTTCCAGTCTTGGGGACCGGAAGTGGTGGAGTGCAATGGTGGAGGAGAGAGATGACCAGTCCTGGACTATCTCTGTGACCACACCCGCAGACGCTGTCATTGGCCACTACTCACTCCTGCTGCAGGTTTCAGGCAGGAAGCAATGCCTGGGCCAGTTCACACTGCTCTTTAACCCCTGGGGTCGAGGTGAGTTTGGACCTTGGCCAGCCTGGGCTACAAAGGACTCAAGGCCCCGGAGCTGGGGTACGATTGCTCCAGGCCTCAGGACCCAGCTCCCTCTAGGGCGGCACTAGCACTCAGCTCCTGTGGTGCCTGCCTTCTGGATGAATGGCCTCTCAGACCCAGGGTCCTCTCTTGTCATCTTGGAAGAAGCAGTCCAGGGCTTCCCACTGAGAGCAGAGGTTTGTCTGGTGCTGGCTCAGGCTATTTGGTCACAGGAGCTGAGACTCACTGAGATGACCCTAGGAGAACTACCCTCTTTTATAACAGGACAGGGGCCAAGAGCTGGAAAGTGCTTCAGGAAAAGAGGCGACCTGAGGGACGGGCTTCTCTGTTCCCTCCCTGGGCTCCCATAGTCTGTCTCCAGGGTGGATCCAGGTTTTGTGGGACCTGAAGTTTATATAATTTGGGGGACCCTCTTTCAGAAAAAGAACACAGAATTTTGAATTGCTAAGGCTCCTCCCTGGGCTTATAGGGGTCTGTACTGGTGGGGGGCCCAAAGCTGCAGCTTCAACTTCACAGTAAATCTTCCTTTCTGAGCTCTCTGCTTTTCTCCACTTGTTAGTTCTGTCCTTACTACAGACTGCTGGGTTCTCTCCACACTGACCTATCCCAATATCTGCCTGGAGCAACAAATCAAACAGCCAGCCTCCCCAGCTCAGCAGCCTCTGGGTGGACTTCCTGGGGTCAGGTGGCCTCCAGTGGCCACCTCTGGCAAAGCTCAGCTCTAGCTGTCAGGACTATTTCATCTAGAAAAGTCATCAGACATGGCTGACATGCTCCAAACGGGAGCTAAGAGAACATTTCCTCTTCCTGCCCATTCTGAAGACTGAATCTGTCTTCCCTTTAGAATCTGCCACCCCCCACCTTAAACCTTTGTGTTCCCTGAACGGTTGTTTGGGGGACAGGAAAAGTTTCCTCCTGCTTGCCTGTCCGTGCTACGCCAGACAAGCCTTTTCCTTTCACAGCCTCATTACGAGGCAGGGCTGGGAACAAGGGGAAGTAGAAGAAATCTTACCAGGTTCCTGCACCCCAGTACCTGATGCCCTTTCTATATGGCACCTGAATCCCAGTGAGCTCCCTATCTCCACTTCTTTTGCCCAGGCTGGGGTTCTGCAGTATCCCCTCTGTCAGGTGGCCCTGTCTCTCCTCAGTTCAGGCCCTTTGCTTCTGCTCCAAGGAGTTTGGCAGGTTGAACAATGGATGAGAACTAGTGTCCATTGAGGTGCCATTGCCCCATGTGGGTGAGTGTGGATTCAGGGCCCCTTCAGCTGGGGGAGGCCCCATGGCTCTCCGTACACTGAAAGACCCTCAAGCCATTCCCTCCAAAACTGAGGGTTTAGTGTACCTGCCTCGCTGACTTTGAGCCCACATCCAGAGCTAGACCCTGATGGCCAGAGCAAAGACACAGCAAAGACAGTTCTGGGACAGTGCTTGGTTCAGAGGGAGCTCACAGTCTTGACTCAGTGCCAGGATTCTTGCCTCCATGCCTGGCTTGTAGGGACCTGTGTAGGGAAGGCCTCTCTATGGGGATGAGGGAGGCGTGGAGGGGGGCAGGGTCTGTCTGGCCAGGAGTGAGTTGTTGGCACTGCTCACCTGGGAGGTAAAAGATTTTCAGAGGTTATCTGGGACTCAGTCTCATCTTAGCATACTTGGAGATGGGGCTCTCCTGGATTCAAAAGGAAATTTTGCACCCTGTAATGAAAGAATCCTATTCATAAGCAGGGACTTTATAAAGGGGGGAGGGGCTACACCCAAGCAGAGAAGAGGAGGGGCTGCTACCTATGCTCTGAAAATGTACTTCCCAGAGCCTGCAGGGCCTGGGGCCAAACACCTCAGTTTAAAGTGATTTCCAAAGAAGTGATGTCCAGCTGACTTCACAGACAGTACTAAGGATGGAGGGGCAGGGGCCCAGGGCTCCTTGGGCCCATGGCTCTGTGATCTTCTGTCCCAGTATTTTCAGGGATTCCTGATTTCTAATATGCCATCCTTCTTTTACTTTGAGTACCCTCATCCCAGTTGGATGCCTGGGGGATGGTTTGGAAATCCTCTTCTCTTTCTAGTCCCCCGGAACTAGTCTACCACCCCCCACTTCACCCCTAGCACCAGGCAGAGGGAGACACTTGGCAAGCAGAGCAGGTCCCTCTGCTGCTCCCAGCTTCCTAGAGTGGGTGATGGCCTCCTTAAAGCCCCCACCCTCCTCATGATCCCCAGCCCAACCCTTGGATGAAGACAGCAGGAGAGGCTGCGGGGAGAGACCATAGGAGTCCCAGACCCACTTGGACACCCTGGGTGGAAACTAATGCTCTGGCTACCGCTCTACACATACCTGCTCAAATTCCCTTCTGCTCATGCCTGTCAACACGTTTGACTGGTTTTTCGGAATCACTTTTTTTTTGGTTGAACTTGTGAGAGAGACATAACAGGCCCCCTGGGACGCTCCCTGGGCTGTTGCCAAATTCTCTTGGTTCAGTAGCACTCTGGCTGCAAGTATCTTCGGGAACCAGCAGGCCTTTTAAGGTTGGCTTGTTCCTGTTGGCTGGCTGACCATGAAGGCCACCATGGCTGACCCAGGGACTCTGACCCCCTTCCCCACTCTCACCAGAGAGGAGCCTGGATCCCAGTGTGGGCTGAAAAGAGGGGGTTCCTCCTCAGTCCTCATCAGGCCTGGAGCTGAAGAGAAGGCCTGTAGCTGAATCCCACCTCAGCATGGAAGGCAGAGGCCTGGAGGTGGAGGGCAAGCCCAGTATCCCCCAGAGCCTCATTCCTGCCTCCTTCTCTCCAGAGGATGCTGTGTTCCTGGCGAATGAAGCTCAACGCAGGGAGTACTTGCTGAACCAGAACGGCCTCATCTTCCTGGGCACAGCTGACTGCATCCAGGCTGAGCCCTGGGACTTTGGCCAGGTACAGGGGCCTCTGGGGAAGCCTGGGGGAAAGTGAGTGTCCCATAACCTTCAGTACTCAGGTCAAACAGAGTGGGCAGGTCCAAAATCCCCTGGTCATGAGGCCATTTCTTCATGCAGTTTCAGCCCCGTGGTACCTCTCCTCCCTCAGAGCCACACTAGACCATCCTCCACAGCTTCCAGAGCTATCTTCCTAAAGACGACGCAAATCAAACCTCTGTTAAATCCCCACCATCTACAGGATAAAAAACAAATCCCCAGGCTTGACACGCAAGGCTCTTCACAGTCGGGCCACTGCTTTCCTTTCCCCAAGAGCCACTCCATGCTCCAGCCCCTGGCCATCCCTTGAATGTGCAGGCTGAATGTTCCCTCTGCCAGGAATACCTTCCCTCCCTTATCCCCTGGAAAACTCCTACCCATCTTTTAAGGCCCTCTGAAAGCCTTCCCCAGCCCCCAGAGGCAGAGTGACTCTCTCCACTATGCTCTCTGGGTGGGCATCTCTCCTACAGCCCTGGCCACGTTGCTGAGATCTGTAGCCTAAGCAGCCACATGTCCCCCTCACTCCTAACCCCGGGCTCCTCAAGAGCAGGAGCTGCTGTCTTATCTGCCCCCACACAGGACTGCCCTGTCAGGGGCAGTGGGAGCAAATGACATGGAAAACGATAGAAATGAGAGGACTCGACACAGCCCTGGCGCTCAAGAGCTCACGCTATCAGGAGTCAGACGACAGAAGAGGCAAATGGCTGGAGTGCCGGGCACAGGGACCAGGCAGCCCTGGGGGCAGAGGGAAAAGCCAGAACTCCCAAGGGGGCAAGGCAGGAAGGAGTGGAGCCTGAGTCTGGAGAAGGACGAGGGGACGGGGTTGACTTGTGGGAAGAATGCCTGACCTGCACACCCACCATCACGGCCCTGTGTGGTCCTTATAGTTCGAGGAGGATGTCATCGACCTCAGCCTGGACTTACTGAGCGTGGACAAGCGGGTGGAGAAGTGGGGCAACCCCGTGCATGTGGCCCGTGTCTTGGGTGCATTGGTGAGTGAGGACAGGGTCGGGAGGGGGAGGTGACGAAATGGCAGCCCTCTGACAGAGCTGCCCCACCTCTACGGCCCTGGCAATCTTCAAGTCACAAGTGGTCCCCTCCTCCCACGGTGTGGGGGACAGTCCTTGAAGAAGGTTCTGAGTGAGGAGGGAAGGACAGTAGCATCCACAGGGGACAGAAAAGCACAGGGAGGTGTCATCCCTCAGGACACAAGCCAGCAAGGACTAAAACTGGCCCGGATTTCCTTGGCCCCTCCCTTCCTCCCCACCCCCAGCCCAACCTGGGGGCTTAGGTCCCTGGGAGGAAGGGGGTCACGTCCATCTTACCCAGTGTTTGCTGCTAAGGTGGTCAAAGGCATTTGTTCTCATTTCTAAATTATTCCCATGAAGGTAGCTTGATGCTTTCCTGTTGTCCTTAAAAGTTCTCTCACAGGAATAACGCGTCCCACATTTCCTCATGTGGCTCCGTCCACGCCTCTGAAGAGCTGGTGAGGGACAGGGCCAGCCTGCGAGGGGGAGGAAGCTTGGGATGTGTGGGCCTCGAGGCCCCAGGTGAAAACACTTACAAGGAATGGGAGCCAGGCAGGCCAAGGGGCAGCCCTCCTGCCGCTCTTGTGTCCTGAGTTTTGTTTTTCACTACGGCCCATGAAGCTCTGCTTCTGGAGGACTTGTTAAAAAGGAGGAGTCCCAGGAATTCCCTGGCGGTCCAGTGGTTAGGAGTCAGCGCTTTCACTGCCCAGGGACACGCAGGTTTAACAAGTTCCAGGTGATTGCCATGCACGTGGTCTGTTCACCCCCCTCTTGGAGAACTGTGATGAGCCCCCCTTGCCCATCCACATTTCCCCAAACAGCTGCACGCCCTCAAGGAGAAGAGTGTCTTGCCCACCCCGCAGATCCAGACCACCGAGGAAAAGGCCTTGCTGAACAAGCGCCGGGGCAGCGCGCCCATCCTGCGGCAGTGGGTCAAGGGCCAGGGGAGGCCCGTGTATGATGGTCAGGCCTGGGTGTTGGCCGCCGTTGCTTGCACAGGTACAGAGCAGGTTTGCCTGCCGCACCCAAACGTCCCCTTGGCGACGTCGCAGTGTCTGCCCTGCTTCTTGGGTTACCCCTCCTCCACCCGCAGTACTTCCCCGCCTCCATCACACCCATAACTGCTTCCGGTGCAGTTATAACCGCTTCCGGTGCAGTTATAACTGCTTCTGCTTCCGTCTGGCCAAGAAACCAGCTATTTATCCCGAGCAGCTCCTCCCAACCAGCTGCTGCTCCTTTTGCCCCTTTGGCAAACTTGGGCCCATCTGGCGAGCTCTGCTCCCAAACTCACTTTTCCCCAAAGCTTCCCCTGACCCTGCCCCAGGAAAGCAAGCCCTGCTGTGTATCCCGTAAGCCTACCCCCGCTGTGTACTCTGCCTGATGTGTAACTGGTTTGTTCCTCGTTTCTGGGCCCTCATATGGCCTGGGTCTGGCTGGTGTCAATTCTAACTTTCTGGTGCCTGTGCCCCTTCTCTTTCCACAGTGTCACCTGGCATTTAAGATAGTGAAAGTGCCCGGTGTCCAGAGGAGACCCTGAAAACGCTAGCCATGTACCCTGCCCCCCACATTCCAGGCCTCTCTGGTGCCCTGACCCCCTGCCCCCTTCCATGCAGTGCTGCGAGGCCTGGGAATCCCTGCCCGCGTCATTACCACGTTCACCTCAGCCCAGGGCACTGGCGGGGGCCTGCTCGTAGATGAGTACTACAGTGAGGAGGGGCTTCAGAATGGAGAAGGCCACAGAGGCAGAATCTGGTGAGAAGCCCGAAGGGGATGAGGTCCCAGACCTGGAAGGGCTCCAAGCCCGCAGGGTGTCACCCATGGGAACCCCAAGGGGCCCTGCTGAGAGTAGGCCTTCAAGACTCTTGAAAGCAGCATGGTCAGGGTGAGTTGTGGAGTGCATGCCCCTTCCCAGGAGTGTTGCAACCACTTTTATGCAGCATCCTCCTATCCCCCTAGTAACAGCTCTGTCATTTCTAGGACCGCTTCGGGACTCTTTTTTTCCCCATTTGAGTTGCTTCCTTTGCTACCTTCAGGATCTTCCAGACTTCCACGGAGTGCTGGATGGCTCGGCCTGCTCTGCCCCAGGGTTATGACGGATGGCAGATTCTGTACCCAAGTGCCCCTAATGGAGGTGGAGGTAAAGCCTGGGCATGGGCCCAGGACTTCCCTGGGCTGCACAGAGCTGCATGAGGACAAGGAGTCCTTCGGAGAGGAAAGAGGGGCAGCAGGTGGTCCAAAGGGGGTCTGCATCCCCTAAAACAGGAGAAGCGCCAGGAATGATAGTGACCAGCAGAATGCTGACCTGATGCCCGCAGGCTCAAGGGAACAAATGTGTTAGCCATCTTGGCCCCAAGGTCTCAGGGAGACTAGCCCCTCTCAGAGCAACAGGTGAGGGAGCTGAGTCTCATGGAAGGGCAGAGGGTCTTAAGACAGCTTGTAGAGTGGGACTTCTGGGGTTCTGGTTGTGGATGAAGAGGATATCAGGATAGGCTCAAGCTCAGAAAAGGAATCTTCAGGAGTTATAAAAGGATGGCTCTTCCTGTCCCAGGAACAGAACTGTCTCAGAGCCTGGCACATAGGAAGTGCTCAGCAAAGGCAGCCTATCCCTATCATGTCTGTAGTCAAGCTGGCTTAGGAACTCCCGTGTACTCTGTACCTCTGAGGTTATTACCTGTCCAGTTTCTGAGAGGGCTTCTGCCATAGGCCATGACCAAAAAGTGTTGTCGCTAAATAGTGAGTTTCACCTCAGCAGTGCCCTCTCAGAAACCTTGCCTAGTGCCCACCTCTGACCTTGATCCCAGGGGAGGGACAAAAGGGCATAGGATGGGGACTGCTGTTGTGAGCTCTGACCCAAGCTGAGGTCTGGGCGTGGTTCCTCTCGCTTACCGACCTTTCTCCCTTTCTCTCCCTCAGTCCTGGAGGCCTGTGATCTGGTCCCAGTCAAAGCAGTCAAGGAGGGGACGCTGGGGCTGACCCCTGCAGTATCAGACATTTTTGCCTCGATAAATGCCTCATGTGTGGTCTGGAAGTGCCATGAGGATGGGACACTGGAGCTGACCGACTCCAATACTAAGTATGTTGGCAACAACATCAGCACCAAGGGTGTGGACTGTGACCGCTGTGAGGACATCACGCAGAACTACAAGTATCCTGAAGGTACTGGGCAGAGGAGGGCCCTGAAACAGCAACAGGAGGAAAAGAATGGGCCAGACACACGCAGGCCAAAGAGAGGTCCTTTCCCCATCATATAAAACAGGATTTCTCAGCCCTGTTTGACATTATTCACATTCTGGACTGGCTAACTTCGTTGTGGAGGGCTGTGCACCATAGGACATTCAGCAGCATTCCTGGCCTCTATCCACTAGATGCCGGCTCCCCTTCAACCACTGCCCCCAGTTGTGACAACCAGAAATGTCTCCCAACATTTCCAGATGTCCCCTGGGGGCACAATTGCCCCCAGTTAAGAACCACTGCTATACAACAGCACAGTTAATACCAAGCCCAGCTGCCAAGAGATGTTCTCTCTCTTCTGCTCTCCTTCAACACCCCTCCAAGCTGATTTGGAGCCCACCACTGCAGTGTCCACCCATTTGTCCAAACAAGAAGCCCTGCACTGTCCTTGAGTCTCCCCCATCACCACCCCACTGTACTCTCACACCCATCTCCTCATCTCCTTCCCCATTGCCTGTAGGTCATCCAGGGCCTCATCATCTCTCGTCTAAAGTATTGCAGCAGCCTCCTAACTAGACCCCCGCCTCCAGTCTCCCCATCATTACTCTATTTTCAACTTACAGTTTCCAGAATGAGCTTCCCAAGACACAAATATAATTATGTTACAGAATATTCCTGTTCCAGAATATTCCATGGCCTCCATTGCCCTTGGAATAAGTCCAAACTTCTTCACTTAGGAAGATTCAAGTCCCTGCAACTTGTACAAAAACTAGCTCTCTCACCGTTCAAGGGGCAAATTCATAGCACTTGAAGAACTTGATCCCGTGAGTGGCTTTGAAGAGATACACTGTATCTGTGGTGGGTCTAACACAGATCTTTTTTTAGCTAAATATGGACCTAGAGGTTTGCAAAGCTCATGTGGCTTTGGCATTTGAACAGCAGCGAGAAAATGAACCTTAATCCTGGGCTGCATTAGAAGGGTCTACACCTGCTGGGTAAGAGGTCTGCTTTGTTTATTCCATTCTTCAGGATCTCTTCAAGAAAAAGAGGTGCTGGAGAGGGTCCAGGAAAACAGAATGAAACATGGGAAAGACGATGGCATCCATCCTCCCAGTCTCGAGACTGATGATCCTTTACATTTCTTCTTGGAAGCACCCAGTTCCCTAGCCCTGGGAGGGGACGCCCGGTTCTCTGTGAACTTGTTAAACCCTAGTGACCATGATAAAGAAGTGCAGCTGGCTGTTGGGCTGCAGGCAGTATACTACAATGGTGTCCTTGCTGCCAAGCTCTGGACGAAGAAGCTTGTCCTTACACTCAGGGCCAACTCAGGTAACTCTCTACGGCCCCCCTCCCCAGACACTCCACACACCCAGCTCCTGCCCTGGGCAGGCAACGGCCATACAGCACCCCCTGCAGATCTGAAGAGATAGCATCTAGCCCCTGGTGTGCCCTCTCTCTCTCTCTCTTTTTCTCTCTTTCTCATTCAATACATATTTATTGAGCTTCACACAGGGAAAAAACCCCACAATTCTGATTGCAGTTATATAAGCAAACAGACAGTGTAAGAAGTGTTTGATAAGGTAAACAGAGTACAATGGCGGGTTAGCGTCTTACCCAGGCTGGAGCAGGCTGCCCCCAGGTAAATCGGGCTGCCCTCGGTCTTGAAGGTTGAATAGGACAGTGTCAGACAGTAAAGTGGGTCAAGGGCGGGCTTCCCTGGTGGCGCAGTGGTTGAGAGTCTGCCTGCCGATGTAGGGGATGCAGGTTCGTGCCCCGGTCTGGGAGGATCCCACATGCCACAGAGCGGCTGGGCCCGTGAGCCATGGCCGCTGGGCCTGCGCGTCCGGAGCCTGTGCTCTGCAACGGGAGAGGCCACAGCGGTGAGAGGCCCGTGTACCGCAAAAAAAAAAAAAAAAAAGTGGGTCAAGGCCATTCCAGGAAGAAGGGACATATGCTCAGGTTCTTCCTCCTCCTTCAGATTCTTATTTAATTGAGTTGGGATGGGATCCAGGCACTGGTATTTTTTCAGAGCTCCCTGGGTTATTCTAGGGTTGAAATTCCCTGGACTAGAGCAGTTCTCCAACTTTGCTGCATATCAGAACCACCTGGGGGAAGTTTGATGCTCAGCCTGCACCCCAGACCAATTAAGTCAGAAACTCTATGGTTTGGCCCAAACATCAAAAAAAGTTTTAAGTCCTTGGGTGATTCCAATGTGCAGGCAAGAGAATCAGTGGAATAGTGCTTGTCTACATGATTGCAGCAGCCTCCTGACGGGTGCCCCTGCCTCCAGTCCCTCCACCCTGTTCCCTTTCCAAGGGAGGGAGGGATGGAGTGGGGCAGTGGTGTGAGAGCTGGACAAGGCCAGATCATGAAGCGGCTTGTAGGTCCTGCTGAGGAGTTTGGGTTTTGTTCTCCGGGCAGTGGGGAGCTGGTGGGAGGTTTTAACCAGGGGAGTCAATGTGATCAGAAATTCATGGGCAGAATGGAATGGAAGGGGTCGTATTAGAGTCGTGGTTCTCAACCTTGGCTGCACGTTGAATCACCTGGGGAATTTAAAAAATACTGATGCTTGGGCCTCACAATCAGAGTCTGTTATAATTGATTTGGGGTGTGGCCTGGCACTGGGATTGTTTTATAAAGCTTCCCATATGATTCTAATGTACATCCAATGTCGACAACCACTGGATTGGAGGTTGGAAGGTTTTGTAATAATCAAGCCAAGAAATAAAGGACAAACTAAACTAGCTGCACTTTTCAAATGAAGTCATATTGAAGAGGTAGGCTAGATTGAACTCGTGTATGTGGGGAGAGGGTGCTTCCAGCTTGGGTGAGCCTCCAGAATAGGGCAAATGGGGAAGAGCAGGTTTGGGGAGAAAGATGTTGAGTTCTGTTTGTGGCATGTTGGATTTGAAAGCCCATAAGACATCCAAGCTGTGACGGCCAGTAGGCAGCTGGAAACCTAAACCTGGTATTCAAGATAAAGGCCTGTTTGGGGGTGGGGGGAGTAGGAGAGGACTGTGAGAGGGTGAGGAGGAAACCCAGGCAGCACCAGCATGTTGGGGTGCAGGGGGCAGTCAGGGAAAGAGCAGAGTGAGAGACTGAGAAGGGAAAGAGAGGATGGGGGCACGAAGCAAGGTCAGCAGAGAGGCCACGAGAGGTCAAGGCTGAAAAGCGTCCACTGACAGAGTGGTCTGACAGAGAAGCAATGGCAAAGACCAGGTTCCTGGGGTTAAACAGATTGAGAGTTGAGGAAGTGAGACAAGGTGTGCAGTCCTTCCTGGAAGAATGGATGGAAAAAGAAGGGAGACCTGGTGGTAGTCAGCCAGGGACACTGGGGAGGAGGGTGTTCTTTGTTTTCTTTTAAGATGAGAGACAGCAGAATCCACTTACATGCTGAGGAAGAATCAGCAGAGAGAAAAGGACGGAAACCTCAGGAGAGATGGGTTATAATTGATGGTGCAATCCTTGGGGAAATGAGAGGCAACTAGAATAATTATAGCTCACATTTATCAAGCACTTATTTTTGGCAAACATGGTGTTAAATGTTCTATATGCATCATCTCATTTATCTTCATAACGACCTTATGAGGCAGGAACCATTATTATCCCACTTTACAGATGAGGAGACCAAGACACAGAGAATTAAATAATTTGCCCGAAGTTACACAGCTAAGCAGTGGCGGGGTCAGGGTGGGGCACTGATTTAAAAAGCAAAGGACTGGACTTGGGCAGGGGGGATGCCTCACCCTCCGGGGGGGTTAACAGCAGGGGTAGATGTCTATATCTGTAGGTTGCGAATGAGAACATGAGCTCGAGAGGCTTCCTCAAGGACGAAGGATGGCTTCATTTTCTCTGCAAAAGGGAAAGAGCAGAAGCAGAGAAGGGGAGGGGACTAAGCATACATATATTCAGCCACGGCTGGGTGGCAGGTCTGAGACCAGCACTTAATGACTGTCTCGTGAACCACAAGCCGTCCCTCCAGGTAGGCATTGTTATTAGACAAGGAAACAGGCTCCAAGAGCTTCACTTGTTCTAGTTCACAGGTGCCCTTTCCCCAGCCCTGTGGAGGTGGTCCATCAAGAGTGTTAGTGGCGGCGGTGATGGTGGTCATGGGTGGGTTCTTGACTGAGTTCAATTTTGAAATTGCTGTGAGGAATGAGGCATCTTTCTGGCTTCAGTGAGGTCCCGACTCCTTTGCGTTGTGTGTGAAACTACTGCTTATTTCCAGGGCGCATGCACTCACCCCTGGGTGCTGACTCCACCTGTCATATGTTTCAGCTGAGAAAATCTCCACCTTCCTGTCCTTCTCCAATTTTAAACAAAACCCGCCAGAGAATAGTTTCCTCAGACTCACCGCTATGGCAACACACTCCAGCCCTACCTGCTTTGCTCAGCAAGACATCGCCATTTGCAGACCACACCTTGCCATTGAGGTAGGCACCAGTCCTTCCCCATATCACTGGCGTTTGCCGCTACTCAGGTCCCCGTTTCAGAAGGCACTGAGTCTCTCCAGCTTCAGAGCAGGTGACAGTGCTGAAGAACTACCAGGAAATGCTGGGTTGAGAGCTCCTTCTCTTGAAAGAGATGGTTTCTTATACATGCTATTAAAGTTTAAATCTTCCAACTTTAGTTCAGATTAAGTAAAGTTTTCTAAAATTGGGGTCTTCCCAGTTGCTGCCTCTATACTTACAGAGATAATAACAGCCTATGTTTATTTAGCACTTTGTACATGTGCCAATGTATTTTCACCTCTTTTACTTCTTTTAATACAAAAGCCCTGGGAGGTGGAATTGTTCCCACTGTTCAGAGGAGGAAACAGTCCCAGAGAGCATCATGCCCACGATCATAAAAATAGGACATTTTAGAGGCTTAGGGCTCTTGGTCCAGTACTCTTTCCACATGTCTACCCAGACCAAAACGAATGTGACCTGGTCTCTGCTCTGGAAGAGGTTATTACAGTTGGGTAAGGGAGACACAACGTGTGGTCTTTTATGTCAGAGCTTTAGGAGAGGTACAAAGTTGCTCTGGGACAAGTGAAGTAAAGGGGATTAATTCCAGCTGGTGGGTTTGGGGAAGACTTCATGCAGGATGTGGCATTTGTGTTGGGCCTTGAAAAATGGGTAAGCTTTCAGTGCAGAGGTGGGGGAAGGCCGTTGCAGACAGAAGGCTGAGTAAAGAGGCCCAAAGGAGGGGAGCCTGAGGGGTGCACTGAGGCTCCGAAGGTGCCCGAAGAGGCTGGCGTGTCTTGCAGTCAGGGGAGGAACAGATGAGCCTGCAGGTAGATTGGGAGCAGATCAGGAAGGGCTCTGAATGCCAACCGAAGCTGGATTCTGAGGACAATGGGAAACCCTCCAAAGTTTCTAAGTGAGGGAAAGGCACCATCAGAGGTTGTCAGTGATGGGTCAAGGGTGAGAGTAAATGCAGGAAGAGCAGGTAGAGGGGTAGAGAAGTCAGCTGTGGAGTTTGGGTGAGGATGGCAGAGCTAGGAGAGTAACTGAGGAGGCTTCAGGGAGGGTGGCCAGGAGGGGAAGGAGCGACTGCAGCTCTGTGCTCTTGGCATCTCCCACAGATGCCGGAGACAGCAGAGCAACATCAGCCCCTTACGGCCTCAGTCAGCATCCATAACTCCTTAGATGCTCCCATGAAGGGCTGTGTGATCTCCATCTTCGGAAGGGGACTCATTCACAGAGAGAAGAGCTACAGGTAAGAGACCGCAAGCTTCTCAACCCACAAAAACATCTCAACTGGTCATAAAGGCAGGAACCCAAGATCGATGACTGTCTTTTTGCTTTGTCTATGGAGACAGAGCAAATACCTGCCAGAGTTGAACTAAAGGATTAGGGCCTCTCTCATCCTGGGGCCACCAATGTGGGTGCAGGAGTGACGGAGGAGGCTCTGTGCCTCTCGGGCACCTGACGCTGGCCACGGCTCTGGTCACACAGGGAGAGCCTGGGTATTGCTGGTGAATGCAGGTGAGGGGGTTAGGGCTGGGTGGGAGGGAACGCCACAGGGAGGGTAGGCTGCCTCTCAGTGAAGCCAGAGAGCTGCATTCTACTAGTGACAACACAATACAGAATTTTATTTCTACATTCTCTTTTACTCCTATTCCCTACCCCCATTCCCACTACCACCCTTCATATCCCTTTTTTAGTATGTATGAGTACTGTTGCTTCATGAGTACTGTATTCTTAACTGATGTAAATGGTGTTACGTCTAATTCTTTTTCTTTTCACTCAGAACTATGTTTTTACGATTCATCCACATGTCAAGTCCATTGCTTCTGCTGCATATTACTCCATCGTGTACACCCCCGACTTCCTACCACGCCACTCCACAGCGCCTCCAACTCTCGGACACTACAGATATACGTCCCCTTACATACTCGCTTGAAAATCTGTGGGAGGTGGGGGGAAATACGCGCAGGAATGGAGTAGCTGAGACATAGGATATGACCTGGTTTGACCACGTGCTATCAGATTGGCTTGCATAATGGCTGCAAGAGTCTACAACTCCCTCCAGCAGTACTTGACAGTTTCTATCTTCCTACCATTCCTCCACTCTTGGCAATACCCAGTTTTGTCTTTTTTTCCAGTTTAACAGGATAAGGTAATATCTCATTATTGTTTTAATTTGTTAACTCTTCATATGTTTATTAGCCTTTTCCATTTCCTCCTCTGTATAGTTTGTTTTTAACTTTGCCCACTTTTCTTTTGGTGTTCCTGCCTTTTTTCCTTGTTGATGTGTGTGTGTGTGTGTGTGTGTGTGTGTGTGTGTGTGTGTGTACACAAACCCTGTATAGTCTAGATTAGTGCCTTGTTGGTTTTAGATGTTGTATCTTCGTTCATTATTGCTCCTTCTCTCATGAAGTCCACGGCATCTTCTGCTGAATACATACATACAGTTTAGAGTTCACGATGCCTACTCCTACCACCCATTAGGTCCCTCACAGGTTGTCTGGTTGTTGAGACACTGCCTCAACCTCAAGAAACTCAGTGGGTCAGTCTTGCCCATAAGTTGAGAGGAGGGACTACCAACATTTAACCAGACGTCTGTGTTCTCCCAGCTCAACTGTGGGGCAAAACTCCTCAAAAATATCTGCACCATTCCCTCAGTCAACGTAAGAAGGTCCACAGGCAGACTAGAAGGTTGCTAATAGGGCTGCAAAACACCACCTGTTGACATACTGACATCTCAATATGCCCACTGGACCCACTGCAGTTAGCAACGAGGGTTCCAAAACTGCCTTCCCAAACATACTATTACTAAGAAGGAGACCAGACTGAAGTCGCAGGTGATAAACGAAACAACAGGTGTAACTTGGAAGCCCTTAGAATAGGATGTTTCTCTTCTCAAACATACAACGGCTCACCATAGGAGGCTCCTGCATTCCATCCCCTTCAAACCTCCTCTGTTTTAACAGCAAGGTACTTGGATGTTTATTTCTTCAGAGTCCACTTCTGTAAGCAGGTAAGGATCAGAGTCACTGGGACCAGCAAAGCAATGACCCTGGGACAGAACTAGCACCTGCCTTTTCCTTTATTTCAGATTAAGTTCGGTGCAGTCCAGAAACACCTTGCGCACCCAACTCAAGTTCACACCAATGCAGGTGGGGCTCCAGAGGCTCACTGTGGAAATGGACTGCAACATGTTCCAGAACCTAACCAACTTCAGAAGTGTCACTGTGGTAGCCCCTGAAACTCCAGCTTAAACTTCCAGCTCCAGCATCACTCTCCCCAACCACCCCTTGAATCTGCAATCTAAAACTGAATGTGCTGGGAAGAGAAACTCTGCTTATCAGACAAGTAGATCTCTGTTCAGGTTGACCTGAACAAAGAGTGACCAAGAACAAAACTAGATTCCCAGAAATCAATAGAAAAGACATTCATTCATTTCTGTCACCCCAGCTCAAGGCACCCATGAAGACTAGTTGTCTTAGAATGGAAACTACTGGGCTTGAGGAATAAAAAGAAGCCTTTGTAAAGGTACTCAGATAAGTAAATTCAGATTTTTTGAGTCCAGGGTTCTTCATAACCATTTACTGTTCACTCATACATTAATTTATAAAGGAAAAGAACCTAACATTTAAATCATTCTTGTATTTCTAATGAAATGGGACAATATTAGCTAAAAATATGATTTTTAGGTAATCCTAAGATTACACTGACCAGTGCCATCCCTGACCATATCCTTAAAGAGCCAAAGATGACTGAAGAAAGTTATAAAACACACAGCATGAGACCTGAGCACAGAATGATCTTCTAGACTCAGCTACAGATAAGTCCTTATTAGAGTTAAATATTATTAAATATTAAATATCCCACAATTAAGTCTGATGTTAAAAACATAAATTTGGTCCAGTAGAGAAATACACAATTATTAAGAATAAAGAAAACAGGACCTATTAAAAAAAAGAAAAAGAAAATAGGACCTTTAAAGAAAGATAAAAGAACTGGACTCCTTTTGTAAAAAGTTACAAGTTTTTTTGTTTGCTTACATTTTGTTGCTTTGATACTCTGTTTCATTTTAGTTCCTTTTCCTTATAACACTTTTTAAAAGTACAGAATGGCACTTTATAAAAGTAAATTAAAACTCTTAAAAAATAAAATAAAATAAAACTCTTGACTCAAGGAATTTCGACCCCAAGTACACACTAGTCTCTCAAAAGAATGGCTGCTGGACTTGGAGGGTACTATGCTAAGTGAAATAAGTCAGACAGAGAACTATAAATACTGTATGATATCACTTATATGTGGAATCTAAAAAATACAACAAACTACAGAAGATAACAAAGAATGGCTGCTGGACTTGGAGGGTACTATGCTAAGTGAAATAAGTCAGACAGAGAACTATAAATACTGTATGATATCACTTATATGTGGAATCTAAAAAATACAACAAACTACTGAAGATAACAAAGAAGGGTGGTGGGAATTCAAAAAAAAGGATAGCTGCTGTTGCTTATTATACCTAAAGAGACCATGGGAACATCAGAAGGGCAGATGTGATGAAGTACATCTATACAAGACAAAGGACCAGCAATAGAAGTGTGGAGACCTGTAGTACATACATAAGGCCTAAGTCAGGTCACCAGAATATACATCACTGTGTACCTTGCTCTCTAAGATATGACCTTCCAGGTTTACCATGCTTTCCAAGATGTGATTTTCCAGACTGATGCAAAAATATAATTAACTGGCGATGGTTTTGCAAAAGGATTAACTGAAGAGGCCCTTAATATTATATAAACTCTCATACATTTAAAATTTTTTGATTTATAAAAATTTTGTACTTACATTTGGGGATACGTAATACAAAATAGAGAACAACAATACAAGTATGTATAAGGAAAACAACCCTGTTCAATAAGGTGAACAAACCTAACAACTGAGCTTGTTAACCTAAAAAAACAGCCAGTTATATTACCAGTAAGATGGGTTTATTCAGGAATAACAAAGAACTGCAATTCGGGTCAAACAGGCTATGGTAAAAGCCACAGGCAAGTCCCACAAATGAAGGAGTAAAAAGGAGGAAGCTGGAGTTCTGAAAATTCCATGGAGGAAAGCAAGAATTCAGGGTGATGAGGGGTTCTCACTGGCTTAGTAGCTGGGGTAGTCAGTTTCTCCTAGGAGAGGCAATATACATCATTCCTGTCTGTAACTGACAGTCCTTCCTGTTATTGACCTACAGTGGTACTGCATGAGAGCACCCCCCCAACCCGGCCCTGCCCTTTCTGGCCTCTCAACTCATTTTAAAGAAGGTTTCCCTTTATTAATTTTCACAAGCTCAATACCAATAGAGGCATGGAGTAAACTGGAATAATATTCAGAAGAACCTCCTGGTAAGAATAATTATATTCTATAACATGCTGAAGTACTAAGAGGGGTTCTGGAGACATCTGCTCTAAAAAAAGTCAAGTCTTTTTGTTCTAAATATATTTCTGAGCAGAATCAGATCTTTAGACCTATAAACCTAAACAAAAGCAATGTTGTTAGTCTCAACCCACATATTTCTGGTAGAAAAGACTTTGGAAAGGTACTCATTTAACCACTAGTAGGTTAGCATTTTATTGAGACTATCAATATCTTTAACAATGAAACGACACACGTTATTGCAAATAGGGAATAAGGCAGCTTCCCCAGGAATCTCTGAGAGGCAACTCAAGAACAAAAACTCATAGTTATCCTTTATATCTGGCACAGAAAAACATATCATATTCATATGGTTTATAAATAATTGCCAGTTTGGCCTAATCAACAAACTTTGGTAATAGTGTCTCTTGATAAGTATAGACAGGACCTCCCTTTCGATCCAGAAAGTATCCTAGCCCCATTCTAAAAGCAGACATCAGAGCTTGGCTGTGACAGTAAGAAAGGGAGAGAGGCGAGTACAAATGAGCCTGAAAATTCATAATTCAACTTCATGCTGAGTGAGCTCCTTGATTCTGTTCATGCAATGATCAACAGCATTAATAAGTAAAGGGATCCAACTATCTTCTGGCTGTGGGGTCACATGACTTGCTCTGCAAATGGAATGGGAAAACCAGAAGTTAAATTTATTATAATGTCAAGGAAAAACCTATCCTCAAAAGGGAGCACAGGGAAAATTACAGTAAGAAAAGGCAAGTTTCTCTGCAGAAATACAGCTGCTCCACAGGTAAAGTTGAAATAAAACACTACACTCACCTTCTGCTCCTCGAAATGGGGGTTTGGGTGTTGAGAATGGCTATATAGGTTTATTCTCAAAAAGCTATTTGGGGATAAGTCTTCATACTCACTTTGTAATTTCAAGTGCCTTCTTTAAAACGGATACAAGTTTTGCACACTAGAAAAAAACAAGAGAAGTTACTCACCCTGAGCCCTACCATAAAAAGGAAAGGAGGGAAAAATAGGGGGTGTGGGGGAAGGAGAGCTAAAATATTTTAACACTCAAGTAATAAAAAGTCATTATTATTACTTAATACTCAAGTAATAAAAAATCCATTGGAGAAAACAGTGAAAAACAAAAATGTTGATTAGATTAGGGTGGTGGGATCATGGATTCTTCTCTATTTAGCAAAATCTTATTAATACTGTTGCTATAACATCTTTTTTTAAAATAAACTTATTTATTTATTTACTTTTGGCTGCATTGGGTCTTCTGTTGCTGTGCTGGCTTTCTCTAGTTGCAGTGAGCAGGGGCTAGTCTTCATTGTGGTGTGCAGTCTTCTCATTGCAGTGGCTTCTCTTGTTGCAGAGCACGGGCTCTAGGCACGCAGGCTTCAGTAGTTGTGGCATGTGAGCTCAGTAGTTGTGGCTCACAGGCTCTAGGGCACAGGCTCAGTAGTTGTGGCACTCGGGCTTAGTTGCTCTGCGGCATGTGGGATCTTCCCAGACCACGGCTTGAACCCATGTCCCCTGCATTGGCAGGCGGATTCTTAACCACTGTGCCACCAGGGAATCCAGCTATAATATCTTTATAAGTTTTTCTATATTTAAAATATTTTTTAATTAAAACAGAAAAAGGAAGAATATAACCTGAATTTGTCCCAATTGCTGATAGTTCAGGATATATAATAGCAGAAACAACTGGATTTTTTTTTTTGGCTGCATTGGGTCTTCCTTGCTGCACGGGCTTTCTTTAGTTGTGGTGAGCGGGGGGATACTCTTCACTGTGGTGCGTAGGTTTCTCACTGCAGTGGCTTCTCTTGTTGTGGAGCATGGACTCTAGATGCATGGGCTTCAGGTGGTCACAAAGCACCAAGTTGATTTCCCTGTGCTATGCGGCTGCTTCCCACTACCTATTTTATGTTCAGTAATGTATATATGAACATTGCACTCTCTCACTTTGTCACAGCTTACCCTTCCCCCTCCCCATATCATCAAGTCCGTTCTCTAGTAGTAGGTCTGTGTCTTTATTCCTGTCTTACCCCTAGGTTCTTCATGACATTTTTTTTTCTTGGATTCCATATATATGTGTTAGCATACGGTATGTGTCTTTCTCTTTCTGACTTCACGCTGTATGACAGACTCTAGGTCCATCCACCTCACCGCAAATAATTCAATTTCGTTTCTTTTTAAGGCGAGTAATATTCCATTGTATATATGTGCCACATCTTCTTTATCCATTCATCCGATGATGGGCACTTAGGTTGTTTCCATCTCCGGGCTATTGTAAATAGAGCTGCAATGAACATTTTGGTACATGACTCTTTTTGAATTATGGTTTTCTCAGGGTATATGCCCAAGAGTGGGATTTCTGGGTCATATGGTAGTTCTATTTGTAGTTTTTTAAAATTTATTTATTTTTGCTGTGTTGGGTCTTCGTTTCTGTGGGAGGCCTTTCTCTAATTGTGGCAAGCGGGGGCCACTCTTCATCGCGATGCGCGGGCCTCTATTGCGGCCTCTCTTGTTGCGGAGCACAGGCTCCAGACGCGCAGGCTCAGTAGTTGTGGCTCACGGGCCCAGTTGCTCCGTGACATGTGGGATCTTCCCAGACCAGGGCTCGAACCCATGATCCCTGCACTAGCAGGAAGATTCTCAACCACTGTGCTACCAGGGAAGCCCCTATTTGTAGTTTTTTAAGGAACCTTCATACTGTTCTCCACAGTGGCTGTACCAATTCACATTCCCACCAACAGTGCAAGAGTGTTTGCTTTTCTCCACACCCTCTCCAGCATTTGTTTCTAGATTTTTTGATGACGGCCATTCTGACTGGTGTGAGATGATATCTCATTGTAGTTTTGATTTGCATTTCTCTAATGATTAATGATGTTGAGCATTGTTTCATCTGTTTGTTGGCAATCTGTATACCTTCTTTGGAGAAATGTCTATTTAGGTCTTCTGCCCATTTTTGGATTGGGTTGTTTGTTTTTTTGTTATTGAGGTGCATGAGCTGCTTGTAAATTTTGGAGATTAATCCTTTGTCAGTTGCTTCATTTGTTAATATCTTCTCCCATTCTGAGGGTTGTCTTTTGGTCTTGTTTATGGTTTCCTTTGCTGTGCAAAAAGCTGTGAAGTTTCATTAGGTCCCATTTGTTTATTTTTGTTTTTATTTCCATTTCTCTAGGAGGTGGGTCAAAAAGGATCTTGATTTATATCATAGAGTGTTCTACCTATGTTTTCCTCTGAGAGTTTGATAGTTTCTGGCCTTACATTTAGGTCTTTAATCCATCTTGAGCTTATTTTTGTGTATGGTGTTAGGGATTGTTCTAATGTCATACTTTTACATGTTTCCATATATGTCTCCAGTTTTCCCAGCACCACTTACTGAAGAGGCTGTCCTTTCTCCACTGTACATTCCTGCCTCCTTTATCAAAGATAAGGTGACCATATGTGCGTGGGTTTATCTCTGGGCTTTCTATCCTGTTCCATTGAACTATATTTCTGTTTTTGTGCCAGTACCATACTGTCTTGATTACTGTAGCTTTGTAGTATACCCTGAAGTCAGGGAGCCTGATTCCTCCAGCTCCGTTTTTCGTTCTCAAGATTGCTTTGGCTATTCGGGGTCTTTTGTGTTTCCATACAAATTGTGAAATTTTTTGTTCTAGTTCTGTGAAAAATGCCAGTGGTAGTTTGATAGGGATTGCATTGAATCTGTAGATTGCTTTGGGTAGTAGAGTCATTTTCACAATGTTGATTCTTCCAATCCAAGAATATGGTATATCTCTCCATCTATTTGTATCATCTTTAATTTCTTTCATCAGTGTCTTATTTTCTGCATACAGGTCTTTTGTCTCCTTAGGTAGGTTTATTCATAGATATTTTATTCTTTTTGTTGCAATGGTAAATGGGAGTGTTTTCTTGATTTCACTTTCAGATTTTTCATCATTAGTGTATAGGAATGCCAGAGATTTCTGTGCATTAATTTTGTATCCTGCTACTTTACCAAATTCATTGATTAGCTCTAGTAGTTTTCTGGTAGCATCTTTAGGATTCTCTATGTATACTACCACGTCATCTGCAAACAGTGACATGCTTTACTTCTTTTTCGATTTGGATTCCTTTTATTTCCTTTTCTTCTCTGATTCCAAAACTATGTTGAATAAGAGTGGTGAGAGTGGGCAACCTTGTCTTGTTCCTGATCTTAGTGGAAATGGTTTCAGTTTTTCACCACTGAGGACGATGTTGGCTGTGGGTTTGTCATATATGGCCTTTATTATGTTGAGGAAAGTTCCCTCTATGCCTACTTTCTGCAGGGTTTTTATCATAAATGGGGGTTGAATTTTGTCGAAAGCTTTCTCTGCATCTATTGAGATGATCATATGGTTTTTCTCCTTCAATTTGTTAATATGATGTATCACGTTGATTGATTTGCATATATTGAAGAATACTTGCATTCCTGGGATAAACAGTTTATAATGGTATGTGATCCTTTTAATGTACTGTTGGATTCTGCTTGCTAGTATTTTGTTGCGGATTCTTGCATCTATGTTCATCAGTGATACTGGCCTGTAGTTTTCTTTCTTTGTGACATCCTTGTCTGGTTTTGGTCTCAAGGTGATGGTGGCTTCGTAGAAGGAATTTGGGAGTGTTCCTCCCTCTGCTATATTTTGGAAGAGTTTGAGAAGGATAGGTGTTAGCTCTTCTCTAAACGTTTGATAGAATTCACCTGTGAAGCCATCTGGTCCTGGGCTTTTGTTGGTTGAAGATTTTTAATCCCAGTTGCAATTTCAGTGCTTGTGATTGGTCTGTTCATATTTTCTATTTCTTCCTGATTCAGTCTTGGCAGGTTGTGCATTTCTAAGAATTTGTCCATTTCTTCCAGGTTGTCCAGTTTATTGGCATAGAGTTGCTTGTAGTAATCTCTCATGATCTTTTGTATTTCTGCAGTGTCATTTTTTACTTCTCCTTTTTCATTTCTAACTCTATTGATTTGAGTCTTCTCCCTTTTTTTCTTGATGAGTCTGGCTAATGGGTTATCAATTTTGTTTATCTTCTCAAAGAACCAGCTTTTAGTTTTATTGATCTTTGCTTCGCTTCCTTCATTTCTTTTTCATTTATTTCTGATCTGATCGTTATGATTTCTTTCCTTCTGCTAACTTTAGGGTTTTTTTGTTCTTCTTTCTCTAATTGCTTTAGGTGCAAGGTTAGGTTGTTTATTCGTAATGTTTCCTGTTTCTTAAGGTAGGATTGTATTGCTATAAACTTCCCTCTTTGAACTGCTTTTGCTGCATCCCATAGGTTTTGGGTCGTCGTGTCTCCATTGTCATTTGTTTCTAGGTATTTTTTAATTTCCTCTTTGATTTCTTCAGTGATCACTTCGTTAGTAAGCAGTGTATTGTTTAGCCTCCATGTGTTTGTATTTTTTACAGTTCTTTTCCTGTAATTGATATCTACTCTCATGGCGTTGTGGTCGGAAAAGATACTTGATACAATTTCAATTTTCTTAAATTTACCAAGGCTTGATTTGTGACCCAAGATATGATCTATTCTGGAGAATGTTCCATGAGCACAACAGAAAAATGTGTATTCTGTTGTTTTTGGATGGAGTGTCCTATAAATATCAATTAAGTCCATCTTTTTTAATGTATCATTTAAAGCTTGTGTTTCTTTATTTACTTTCATTTTGGATGATCTGTCCATGGGTGAAAGTGGGGTATTAAAGTCCCCTACTATGAATGTGTTACTGTTGATTTCCCCTTTTATGGCTGTTAGTATTTGCCTTATGTATTGAGGTGCTCCTATGTTGGGTGCATAAATATTTACAATTGTTATATCTTCTTCTTGGATCAATCCCTTGATCATTATGTACTGTCCTTCTGTCTCTCTTATAATAGTCTTTGTTTTAAAGTCTATTTTGTCTGACATGAGAATTGCTACTCCAGCTTTCTTTTGGTTTCCATTTGCATGGAGTATCTTTTTCCATCCCTTCACTTTCAGTCTGTATTTGTCTCTAAGTCTGAAGTGAGTCTCTTGTAGACAGCATATATATGGTCTTGTTTTTGTATCTATTTAGTCAATCTGTGTCTTTTAGTGGAAGCATTTAATCCATTTACAGTTAAGGTAATTATTGATATGTATGTTCCTATTCCCATTTTCTTAATTGTTTTTGGTTCGTTATTGTAGGTCTTTTCCTTATCCTGTGTTTCTTGTGTAGAGAAGTTCCTTTAGCATTTGTTGTAAAGCTGTTTGGTGGTGCTGAACTCTCAGCTTTTGCTTGTCTGTAAAGGTTTTAATTTCAAATCTGAATGAGATCCTTGCTGGGTAGAGTAATCTTGGTTGCAGGTTTTTCTCCTTCATCACTTTAAATATGTCCTGCCAGTCCATTCTGGCTTGCAGAGTTTCTGCTGAAAGATCAGCTGTTAACCTTGTGGGGATTCCCTTGTGTGTTATTTATTTTCCCTTACTGCTTTTAATATGTTTTCTTTGTATTTAATTCTTGACAGTTTAATATGTGTCTTGGCGTATTTCTCCTTGGATTTATCCTGTATGGGACTCTCTGTGCTTCCTGGACTTGATTAACTATTTCCTTTCCCATATTAGGGAAGTTTTCCACTATAATCTCTTCAAATATTTTCTCAGTCCCTTTTTCTCTTCTTCTTTTGGAACCCCTATAATTCGAATGTTGGTGTGTTTAATGTTGTCCCAGAGATCTCTGAGACTGTCCTCAGTTCTTTTCATTCTTTTTTCTTTATTCTGCTCTGCAGTAGTTATTTCCACTATTTTATCTTCCAGGTCACTTATCTGTTCTTCTGCCTCAGTTATTCTGCTATTGATCCCACCTAGAGTATTTTTCATTTCATTTATTGTGTTGTTCATCGTTGCTTGTTTGATTTTTACTTCTTGTAGGTCCTTGTTGAATGTTTCTTGCATTTTCTCTATTCTATTTCCAAGATTGTGGATCATTTTTACTATCATTATTCTGAATTCTTTTTCAGGTAGACTGCCTATTTCCTCTTCATTTGTTAGGTCTGGTGGGTTTTTATCTTGCTCCTTCATCTGCGGTGTGTTTTTCTGTCTTCTCATTTTGCTTATCTTACTGTGTTTGGGGTCTCCTTTCTGCAGGCTGCAGGTTCATAGTTCTCATTGTTTTTGGTGTCTGTCCCCAGTGGCTAAAGTTGGTTCAGTGGCTTGTGTATTCTTCCTGGTGGAAGGGACTACTGCCTGTATTCTGGTGGATGAGGCTAGATCTTGCCTTTCTGGTGGGCAGGTCCACATCTGGTGGTGTGTTTTGGGGTGTCTGTGGACTTATGATTTTAGGCAGCCTCTCTGCTAATGGGTGGGGTTGTGTTCCTGTTTGCTAGTTGTTTGCCATAGGGTGTCCTGCACGGTAGCTTGCTGGTCGTTGAGTGAAGCTGGGTGCTGGTGTTGAGATGGAGATCTCTGGGAGATTTTTGCCATTTGATATTACGTGGAGCTGGGAGGTCTCTTGTGGACCAGTGTCCTGAAATTGGCTCTCCCACCTCGGAGGCACAGCACTGACTCCTGGCTGAAGCACCAAGAGCCTTTCATCCACATAGCTCAGAATAAAAGGGAGAAAAAGTAGAAAGAAAAAGGGTAAAATAAAATAAAGATAAAATAAAATATTAAAAATATTAAGAAAACAATTTTTTTAAAAAGTAAAAAAACAAACAAAAAAACGGACGGATAGAACCCTAGGACAAATGGTGAAAGCAAAGCTATACAGACAAAATCTCACACAGAAACATACACATACACACTCGCAAAAAGAGGAAAAGGGGAAAAAATAATAAATCTTGCTCTCAAAGTCCACCTCCTCAATTTGGGATGATTCGTTGTCTATTCATGTATTCCACAGATGCAGGGTACATCAAGCTGATTGCGGAGATTTAATCCGCTGCCCCTGAGGCTGCTGGGAGAGATTTCCCTTTCTCTTCTTTGTTCGCACAGCTCCCGGGGCTCAGCTTTGGATTTGGCCCCGCCTCTGTGTGTAGGTCGCTGGAGGGCGTCTGTTCTTCGCTCAGATAGGACAGGGTTAAAGGAGCAGCTGATGCGGGAGCTCCAGCTCACTCAGGCCGGGGGGAGGGAGGGGTAAGGATGTGGGGCGACCCTGAGGCGGCAGAGGCTGGCGTGACGTTGCACCAGCCTGAGGCGCACCGTACATTCTCCTGGGGAAGTTGTCCCTGGATCCCGGCACCCTGGCAGTGGCAGGCTGCACAGTCTCCCTGGAAGGGAGGTGTGGAGAGTAACCTGTGCTCACACACAGGCTTCCTGGTGGCGGCAGCAGCAGCCTTAGCGTCTCATGCCCGTCTTTGGGGTGCCCGCTGATAGCCGCGGCTCTCACCTGTCTCTGAAGCTCCTTTAAGCAGCACTGGTAATCCCCTTTCCTCGCACACCAGGAAACAGAGAGGGAAGAAAAAGTCTCTTGCCTCTTCGGCAGGTCCAGACTTTTCCCCGGACTCCCTCCTGGCCAGCCGTGGTGCACTAACCCCTTCAGGCTGTGCTCATGCCCCTAGTCCTCTCCCTGTGATCCGAATGAAGCCCAAGCCTCAGCTCCCAGCCCCGCCCGCCCCGGCGGGTGAGCAGAGAAGCCTCTCGGGCTGGTGAGTGCCGGTCGGCACCGATCCTCTGTACGGGAATCTCTCTGCTTTTCCCTCCGCACCCCTGTTGCTGCGCTGTCCTCCGTGGCTCCGAAGCTCCCCGCCTCTGCCCCCCGCAGTCTCCATCCGCGAAGGGGCTTCTAGTGTGTGGAAACCTTTCCTCCTTCACGGCTCCCTCCCACTGGTGCAGGTCCCATCCCTATTCTTTTGTCTCTGTTTACTTTTTTCTTTTGCCCTACCCAGGTACGTGGGGTGTTTCTTGCCTTTTGGGTCTGAGGTCTTCTGCCAGCATTCAGTAGGTGTTCTGTAGGAGTTGTTCCACGTGTAGATGTATTTCTGGTGTATCTGTGGGGAAGAAGGTGATCTCCACGTCTTACTCTTCTGCCATCTTCCTCCAACTTCCAGCAGGTGGATTCTTAACCACTGCACCATCAGGGAAGCCCCTGGATTTTTTTTTTTTTAATTTACTTACAGAATTTTAGGAATACCAATAACAAGATAACATGAGGATGTATGTATGCTTCCAATACACTGTGCATTCCTTAAAATTTTATTTGGGGTAACTGACAAGGCATATTGCTAAAGGTGTTTATTTCTTACGAAGTCAACTTTTAAAAAAGTGTATGTGGGAAAAAAAAAGTTAATGCCCAAAAGGATCCTATTGTACTCCAAGGTGTTTGCACATTGTGAAGATACATTTGATCGCTCTAATTTCCTCTATCTAATTTACCAAATATTATTAGGATTGATACATCTGATGGTAAAATATAAGCCACTGGCAGTTTTGCTTCTCTTTCCAATAAAATGAGACATAAGAAGTTGAAGTTTATAAAAATAAGAGAATAGAACTCTAGCACAGGACCCAGGACTTGAAAGAATACAATAAAATCAGATTTTTATAAAGAGCTTAACCCTTGTGGTTAAATTATACAATGTGTTGATATTAAAACAGAGTATGTTTCTGAAACACCTATTTTGGCCTATATAGGAAATTAGAAACTTGTGACTTCAGGTTGAAAGAATCCTAAAGCACTGTAGTAATTAAGACTTTCTTTTCAAAGCAGGATTTTCCATGGTCTTTGGGTTTTTCTAAATGATTACCCAAGTGGTTATGGAAGAGAGTACTACCAGAGCTCGTGGCTATTAGAATTCAAATTCAGCTTGATAAAGATCAAGCACAAACACATCGTGACATTACTGTTGTACTTGCATCCAAGTGTAACAAATAAACATATTCCCTATAGCTTAAAGGAAATACTAGTGATTACTGAAATTCTACCAATTAGGTCTGTAGCTATTCCCTCAAAGCTGGTACTTACATTGATTCGCACAGTTGGATGGCACACAGGTGGGTATATGCTCAGAGCCAAATCATCCACACTTAAGGGGAGAAAGCAAAAATAACCATTAACAAAGAAGGAAGAAAGCTCAGTTGGGTGGTCTCCAGTATACAAGTAAGGATGTGACTAGTGAAAAAATGACTCCCAGAAATGCGTATCAGTTCCTTAAATTGGGCAACCAATAAATAACCAATTCAACCAGTATTTACAGAATACATACATACCCTGTTTCACTAGGAAGCTGGGGGGGAACCTCCCTTGACCAGTAGGATGGGACATAATTAATTTAGTTAAAAATGTGAGGATCTGAAACCATAAATTTAATAACTAACACAGGCAGGGTTCATCCCTGAATGCCACTAAAGTGGGCACCACTTTAACCAAGCAATCAAGTTATTACTATACCACCAATAATGGGACAAACTAACACCATGTGCCTCCCCGATATGATATGATACAATGAAAAGCACAAAACACTCAACTATGTGATATTCTTGCCAAAAAGTGTTTAACCTGAATATAATTATGAGAAAACAATCACATAAATCCAGATTGTTGGATATTCTACATGGCAACTGACCTGGATTCTTTAAAAATGTCAATGTTAAAAAAATACATTAAAAAAAATAGTCAATGTCAAAAGAAGCTAAAAAGGACAGGGACTGTTGTAGTTGCAAGACACCAAAGAGAAGACAACCAAATGTGGCATGACACCTTGACGGAACCCTGAATTTTTAAAAAAAAGCTATAAAAGACATTGTAGAGACAACTGGGGAAATCTGAATATTAGATAACATTATTATAGTTGATGTAAATTTCTTAAATGTAATACTAAGAGTAAGAATGTTTGTTCTTAGGAGATACACACTGAAATATTTAGGGGTGAAATGTCATTAATGTCTGCAACTTACTCTCAAATGGTTCAGGGATAAAAATGGCACATCTACTTCAATTTTTAAAAAGCTACCTCTAATTATAGAGAAATAAACCAATAGAGAAAAAATTGTGAACAATAGGTGAATCTAGATGGAGGTATAGGTACTCACTGCAATACTTTTTCAACCTTCCTGTAGGTTTGAAAATTTTCAAAATAAAAAGGTGGGGAAAAACCTTGGGTTGACGGCACAAGTTGACATCAGAATGCTGCTGCTGAGAGGTTTTGAGTGGAGATGACGCTTACCTAGGGCTGATCTCATCAGAAATGTCCACAATGTCATCCAGCTGAGCCACCTGATCCTTCTTCCCATTCTCTGCCACTGAGAGCCGGATTTTCTTCAGGCAGGCTTTGGATGCTCTCACCAGTGCAAGGCATGGGATTATGAGCTCCTGATCTTCCTCTGACCAATATGAGTCCCGATTGCTTGGACATCCCAATATATCCTCCTCATCACCGTGGCTGTCAGAGTTGTCCTCCTCAATGTCACTCAAGAGGCCATAGTAAGGGTCACATTCTTCCACAGCCTAAGGCACACCATGATACATGTGAATGCCAAAAAAATAAAAAGGTGTTGTACTTTCAGCATCATGTCCGAGTTGTCCCCAGACTTTAGCCTGCTACTTCCCTAATGGCTACAGAGTTGAATCACTTCATAAACCCTCTTCTGACTCTCCTAGTGCAGCAGTGGAACAGAGGGGAATGGTACTAAATCACACAGCAGCACGGGGTGGGAGATAGGAGATGGAGGACAGGAGTGAGGATGGGACCTATTTGGTCGACGCTCAGCACATCTTCTCTCTTTATAACCGATCCTCATCTAGACAGAGTTGCCTTCTGATGACCATCAAAGACAGAGGTCCCCTCACCTGCTCCATTTCCTCATGTGCATCCTTCACAAGATCCACACTCTTCGTCAGCACTAAAAGGGCTGCAGCTTTGTTATCTATGAGTGAAGAATTGGAAGTACTATAATTAGAGAAGAAACCCAACAATTCTCTTAAGTCTGCAAAAAGCAACAATGTTCCCATTTGAAAGGAGTGCCAAGGACAGTCAACAAGGGCAGCATTTTAATGTAAAATTCTTCTCACATACATCCTCTGGGTACTCAGACAGGGGCTGAAAAGCTTTTTGTCATTCACCACAGGAAGAAATAAAATGGTCATATGATGTTTCTCATCATGGTCCTCTTAGATGACCACTGCTTTTGGCCTAGCAGGCTCTACCTCATAACTGCTTCAGTGTCCTCAAAATACTGCCCCTGGGGCAGGACCAGAAGAGGAAACCATGTCTTTCAACAAGAGACAGAGCCACAGCCAGAGAGTGTTTGAATTTAGAAGTTATGAGAACTAAAAAGACTGGCAAAAAGTATTAATACCTGTCTTTTCATGTTGGTGATAAACCAGATCTATTTCACTAAGCTCTTTATATAAGTAAAAATACATATATACTACAAAAATGGCAGCTAGATATGAGACGTCTATCTGCTTTGGCCAGCAGAGTCGATGTCCACTTTGCACTCTCACCCACCTCTTGGGATCCGAGGCACCTGCTGGCACGCCTCCCAGACACTGTTGTAGGAAATAAGGTTCTCAGGGCTGCAGAAAGGAATCAATAAGGATGTATCAATAACCTAGGTTCCTGTTTCCTAAAAGGTCCTTCCTGCTGGTCATTATTCTCAGTTATCAGTAACTTTGCTGTTAAAATTAGTTTTTCCCCCCTCCCAGAAGCAAGGAACCCCATTAACCAATAACCCCAACTGTGGCATCACTACCTCTGAGTTGGAGTGATATAAAGCACTTCCACAAGCTGAGCCATGCCATCCACGATGTCCAGAGTGGCACTCCGTACCAGCTTTCGCAGGGTGATTCCTGTAGCCAAACCCAAAGACTAAGCAGCCTGGTCGTCACCAAAAATAAATTTAAAAAAAACCAGTGGCTTCTTGACAACTGTGGATAAAACACTTTAAGTTTAAACCACATGAGTAGCCCTGAAGATCCATGAGACATGTACTCATTTATAATTATAGCATGATTATAATCAAGGCATGAATATACAAGCAGGGCTGGAGGCCACTTAACCTATAAGGGAGCTCAGGAACAGCATGTGATGTAATATGGGTGGAGGAGCCTGGGGACTGCCTGGGCCTGGGGATGGGGCTGATATCCAACCAGCATCTGTGGCAGTTATAATGTTAGAGAGAGGGAGGAGCCAGGGAGAATTAAAAATGTTAAGAGTCAAGCAAGGGCTTCCCTGGTGGCACAGTGGTTAAGAATCCGCCTGCCAGTGCAGGGGACACAGGTTCGAACCCTGGTCCGGGAAGATCCCACATGCCGCGGAGCAACTAAGCCCGTGTGCCACAACTACTGAACCTATGCTCTAGAGCCCGTGAGCCACAACTACTGAAGCCCGCATGCCTAGAGCCTGTGCTTCACAAAAAGAGAAGCCACCACAATGAGAAGCCCGTGCACCGTAACGAAGAGTGGCCCCTACTCGCTGCAGGTAGAGAAAGCCCACGCTCAGCAACAAAGACCCAATGCAGCCAAAAATAAATAAATAAAATAAATTTATTAAAAAAAAAAAAGAGTCAGGCAAGGCAGGGGAGATGGGAACACAGCATCTGAACCTTAGCACAAACGCTTACTTATGGAGGTCACATATATTACATAACTACCTTTGACTGCACTTTATGGGAGAAAGTTACATTCCATGCTCAAAATGAGGAAAAGGTAAAAGTTTCAGGATAGAAGCTGTCATAGTAGCAAAGATCTATCCCATAAACTGAATGCTTACGTGTATGGAGTGGCTTACCCTGATCCTTGGGAAGCGAATAGTATACTGCAATAATTGCCTTGATGGAAGCATGGACTTGTTCAGAGAACTTCTGGGTTTCCTATGAGGTGATAAGCCAATTTCAGAAAGAAAAAAGGAAATGGATTAGATCAATGTGGTCAACCCATCTACTGTGGAAGAGAGCAGACATCCATACAGCATCATCAAACATTTTCTGAAGTCCTATTATGCGTTAGGCCCTGTGCTATTCTCATAACATACCAGAGAGGAGTTAGCTGGATACCAGATACTGAGCAGACAACTGATTAAGACATGAAGAAACAGCAGGAAAAACTTATTCCTGATACTCTATATCCCAAGATATTTGTGATCTGTTTCGAGGTATTCACCATATCTTAGACCAGGAGTTGGCAAACTAGGGCCCAAGGGCCCAATCAGGCCCAATGCCAGGTTTTGTAAATAAAGTGTTACTGGGACACAGCCACACTTTTTTTTTTTTTTTTTTTTTTTGCTACATTGGGTCTTCGTTGCTGCACACGGGTTTTCTCTAGTTGCGGCGAGCGGGGGCTACTCTTCATTGTGGTGAGTGGGCTTCTCATTGCGGTGGCTTCTCTTGTTGCGGAGCACAGGCTCTAGGTTCGCAGGCTCAGTAGTTGTGGCGCACGGGCTTAGTTGCTCCGTGGCATGTGGGATCTTCCCAGACCAGGGCTCGAACCTGCATTGGCAGGCGGATTCTTAACCACTGCACCACCGGGGAAGTCCCAACACTCTTGGTTTACATATTGTCTACAGTTGTGTTCACACTACAGGGGCAAAGTTGAGGTCTGCAAAGCCTAAAATGTATACTATCTGGCCCTTTACAGAAAAAGTTTGCCAACTCTATCTTAGGCCATTAACCAGTTGTCTGTCTCTCTGCCTCTGTGTGTGTCTCTGTCTCTTTCTAACAGAATCTCAGTATATCTAAAAGTAATTAGCATGGACTCTACAATGCTCAATGTTGACTATTTTTCTTCGAAGCAGTCACTGGCTTTCTCTTACCTTCTTTGTCCTCACTTCTCTGCTCAATTCTAAGCCAGCATTATGCAAAATGTGGTCCACAGATTGGTGCCAGTCCATAAATGGTCTGTTACCAGTCTGGGATGGATAAATACAATGATTGAGAGCACTTAGAAACTTTTATGCCAATTTGACATTGTTTCAACATTCAAACATACAATTTCATAAAAATACCAAGCCATAAGAACTGGAATTAAAATAAAACAAAACCAAAAAAACCCCAAACATTCTTTAATAGAACTAATGTGCTGAGATCCTAAGAAAGCAATTGTGATTCAAATATATATAATTCAAATAAAACCATATTCTAATTTTTCATCAATGAGTAAAAAAACCACTGTCCTGAGCATGTACAGAAATATAGTTCTATTCTTGCTCCTCATGGTGTCTTACTAGCTGTGAATTTTAGCCACAAGTCCTAAGTGTATTTGGAAGAAAGGAGTCAGCACATAAGAAAAATAAGGTAACATTACTACTCCCTTTGAAATAAAGATTGACTTTCTTCAACAAACTTTTAAAGTACTTTCATACAATTCTCTTGTTTCCTCATCTCAGATCTCTGAGGTATGTAAGTGGAGAGAGTTTACTACTGTAGGTGCAGCAAGAGAAGACTTTTTCATTTCAAAACATCTAGATATATAATTGAGAAAGAGAATGAAAGTATTGACTATGAAAATAAAATAAGGCAATGAATATGTCATTTTAAAACAAACTTACTCCCAAATTAAGTATACCTAGCTCTAGAAAAACAGCATAGAGCACACCTGGCCACAGCCAACAATATTTACTTTCAAGTATCTTATAATAAAGTTTTATAATAAAGCACAAATTCTTTGTTCTAGCAATTCCACTTCTGGGAATTTTTACCAATATATAGATATACACAAAGACTGTATTAGGCAATCTACCACAGCACTGTTTATAATATAATAGTTACAAACTGGAAACAACTTAAATGTCCACACAGTACTGGTTAGATAAATTATGGTTATATCCACTCTGTTGAATACCATGCTGCCATTACAAAAAACTGAGCAACTTTATATATATGCTCCCAAAAATCAATTTGCAAGCTATGTTATTAGTTTTTTTTAAAAAGGTCCAGAAAAGTGTTTATGGTATCCTATCATATGTGTAAAAAGAAGCAGGTATATATACATAAGTGTGTATATGCATAGCATGTATATGGAATAATACAAAAGGAACAAGGGACAGGAGATATAAACTTTTCAGCACATTTAACTTTGATATCTTTTGAATTTTATACTGTCTACATTATTACTAATGTAAAAAATAATTCAATGTAAAAGAGTATTATGTAATATAACAAAAAAGGTGTAGCTTAGACATTAGATAGAACCTAATTTAAATCCTAGCTCCACTACTTATCCACCTTAACCTGAGTGTCTGAGCCTGCTTACTTATCTGTCAGATGGGGATCGTGTATGTGAAAACATCTAGCAAATAGAAAGTGCTTTTTAAAAAAAATTATCAGCAGGGAAATAACCAGGATGAACTTCAGAATGAACCAATATTTAGAAGAGCTGCCCACCCCATGACAGCTACTGCATTTGGCAATTTGATCTTCAGAACAATCCTGTAATGTGAGAACCACCATCTTACTTGACAGATGAGGAAATTAAATCCTCAGCTTTGAATGTAAAACGTGGAAAGAAAATGAGAGGATTCCTAAGGAATAACAAGGCATCACAAGAACTGTAGGAAAGTGAAGCCCACCTGTGGTGACGGCAGTGGAAGTCGAGAAAAGACTTCGGTCAGAGTCGTGGCTGCCCTTGACACTGCCATAGCTGCCTCACCTGGGAGGTGATAGAGGAGGAGGCGGGAGCCAATATGTTAGTGCCAAAAGGATAAGGCTCCAGCGGCTGCATGAACTTTGAAGATAACGCGTTCCCTCTCCACCCTTGCCGGCTGAGACATCTCAAAAAAACAACCCCAAATCAGTGTTTTCTATCTCAATCTCAGAGGTGCCGTGGATGGGTAAGGCGAGGTATCCCCACAGACAGGATGGGGCAGGGGAAAGCAGGAAGAAATGGGGTAGGGACGCCGCAAGAGATGAGAGATGGCAGCCTGCAACAGGAGAGGCACTCACGGAGTCTCCTCCAAAAGGTTTCCCGATCAAACTCCTTGGTGGTCTCCCGGGCTTCGCCGACTAGTGGGCACGGCGTGCGGGCCGGGCGGCCGCAAAAGAAAAAGCACAGGTAAGCGGAGTCACCTCCAGACCCCACCTCCTCCGCCCGGACCCCGCCGCCGCCACGGCCTCGCCCCTTCCCACCCAAGCCCGCCCGGCCGTCGCCCGTCCCCACTACGTCAGCTCACCCCGCACTCCAGGAAGGAGGAACCGCAGCTCCCCTGCTAGGTGCCGGAGCTGCTCCAAAGGCGGAGGCAGGGTGGAGTCTGTGGCTGCAGGTGCAGCAGCGCTTGCCATCTCAGCAGGACGCGAGGAGTCCGCGGACTAAGGCGCTGCGGGAGCCGCACTGCCGTGACCACCCCACTTCCGGGACGCGGGTTCGCTTCCGGCAACAACCCGCCCCGCCCCGCCCCTGCCCAGAGGCCCAGCCGCGCCTCCTTCCGCGCTCCAATGCGCGGCTACACCTCCTCTCGCCCCGCCCTGCCCTGGAACGGCGACACAGGCAAGTCCCAGACCGAGTTATGATCATTCATTTATTGATATTTAATTACTCGAAAACACCCCCGACTGAGGAAGCAGACAGCCCATAACCCTGCCGGAAAAGAGGACTCGGAACTAATCAAGGGTAGTCAGGGTCAGGCCCAAATTTGCACTGGTTCCCTGCCCCTAAAGTGGCGCCCTTATAGGCTGCTGAGTTCCAGACACTGTGCTAGGTACTTTACATGAGGTAACGTAAAAAACACACTGGGTGGGCCGCAGATACTCCCATACCCACCAGCCCCTGACCTGTGGATCTCCTAGATTAGGGCTTTCTCTTCACAAATCAACCCTTTGCCTTCTTGGGGAAGGAAGGAATCATGGCATTATTTAGAGAATTTTCTGCAGTCCATTCTGCAGGTATCAGTAGTGGGTAATCCCCTCAACTCCCAGGCGTCCAAGGAACGTCCAAGGCTTGCCCACCAATATTGGCCTTCCGCCTGCTGCTGGGGCAGAGGCCTGGGCGACATAGGTGGATGATGAGACATGGCCTTCAGGAGCTCAGGTGGCTTTTTAACTGCACTATGAAGGTTCCAAGCTTGGCAGAGTTCAGTGTCCACACACAACGAATGAGAACAGGCGTCACCAGTGTCAACCAGGTCCGCAAAGGGGAGAATAATAAAGCTAGAGTACCATATGTCATATGAAGAAAGTAGCAGGAATAAATCTGCCAGATGTACAGTAGTAACATAAGTAGGTGAACAGGTACAATTTTCAAGTATTTTCCTTGATGGAGATGAGACCTGAAGCTGTGACCAAAGCACCGCTGTAGCAAGCTCCAACACAGGTAAACCATCAAGGGGATGTTAAAAAACACCAGCTGGAAAGAGCGAACAGGACCATTAGCTTATTAGCAAGCCCTGGAAGGGTCAGGTCTCACTAACATATTATTGGTGGCTCTTAAAAATATGTTGCTTTCCCTCTTGGGGGTTAACTGATTCTTTATGCTTCAATCACACTTGCTTATAACACTCACAATAGTTGACTTGTAGTTAGTTATTTTCCTGTATCCTTTTGTTCATCTTAAAGGCAAGTGTCATTTCATTTATGTTGAAGCCCTCAAATAATGTTTAAGGTAGAAATGAACTGAATATGTGGGTGTACAGACACACACACATATATACAGTACTCTGTTTTTTGTTTTTTATTTTTGGCAGAGTGGGGGGGACTTGGGTATCAGTATCTTTTCTTCTCCCTGCATTTTTATGTGAAGTGGCATAATGAATACTGGAATACAAATTAAAAGATTTAAGTTATAATCCAAGTTTAACTACTATATGAGTCACTCATTCACCAAATAATTATTGAACACCCATTATGTGGCAGGTACTGTGCAAGGCTCTAGACAAGGGATACACACATGGGTGACCAAGTTGGAAAAGATGCATCATAGAGCTTACATTCTAGTAGAGAGAAGAGAAACCAAAAAGAAAAAAAAAAAGGAGGGGGAAGATAATTACAGATTGTGATGAATTCAATGAAGAAAATAACTGGGTCACAGGAGGTAACTGGGAGATGGGCCCTCTGAGGCCTGAAGGACAGAAATGAGTCAGTGGAAGGAAGTGCATTCCAGGCAGAAGAAACAAATGAAAAGCCCAGAGGTGGGAGAGGTTAGCTGGAACATGATAAGCCAGGTGGAAACTGGGGCAGTCAGCATGACCCAGATCACGTCGCTGATTTGCTTAAAGGGTTTTAAGCTGAGAAATGAGTGAGCTGATTAAGATTTTAAAAGGACTACAGTGCATGCTCTGTGGCAAACTGACAATAGGGAGGCAAGAGCAGTAGTGGGAAACCTGTTAGGGGGTTACTGCAGTAGCCCAGGCAAGAAATAATTATTATTTAGACAAGGGTGGTGGTAACAGTAATAGTGGTGGATTCAGCACATGTATTGGAGGTAGATCAAATACAGTACTACTTGCTGATAACTAGATATAAAGTATGAGGGAAGGAGAAAAATTGAAGAACACCCTGGAGAAGATACATCCTGGATAATTTATTGAAATTGGAAAGAACTGGGGGAGGAACAGGTTCAGGGATAGAAATTAAAGGTCCTGTTAGAGGTATATTAAGTTGAGATTCCTGTTAGATATCTAAGGAAGATGCAAAATGGCAGTTGGATATATAGGCACCTGAGGTGCAGAGAAGAGGTCTAGGTCAGAGATATTATAGATTTAGGGGCCATGGGCCTAGATGATACATAAAATCCATTCTTAGTGTACTATTTATTAAAATATGACTATAAGCCCACCTTTTGGTAAGGGTCAGGTTTTACTTGGAATAAGAGTGCTCCTGAGAGACAGCCTCCATCTACATAACAGAAAACTGAACTAGACCCAGATCTAGTCACATATAAAATGCTGCTAAACAGCGAATATTCTGGTCTGTGGTCAGCGTTCACTAGGCAAAGATCTTCCCTACTTGTCTGTCTCTAATCCCGCTGATCATGTTTTACCACCCTCTTATGAGGCTATGAACTCATTTCAAACAATGTTTTTGGATCTCTTATACAACTCTAGATCATCACCTCAGATTTTGATCCACTAGCCCCATCAGATGAGTACAAGAGAAAAATTGTTAGGTAAATAGTTTTCAAACCCATTTATAGAAATTTGCTATAGGTCTGGGTTTTTTATTTGTGTTTGTTTACATTTGAATCTCAATCCAAATGTAAACCTAACATATCAGTGTTTCATAAACAAGTGTATTGCTAGGACATCACTAGAAAGCTGGGTAACTGACCCACTTTTCTTGTGTGTCTATTTTTCTTTTCCTCCCTCTGAAACAATGTCCTTCTTCATTATCAAAACCAATTTTGTTTTACCCAGAAGTCTCATTTATTCTACCATAAGTCTCTTCTTTCACTGTTTATCGATGAAAAAGCACAGTGAAACAAAAAACAAAAACAAAAAGCTCTTTCACCTCTTATAAAACTTCCTGCCGAAAATGTATTTTAGATGTTTACAAGAGTGGTGGAAGAAAGAGCTTAGGAAGCACTCTAAAAGCAAACAAAACACCAGATACTAAAGACTGCCCTGCCAGTAAATTAGAAAACATGATCTATGGTGATAAATTTGGGATTTGGGATTTAATTCATAACTATTATGCAATTAGCCCAACAAGGCCAAGATGTTCTTAAATCGCGTTTCTGACTTCCTACCTGGAGAATTCCAACTATAAATGTTACACTGCCTTGTAGGAAATGTCCATCAACAAAGATCCCAAAGGAAAAGCAGCAACCCAATTTGCCTTTAGTGATTTCACCAACAAACCATGGTCCTGAAAGAGGCAATGAACAAGAAAGGAAGTTAAATAACTATGACTGATTACATACATCATGACATGCATTTACAGAAATAATGAAAAAATATGAGACTAGTCATCTATAAGCATTTATTTGTATAGCTTTTCTTCTTTGCTAATCTCTGTGTTGCACTCAATATCCTAGCTAACCAATTATTTGCTCCTTTGCTCCATATTTCTCTAGATTATAAAATTGCCTGAGTACGTGCTATACCTGGAATAGATTCCAGAAACAGATAGAGGAGTACATTCACAAATTTTAGAAGATTCTATTACAGTAGTAACCTCAATATAAAGCATTAACATTTCCTTTAAGAAGCAAAAAGGTACTCCATAGATACCACAGTTAATTCTCCAGATAACTGAGATTTACTCCTTTACGCAATAAGACTTCAACCACTTTAATCATTCTAAAACACACTTCTTTCTTATAAATATTAATGAATGTATTTTAACCTTTTCTGGCTGACCCACAGTCATTACTTTGTACATCAACTACATACTCAGGGTTAACATGTACAAAGTTTAACTCACTTCTTTATTTTAATTTTTCATCTGCAATGCCAGAATGACTTTTCTCTACCCCGTATTATTATTTACTGCCCCTTCTCAATGTTCAGGCTTCTAGAACTACTATATTGTCAAGAGTGATTAAGGGACAGTCGGATTTCCCTTCTCAAAATGTAATACCATCATTTGCTGGTAAGGGTAGATTTCAACTGGGACTTCCCTGGTGGTCCAGTGGTTAAGACTCCATGCTCCCAACGCAGGGGACCCGGGTTCAATCCCTGGTCGGGGAACTAGATCCTGCATGCCACAACTAAAAGATCCCACATGCCACAATGAAGATCCCATGTGCTGCAACTAAGACCCGGTGCAGCCAAATAAATAAACGAATAAATATTTAAAAAAAAAAAGAGTAGAGTTCAACTTTAAAAAGCCATAGGTAATTTTCTCAGATATATATTATATATACTCCATTAGATACATATTAGTTTTAAAAAGTGTTTCCCCTTTAAGTTTCAACCTTTAAAAATGAAACAACTTCTCCCCTTCTAATGTTTTCCTTTACAGCCGGGAACCAAATCACCTGCTTTGCCTCCTAGTGGAAGACTAGTGTGTAAAACAGCTTCAACCTATCTTCTAACAAGAAAACCAACCTCAAAAGGGGAATCTGGCATAGCTTGTTATACAGAATTGTAAAGGGTCATATTATTTCTTTAACTACTTTCTGTTCTCTGGTGGGAGTTACTAATGAGGAGAGAAAAGTCCAAAGATGGACTAAAAGTAGAAAACATAGACTAAGCAACAAATAGTCTAATCTACTCCTAAATGACTCTTAGTAAGGAACATTAGTAAAAAGCTTTAAAAAGAGACTCACAGTGCTTTCTGCTTCCGTAAGTGACTAAGTGATTTTGTCAGTATTGGGTATAATAATTAATATAAGAGAAGAGCTCAAATGCCTGAACTCACTGCTCATCTCAGTTTCTCTCTTTTTTTTTTTTTTTTTTTTTTTTAGTTTCTCTCTTTTTTGAGCTGAGTTTTTAGGAGTCACACGGTAGTAAATAGTCACTCAACTACATACTAGGTATTGTGCTTAATGCTGGGCATAGAGGGGAACAAGATAGACAGGACATCAATGGATATTCTAATGAGGGGAGAGATGATATATACAGAAGATAATCATAAATTCTGATAAAGTAATGAAGGAAATAAAAAGTATGGTGAAATAGAGGATAAAGCTTTAAGGTGGTCAAAGAAGGCTGCTCTGAGGAGATGGCATTGAAGCTGAACTTCTATCTTCTATTAGGTTTCTACCCAAATACTAATTGTCATGGTCCTCTCAGCACCCTTAAGTTAACTTGGTGTTGACTAAATGTCCTTTAAGTTAGGAAAGAACTTTATTTCCCAAGATCATGTCACAGGAAATGACTTATGAAAGAGTGGTGTGCCAGTCATTATGCTCTCAAGAACCTAAATGACTACTGTTAAAATTCTCAGTATATTCTTTGGCAGAATTCTCCACAATCTCAGGTTTCCTAATTGACTTACCCAGCACTGTATAGAGTGTCAGCAGCAACATAGAATAGTAGAAGATGCTTATTTTGCTCAAGACATGAAGGGAAAATGAGGTCAAATTTACAAATCCTGGAGGTCCTAAACAGAATAAATTTGAAAAATCCAGTGAACACATGCAAAGTTCAAGTTTTTTATAATATTTTCTAGAAGACTTCCATGGGCATCTACTACATTTTCAGCAAATCATTTGTTATATGGATGACACCACTTTAAATTCAGAAGTTGGCAGGAATTCTGATAAACCAACTCACTTAGAATTACTGAGGGTAGGAAGGCAAAGCAATGGTGTAGCTGTGACACACACACACAAACACACATATACTCTGTGCTCAAAGGATGATCAAATCCCTGTTTTCCATGAGATTTAGTATCCAAATGTACAAACTTCCAAAAGTTTCATCAAAATATATCAAAGGCCACCACAATGTTCATTGCAGCACCATTCACAATAGCCAAGACATAGAAGCAACCTAAACATCCACTGACAGAGGAATGGATAAAGATGTGGTACATATATAATGGAATATTACTCAGCCATAAAAGAACGAAATAATACCGTTTGCAGCAACATGGATGGACCTAGAGATTATCATACTAAGTGAAGTAATTCAGACAGAAAAAGACAAATATCATATGATATCACTCATATGTGCAATCTAATTTTTAAAAAATGAACTTATTTACAAAACAGAAACAGACTTACAGATGTTGAAAACAAATTTATGGTTACCAAAGGGGAAACGTGGGTGTGAGGGATAAATCAGGAGCTTGGGATTAACATACACACACTACTATATATAAGATAGATAACCAACAAGGGCCTACTGTATAGCACAGGGAACTCTATTCAATATTCTGTAAAACCTATATGAGAAAAGAATCTGAGAAAGAATGAATATACATATATGTATAACTGAATCACTTTGCTGTACACCTGAAACTAACACAATATTGTAAATCAACTATACTCCAATAAAATTTTCTAAAAACTATATATATAGTACTATATATACTATATATATCAAAGGCATATCAAACAAATATCAAAATATAATCTTGGGCTTCCCTGGTGGCACAGTGGTTGAGAGTCCGCCTGCCGATGCAGGGGACACAGGTTCGTGCCCCAGTCCGGGAAGATCCCACATGCTGCGGAGCGGCTGCGCCCGTGAGCCATGACCGCTGAGCCTGCGCATCCGGAGCCTGGGCTCCGCAACGGGAGAGGCCACAACAGCGAGAGGCCCGTGTAACGCAAAAAAAAAAAAAAAAAAAATTTAATCTTAACTATGAGTATCTGTCCAAATATTCCTTTCCCATATATGATACAGCTCTTAACTCACAGCTATCCTCTTACTCCAACTGAAAGGGATCCGCAAAACTCCAAATTAGCATCTCTTAAAGGGAATTCCCTGGTGGTCCAGTGGTTAGGACTCTGCACTATCACTGACGAGGGCCCAGGTTCATTCCCTGGTCAGAAAACTAAGATCCCACAAGCTGTGTGGTGCGGCAAACACACACACACAATACAGTGCCAGAAAGCCCAAGCATAAGGGCTTCCTTCTGCAGCCACAGACTAAAGCATCACAGTTCCTCAACCCCAGCCAGCCATTTCACTCATCTGCAGCCGATCATACACTGGTTAGCAGAAGACTATGATGGCAAGCTCAGTACACACTGAGCAATGCTAGAGGTGAACTATTTAAAGGTTTAAAGGACTGGCTCCAGTGAAAGACAGCCTGATGTAAGTTAAATAGCACGTCTTCCCTAATAGGCCAGCATATTCATTTTATACTCATAACACTGTTCAGCCTGACAGTTAATTTCAGACAAAGCCTGATAATGCATGGCCTTTCTCACTTTGTGTGTTTCATACTTGCTACTCATTCATCTCTCAGCTTCTTTCTTGTTCTAGTCTGGTACTTCTCAAAGTATTAATCTACATATCCACCTATAGTAATTATTATTTATTATAAATACATCATTTTTAGCCTTAGAGGCAGCTATGCTTTAAACTTTAAGCAATGATTCTCTACTTTGGCTACACATTAGAATAACCTGAGGGAACTTTTAGTAAATACTCATGCCCAGGTCTCACCCTCCAGAGATTCTGACTTAATTGGCCTGGGGAAGAGGGGAGCTGGGACAGCAACCCAGGTGATTCTAGGCAGCAGGACTGAAAATACTGCTTTAGACAGAGCCGTGCTTCTCAGCCCTGACTGCACATTGGAATCATCTGGGGTGCTTTAAAAAATACTGATGCTTAGGTCCTACCCCCAGAGATTCTATGTAAACACTGAGGGTGCTGTGTAGACACTGACATGTTAAAAAGTTCCCCAGGAGATTCTAAGGTGTAGTCAAAGTTGATAAGTGTTGTTTAAAGAAAAAAACTAACCTGGGGTCAGTCTCTTATTAGCTATGAGACATTGGACAGCCTACATAACCCCTGCAGTCCTTAGTCTTCTAATCTTTAAAATGGGGACAATAATACCTACCTCACAGGATTGTTGTAAGGATTAAGTGAGATAATGTAGGTAAAAATATGTTGTAAATTTTAAACAACTATACAAAAATACTGGTATTCCCACATGAAGCTGGGGCCTCCCTCAAATATTTATTTATTTATACTGTGGGCAAGAAAATATATGTGTGCAATAATGCTTCTTGAAATTTTTCATAGAATTTAAAAATATATATATAAGCAGACAAACATTCAGTAGGATATGTATACTACCTATTCAGTTCATCATTTTACTGTTTAACCTTTACTACAGTGCTCACTTCCCCCACAATCAGTTCCTGATCCCAGGGACTTCATCCAAGCCAAGAAGGGATAATGAACATTTAATTCAACAAGTATTTATTGTCTGTAATGCACAAACTGGGTGCCGTGGAAAAGAGAAAAGAAGTAGAAAACAAGAGCTCCTATATTGAGGAAATTACAGTCTGATTGAAGAGAAAATGTATATACATTTGAAGTGGTAATGTAAAAGGTCATTGGCTAGTTAAATACGGAATTAATCCTCAGGAAGGACTGTTGGGATTCAGAGAAGCAAGCGCTCATTGTGACCTAGAATGGCTGGAGAAAATGGTATGGAAAAGAGGGTTTGAGGTGAGCATGGTAGCTTGAAGGATGCACCTCACAGAGCTCAGGCAAAGATAATTTGCATTGATATTTATCACTTGGTAATAGTGAGGACATTATGGGATACACTAAAGTAAAGTCTTCTAAGATTAAGGAACCATGGTGACTAACCTTTATGCTCTGGATATGCTCGATAACGAAAAGTAATGAGAATGATGAGCTGGATCAGCACAATCATCACAAAAAGGACCCGGGCCTGCAGAGAAATAGATATTCACGTGACATACATACATGGATACAGCTTCAGTTTTTTTAAATGGCCTAATTAACAAAAATGGAAATGACATCATTAGCAGAAATGACTAAATGAGAAAAATATACAGTCAAAGAGAATTGAACATCTGACCCACCAAAAAAGATAATTGTAAGTTGCCTCAGCATTATTCTTGCAAGGTTTGGATATGATACCTGGACCAATGTTGAAACTAAGTGATTTCATACAGTTATATAAAGTGATCAAATTAAACTAGTCTACTTTCATTGTACTAGGATAAGTATAATTTGTACTGTTTTATTTAAAGTTGTATAGGAGTGAAAAAAACACAACAGTACACAGTACACTCCAGGCTGAGTGAACAGAGACTGCATTTCATTATGCTTTCTCTATCAAGAAGTCACTCACTTGGAGATTAATTCACAGTAAAGAGACATTTTATCTAGGTTCTTGTTTCTCAAAGTATGGGTCCCAGATCATCTTTGGAATCACCTTCAGCCTGTTGGGAATGCAGAATCTCAGGCCCCATCTCAGCCCTACTAATCAGAATCTGCCTCTTATTAACATTCCCAGGTGATTCATAAGTACACCAAAGTTTCCAAAGCCTGATCTAGGTGACCATTAAAAATTCCCAAAAGAAAAATAAATGACACAAAAAGACTTGTAAAAATGAGATGCAAATGCCCATTAGTCATGTTTTTTTAAAGTTCAATCACACAAGTAACAAAAGTAAATTAAAATAATAAGGAATTCACATTTTAAGTACGTGAGGATATATACTAAGGTTATCTCTGGAAGATGAAATTAAAGGGGGTTTAAATTTTCTTCTGAACATTGTAGCGTATTTTATGTCAATGCCCAGGATAGGGAGATCTGAGGAAAATAAAGTGTAAATTGCCAGAGCTTCTCTGAAAGACAGTTTGACAATGTATATTTAAAAAAAAAAACCCATTTATTCATTCAAGAAATATTTATTTGAGGGCCTACTTGTGTTAAGCATATCAAAAAGACAAAGATCTCTGCCCTCATGGGGCTTATATTTTAATGAGGGGGGACAGACCAAAAACAATGAATATAATAAATAACTTAAAATTTTGGGTAATTATATAATAAATAAATGAAGTATATAGAATAATGTGTCCACTCTTTGATCCAACAATTCATTTCCAGAAATTTCCAAAAAAACTAATATGTACGACTCACAGACTTAGAAAACAAACCAGGGGCGAAGGGTGGGGGGAAGGGAAAGTTAGGGAGTTTGCGATTGACATGTACACACTGTTATATTTTAAATGGATAACCAGGGACTTCCCTGGTGGCGCAGTGGTTAAGACTCCACGCTCCCAATGCAGGGGGCCAGGGTTCAATCCTTGGTCAGGGAACTAGATCCCACATGCAATGCTGCAACTAAGAGTTCACAGGCCACAACTAAGGAGCCAACGAGCCACAACTAAGGAGGCCACCTGCTACAACTAAGACCCACTGCAACCATAATAAATTAAACCATAATAAATTAAATAAATAAATATTAAAAGAAATAAAATGGATAACCAACAAGGACCTCTACTATACAGCACAGGGAACTCTGCTCAATATTATGTAACAACCTAAATGGGAAAAGAATTTGAAAAAGGATAGATACATGCATATGTATAACTGAATCACTTTGCTGCATACCTGAAACTATCACAACATTGTCAACTATACTCCAATATAAAATAAAAAGTTTAAGAAAAAAAACTAGTATGTGCAAAAACTTAGTTATAAGCAGTATTTTTATAGTAGAAGGAAAAATTGGAAACAAATGTCCAACAAAAGGGAAAGAGTAAAATAAATTAAGATGTATCTATGACAATATAATGCAGCCAATAAGCATCATTTGTAAAATAAATGTGATGTGAGAAAACAGTCAAATTCCTCAGTGGAAAAAATCAGACAGAAAAAGGAGAATGAAAAGTATATTACCATTTTATATTAAAAACTCATATCTTAATGTAAATAAGAGAAAAATAGAGAGTATCATAATGAGAAATACAATGACTATAATGGCTAGTGTGATAAAAGAATGATGTGGGGCTGATTGTACTTTATTTCTAAATTTTCCAAGTTTTCTATATTAAGCATGTATTATTTATGTAGGAAGAAATATTATTTTTGAAAGATCCCAATCCAATTTAGCACAGTCCCTATAATTCCCTTAGTTATCCTTGTTTTATGGCACTAGGTAGAACTAGGTCCCAAAACAGGTATTATATGTCCATGCCTCCACTTCAAAATCACTGTATTCTTCTAGACAAGCAACTAAACTTTTAATTTTATAAGGTTCCACTTTCTCATCACATGATTATTATATTATTTATGACTTTGGACCTACCACATTAAAAACACACATAACACTTAGTTGAATTTACTCACCACAATACAATGGTCAGTAAGGAGAATAAATGATGCCAGAGGATCAAACCTGAGGTGAATGTCCTCTCGAGCAGAAAATATGTGGTGAACACTCTTACTTCTTCCAGCAGAGTCCTAGTTATAAGCACAGCAGAGAAGCAACCCTCATGTACAAATACGTACAATGTTCCAAGATTAAGTTTCCAATAACTTTTGTCAGTTATCTCAGAATAAGCAATATTTTTTTCATTTACTTTTGATTCTTCCTATAAGCACTTTAAATAAAACTTCTTTTAAACCCTGTAATTCTAGATTTAAACTGGAAATATCAGCATGTATTACAATGTATTCTCTCTTTTAAAAAAAAGAAATCTGTATTTCCCTCTGTTTACTGAAAAGGCCTAAAAATAATAATGAACTCAACAACAATGAGCTAGCTGGGCTAGTGCCCAGATTTTGGTCTCAAAATAAAACTTATCACTACAAGAAACCAGTGCTCTTTAGAGAAATAGGTGATTCCAGTTCTTGAGTAAGAAATGCAAAAGAACTTGAAACATCTACCAGAAAGCAAGAAAACTAACAAGGACTACAGGGATTGTATCAAAGGACTTAGTGGCCAACTTGGAGAGGCTCCCACTAGTCAAACAATTGAGCACCAAAAAGAATAAATGCAATGGATTGAAACATACCAAATATATATATATTTTTTAACTATGAATTAATAATGATACTAGAAGACTCATTTAGTTACCTTTGGCAGAAGCTAGAGAAGTAACCCATTACTTTGAAAACTGGTTTAGAACAGGAAAGGTGGAGGAAGAATGAAGACTTTTCTTGCCTTTCCTGTATGAACTCTGTATCTTGGTACCACATAGATGAGGCAAGTTTTTTCTTTGTGGAACTATTCTAATTAATACTCCTATAATTAGGAGTGGTAATTTGAATATCACCATTTTATAACTCTGATGAAATAATGGATCTAGACTGAGATTATCAGTAAGTGCTAATCCCTCAGTGAAAAGCTGGTTGAGTACTGAAAAGCTGAATGGAGGATAAGCCTGCAGTGTGCCGGTACTGGCTTGACTGACCCACAAGGGCCAACTGCTACATATTCAGGAATTTTGCAGACCAGCTGATGTGTCAGTAGCTTAAAACCAGCTACAGGAGGAATATTTATACTATGGAAATTGGTATAAATCAGGGAGACGCTACAAATCAGGGTCCTCCCTTCAAACCTGCCCCAAGCTGGTTGTTAAATATTTACCAGCATACCACTGGGTAGGGTCAACAATATCTACATATATTGATCAATCTTAACATTATTAAAAGAGAGACAACCAGATACTATAGACTTCTGATAAAAGCATAAAACACCAAATGAAGTATTCCTGCCAAAAAACAGACTCAGATCTGATCTAACCTCAAATCTAACTACAGTAATAGAAACTAGATGGGGTAGAGGAACATGCTATATGATAACACATGGATATAAACAGCAAAAATCCAGAGTACAGAAACAGTACAGGATAAAAGATCCAGTTTCCAAAGCAAACAAATTGAAAGGGGGAAAAAAAAGGAGGGTGGAGAGGGAACCTATAGGTTAAAAGACACTGAAGAGACAATCACCTAAATGCAATATTTGAGCCTTGTTTGGATTCTTATTTGAACCAACCAAATGCAATTATATGTGACAAAATAAGAAAACTGAACACTAGCCAGATAGTTTGATATTAAGGAATTACTGTTAATTGTTCAGGTGTGATATGGTACTATGGTTAAGTTTTTTTAAAATAGCTCTTATCTTTTAGAGATATATGCTGTCATATTTACACAGATGAAATGACATCGTGGTACAGGGAGGAGAGAAGTGGATGGGGTGCAGATGAAATAAGACTGGTCAAAAGTTGATAATCTTTGAAGTTGGGTGAAGGATACGTGGAGACTTATTATAGTATTATCTCTTTCATATATTTTTAAAAATTCCTCATCATAAAATTTTTAAAATAGCAAAAAGAACTTGTACTGGTGTTTATCAAACTTTTATTGCTCAAATGTTCTTACTCTGAATGACAAGTTCTTGGGTTTTTTTTTTTAAGTTCTTGTTTTAAAGCAGAGATTTTCTTTAATTTTGAGATATAGAGATTTCTAGAGTTTGCTCTTTAAATTGGCAAAGGAGGCACAATAATTTTAAATTCTGGTTCTCAAACTTTAATGCACATCAGAATCACCTGGAGGGACTGTCAAAACAGATGGCTGGGTTCCATCTCCAGAGTTTCTGATACATAGGTGTGGGATGGGATTTCTAACAAGTTCCTAGGTGATGCTGATGCTACTACTTCAGAAACCACACTGAGAACTGATCTAAAGGTCCAGTTGGTACTAGGCTGCCCAGAACTTTACAGATGTTCAATAAATACAGTGAATAGGTAAAATATAAGATAATAAATCGATGTCTTCTCCCATGAATTTTTCTTTCAGACTTGTCTATGGTATACTGTATTTAAAAGGACAGAACTTTCTCACTGATGAATGAGGGGACAGGTTCCCTGTTTAATATTCAGTAGACTAATTTTTTAAAGTTATGCTCATAGACATAAAACAGATCAGTGGTTGCCTGGAAATGAGGGTGGAGGGAAGGCAGTTGCAAAGGGACATAAGAAAACTTTTGAGGGTGATAGATCATATTGATTGTAGAAATGGTTTTAAGGATGTATAAGAAAGTCAAAACACACAAAATTGTACTCTTTAAATATATGGAGTTTTTTAATATAAATTCTACCTCAATAACGTAAGAAATGTTAAACATATAAAAAGTATATGTGATTTCACATTTTTACTAAGGATTCAACTAAGCAGGCAGACAGGTTCAAGAAATGTGAGCTATGGTTTCTTCCTCATAAAACTACAGAAGCTGGGGTTCAGAAGCAATCCAAAGATTTGGAAGTTCCCCATTCCAACAGTGAGCAGGTCTCCTACGGTCGCTCCTACTTCTTCCCCATGACTGTAAAGATAGGGAACAATTTATTCTATGTGCACTTGTATCTTCAAGTCTTTTTTTTTTTTTTTTTTTTTTTTTTGCGGTACACAGGCCTCTCACTGCGCCACCAGGGAAGCCCTTCAAGTCTTTTTAAAATGAGCCAGCTTCTAATATGAAAGACATTAAGGAGTTCATCCCCAGGAGTCCCTCCTTCCACTTTCTACCCATGAGTGTCTTCTTCCTCCTAAGCAGAACACTTCAAAGATGGGTGATACTGGGCTTCCCTGGTGGTGCAGTGGTTGAGAGTCCGCCTGCCGATGCAGGGGACATGGGTTCGTGCCTGGGTCCGGGAAGATCCCACATGCCGCGGAACAGCTGGGCCCTGTGAGCCATGGCCGCAGGGCCTGCACGTCCGGAGCCTGTGCTCCACAACGGGAGAGGCCACAACAGTGAGAGGCCCGCGTACCCCAAAAAAAAAAAAAAAAGATGGGTGGTACTGCAAAGTGCCTTCTCTCGTTTCCTCATCTATGAATTGGGGATAAAACTACCCACCACATAAGACTGTTATACAGATTTCATAAAAAATTCTAAGTGTCTGGCATCTCCTTAGAAGAAGCTCAGTAAATAGCTCCTTCCTGCTCTAAATCCTTCTCTGTGACACATACAAAAAAGATAATGAAAATAATCACATGTGTTTTCTGAAGGATTACTTGATAATCTTCAAACCAAGACTTAACATTAAAAGATTAAATAGTTTAAAACTTCATCAAATCATAAAGTTGTAGAAATTGACAGATTTTTTTTTCCAGAAACTAATTTTTTAGCACAGTCTATCCCCTAAAGTGTTTCAAATTGTTGATGAAACTGCTCTATTTTGGTGATGATGATCACTTTCTACTCTGGCAGGTCTAGTGAATTAAATGCTCCCCAAGCTGAATCAGAAAAGGGACAGGCAGACAGTTACTGCATGTGCTATCAATGCCCACTCCCCAAACAAAAAATCCCTTTGATGGATGCCTTAAAAATTATTTATCCTAGAGCTTTCAAAATAGTGACACAATTTCCTATACTTGGAGACAGCAATCAAAGGCGTGGATACGTAAATATTATGTTTTCTGACTTATTCTATTACCTTCAGGAATATTGGGGAATGTGCTCCCATTATTAAAAGATTCTGGCCAAAGTTGGAAGAAAACAGAACAATGATTCCCTGGGGATAAAAAGAGGGGACTATAGCCAGTAGTTGCACACTCATGTCCTCTGCCCAGTTTTTAGTCTAAAAGTAGAATTATTCCTGAGTGTCCATTTTCAGAACATACTAAATCCAGTGTATTCAAATTTTTTATTAACTTAGTTTCATCTTATCAATTGACAAAAACAAAAACAAAACAAAACAAAAAACAAATCGGAGTTCAATGTGGTTACAGCCTAATCATTCACATAGCAAGTTGAAAATTATTAACTTACCTGGACGATTACTTCTATGTTATGTGTTCTATTATTGTAGTTTCTTGGATTCCACTTTAGTATGAAAATAGGACCAGACAAATGACTAGCTTGCCCTAAATGAACTCCATCAATCTTAACTGCGACTGAAGTAATGGAAGATAAGGAAAACACCAAGACTCTAAAATGAGAGCATAAATGCATGGTTTTAGGTATTTGGCATTGTTTTTATAAAGAAGAATAACCCTATTATAACCTGAAAAGATGTAAGTACAGTTGTGGCCTTCCGTTGGTTGATCTGCGAGTTACTGGGATGTGGAACCTGTGGTTTCTACCAACCATGGATCGAAAATATTCAGAAAAGAAAAATTTCAAGAAAGTTCTCAAAAGCAAAACTTTAATTTGCCTCTCGCCAGCAACTATTTACATAGCAGTTACATTGTGTTAGGTATTATAAGTAATCTAGATATGATTTAAAGTATAGGGAGGATGTGCATAGGTTATATGCAAATACTACACCGGTTTATATAAAGGACTTGAGCATCTGTACACTTTGGTATTCCCAGGGGGTCCTGGAACCAATCCCCCAGAGATACCGAGGGACAACGGTAAGGCAGACCATTACATTGTACAAATGTTCATATGACACTCTTCATATGATCTGGTTTCTTTCTAAATGGTGGCTTCTGGAGTTGTATAATTCAGCCAACCTGAATTGGTGAGAAATTAGAAACTATTCTAAATCTGATATCCAGCTCCTATCAAGAAACCTGACCAAGAGATGTATGTTCCACTTACCTAGTGATCAAAAGAAATAAATTAAAGCATATTGGTACCCTTTTTTTCCAGAATAATTAGTAAATTTTTTTAAAAGTACAATATCCAATAATGATAAGAGTGCTGTGAAACTGGCACTCATATTGCTTGGAAACATTATAAATTAGTATCTGTTTTAAAAAGTAATCAGGTACCTTGTGCACTGCTGGTGGGAATGTGAAATGGCGCAGCCACTGTGGAAAACAATGTGGAGGTTCCTCAGAAAATTATACATAGAATTACCACATGATCTAGCAATCCCACTTCTGAATATATACCCAAAGAACTGAAAGCAGGGACTGGAACACATATTTGTACACCCATGTTCATAGCAGCATTATTTACAGTAGTGAAAAGGCAGAAGCAAAAATGTCTATCAACAGATGAATGGATAAACAAAATGTAGTGTATATACGCAATGAAACAGTGAATACTCAGCCTTAAAAAGCAAGGAAATTCTGAAACATGCTTCAAAATGGATGAGGACATTATGCTAAATGAAAGAAAGCCAGTCACAAAAGGACAAATACTGTATGATTCTCCTATGAGGTACCTAGAGTTGTCAAATTCATAGAGACAGAAAGTAGAATTGGTGGTTGCCAGGGGCTGGGGGGAGGGGGAATAGGGAGTTAGTGTTCAATGGGTACAGCGTTGCAGTTTTGGAAGCTGAAAAGAATGGTGATGATGGTTGCACAACAATATAAAGGTATTTATTGCCACTAAAAATGCTTAACATGGTAAATTTTATGTTATGTATATTTTACCACAATTTTCTGAAAAAGAATAATGATTTTAGTTGCAAAAAAAAAAGTAATCAGGCAATCTTTATCAACACTCACAAAGGAATTCAAACTATTTCACCTAGAATCCTATTTCCAGAACTCTATCTAAAGCAATTATTCAAATGAAGGAAGAATCTATATACATCAGATGTTCATCCTCAAATTAGAGAAAAATCTGAAAGTTCACCAATAAGATAGGAAAATGGTTAAACTGTGGTCCATTCTCTCTGTTGACAGAAAAAAAATTGCAATTAGAATACACTGTGCCCTATGATTACGACTGTGTAAATACAGGCCTGAAAGAGAACGCCTGAGAAGGAAAACTCATGTTAATAATAGTTCTATTGGGGTATGGAGGGGGGAGTGGGACAGGGATACACATATAATCCCATTACTCTATTTTCCAAAAGTTATGTTGTACTACTTTTCAAAATAAAATTTAAAAGAGTATATTAAAACAAGTGCCCTTATGTTTGCAAAAGGTTATGTCTCTTTGCAAAAGGAATGTTAATGTCTCATTAAGATTCTATTTAATACTACTCAGCCATAAAAAAGAACAAAATAATGCCATCTGCGGCAACATGGATTCAACTAGAGATTACCATACTAAGTGAAGTTAGAAAGACAAATACCATATAGTATCACTTATATATGGAATCTAAAATATGACACAAATTAACCTATCCATGAAACAGCAACAGAATCAGGGACATAGAAAATAGACTGGTGGTTGCCAAGGGGGAGGGGGTGGGTGAGGGAAGGACTGGGAGTTTGGGATTAGCAGATGCAAACTGTTATATATGGGATGGGTAAACAGCAAGGTCCTACAGTACAGCACAGGCAACTATATTCAATATCCTATGATAAACCATAATGGAAAAGAATATGAAAAAGAATGTATACATGTATAACTGAGTCACTTTGCTCTCAGCAGTAATTAATACATTGTAATTCAACAATACTTCAATAAAAAATAAATTTAAAAAAAGATTCTATTTATATGCACTGTCAAATTCATATGCCAAATGATTTTTCAATTCCAGAAGGTTTACATAGCTTTTGCTTTTTTGAAAGGCTATGTAGCAAAACAAAAAAATATATACTTCTGATATATGATGTAAATTTTTTAAAGTAGGATACAAATGAATAGGTACATTATGATTACAGCACTGTAAAACCATGCATATAAAAAAGCGAGAATAAAAGACAAAAATAATAATGGTAGGATTATGGGTTTCTAGATTTTTTTTTTATTTCAGCAGCTTAAAAGTTATATACTTTTTAACTGAATAGGAATGAAACAGTAGGCAATTTATATAATGTTTAGATTGCTGAGAAAACTAAAGTAGAGCATCTCATAGCTTTCACATAACAATGCAATCACAATGTCTTATTCTTCATCAATATCAAACTGAAAGTAAATTCTGAAAAACTGCTACATACCTGATGTGTGTTGAGTGAAGGAGTCTTTCTAGTGGTTCATGTTTAGCAGAACTATAGAGGAGTGATTTAGGATTAGTGATAAGAACCACAGGCCACTCGCCAAAGATCAAATCTGCAAAGCTAAAGAGGTCATGATCAAAAGCAAAGATCCGGTACCTAGACACCAGAGGACAATAAGGTAATTTAGTTACTTCATATTATAAGACGGCCTGAAGGATATATACAGAACAAATGTAAAACGATAAAACTATACTTTCTGAGATCATGAATTTGAATGCAGAGTAAATAATATTGTTCCTCTTTCTTCCCTTGCCCTTATCACTTTATACATTTTGGCACATGTGACATGTGTCACAACTGGGATCTGACTGAAGCAATGAATTTTCATTGTGTCCTAGAACAATGCCTGGTACATAGCATGTACTCTTTAATTTTTAAATAAATGTTTGTTGAATTAAGTCATTTGATTTCTATACTTTAAGACTATTTTGAACCTAAAACATTCATCATAAGTCTAATAATATCTGACATTCTTCATCCCATCAACAATGCTACATAAAATATTAAAATAAACACACTTAGAAATCTTTAATTCTTCTTTTAAACTTTTATTTCTATAATTTCAAAGAAAACAGCAAAAGTTAAGTGGTTTTGATTTTCTAAATGCACAATGAAAAGTAAAACTATTCACTAAAAAGTAACCAAAGTTTTGTATTTTCTAACTTTTAGAACTAAGGAGAGAAATGATTAGCTATGGCAGAAACAATAGTGCTCACCAAATACTCCACGTGCTCCCCTGCATTTCCCAGTCTCCCTGGTATTAGGTTGGGGCCATGTGACTAGTTCTGGCCAATGGGCTGTGAACAGAAGTGACATGTATCACACTTCTGGTCCAAAGTACTTAAGAATGGGTATGAGTTCTCTGTGATCTCTTGCCTGCCCTGGAATTGAGGTGTTGAAATAGTCACATTATAAGATGGAGGAAGTCTGAATCCCTGAGTTACCCCATGGAGGAGAATTTCCCTGACTTATACTGATTTACATAAATGAAAAAATAAACATGTTGTGTTAAGCCATTGATATTTCTAGATTTATTTGCATCCACAACAAAGCCTAGTCTAACATTACTAATATACTAACTGTTTTTAAAAACTCTCCTAGGGAATTCCCTGGCAGTCCAATGGTTAGGACTCCATGCTCTCACTGCTGAGGGCCGGGGTTCTACCCCCAGTTGGGGAACTAGGATCCCACAAGACACAGCCAAAAAAAAAAAACCTCTTCTATTGTACTAATATAATTTAAACGTTTATAAGGGCAGGTAAAGGTTAGGTCCTTTCAGTAAAACAAACTCCAAATAAAACCCCAGGGTTGGAATACAGGAGAGCAGGTGGGAAGAGAAAGAAAGGAAATGGCTCCATAATTAACATCACTTAACTTGTAACTGTAGCATTTATAAGAAATAAAGAAGCTGATCAAGGGTTAGGAAGGCTACCTGGTAAAGGCAATTCCAGCCCAGCCCACAGCCTCACAGTCATGAACAGACAGGTCTTAGTTCAAAGTAATTACAGTTGCCAACTAATCACAGGCTTCAAGCATAGCTCTTATACAGTTTCTAGAAAAGCCAACTGAAATGAGTAAGTTCCTTCCAAGATATAAAGCTGCTTTTTAATGAATGGGAGTACAGTTGACCCTTGAACAATGAGGGTGTTGGGGCACCGACCCCCAAGCAGTAGAAAATCCGAGTATAATTTCCCAATCAGCCCTCTGTATCCTCAGTTCCACATCCACAGATTCAACTAACCACAGATTGTGTGGTACTGTAGTATTTTGTGAAAAACATCTGAGTATATGTTGACCTGCACAGTTCAAACTGTGTTGCTCAAAGATCAACTGTAGTTATTAGAAAGATAACATATTCAGCTCAACAAATATTCACTAAGTACCTAATATCTTCATAGCACTGGGTTTGACTAAGTTAAAGAGCAATTGATAAAAAACAATGAGGTGATACTTATTTATATTTAAACTTGCACTTAAATAGTTCTTCTCAAATATATATATTTCGTTCTTCTCAATCAATATATATTTAACTATATTGTATCCTTTTGATAAATAAGTTATGTTTTCTCTTCAGAAGACTTTAACCTTAGATCTACCATATGACCCAGCATTTCCACTCCTGGGTATATATCCAATTTGAAAAGATACATGCACCCCAATGTTCATAGCAGAATTATTTACAATTGTCAAGATATGGAAGCAACCTAAGTGTCCATCAACAGAAGAATGGATAAACAAGATGTGGTACATATACAATGAAATACTACTCAGCCATAAAAAAAGAATGAACTTTTGCCAGTTGCAACAGTGATAGACTTGGAGGGTATCATGCTAAGTGAATAAGTCAGACAGAGAAAGACAAATGCTGTACGATACCACTTACATGTGGAATCTAAGAAATACAACAAACTAGGGAATATAACAAAAAAGAAACAGACTTACAGATATAGAGAACAAACTAGTGGTTACCAGTGGGGAGAGGGAAGAGAGGAGGGGCAAGATAGAGGTAGGGGTTAAGAGGTACAAACTATTACATATAAAATAAGCTACAGGGATATATTGTACAGCACAGGGAATATAGCCAATATTTTATAATATCTATAAATGGAGTATAACCTTTAAAAATTGTGAATCACTATACTGTACAACTGTAACTTATATAATATTGTATAACTATACTTCAATTTAAAAAGTGTTTAATAATAATAATTTTTTAAAGACTTTAACCTTAATAAAACCAACCATAATCTGTTTGAAGAACTTAAATCACTAACATGTTGTAGCAATAACTAGAAAGGCAGATATCAAATTCAGGGAAAAAGATGACATATTTCTAGCCCTAGTGTTTCTCAAAGTATGGTCCATTGAGCATCTGGTGGACTTTTTAAAAAAAAGCAGTTTCTTATGTCCTAACCCAGACCAACACAGCCAAAATCTCTAGAGACAGGGCCTGGTAATTTTTATTTTTCATAAGCTCCTCCATAGATCTCGTGTATACTAGATTTTGAGAACTATTTCCTAGAGGATGCATTTGAAAAGCCAACATAACATAGTGATGGCAAACATAATTGCTGCAACAAGGTTTTTGCATAAGGATAAAGACCGCCAGATACATATATTCCTTCAAAAACATAGAGATATCACATGTTTTTCCTTAACTGGGATCACTCACTCATGATAGTGATCAGAAAACTATCGTTGCTTTAGCAAAACTTACACGTATAAGTTGTATTCTGTGGGGTAGTTCCCTTACCTTCTGTTATCCTTCCAGTCTCCCACCTCAAGTTCCAAAGTGCCCTGGAAGTGACGAGTGTGCAAAACAGGCATCAGTCCACCAAGTGTGTGGAGGTGCCCACACAAATAAGCTGTAGCCGAACTAACCAATGAAAAATAAATGAAATAAATGAACAAAGATAACTTGTGATGCCAAACTAATAAAAATATCTCTTCAGAAAAGCAAGATAGGTAGAACAACATAAAAGAATTAAAAGCAATTAATTTTGATTTTGGAAGCTTGCCTCACCTCATTATGGACCGAATTCCTGGTGATGGAGAAAGGATAGTGGATGTTGTGAAGTGTCCAAACCAAATACTGTGGTTGCTCCGACTACTTTCCTTGGCCAGTAATAAAAGATCCTCCATCTGTTTCTGAAATCAGAGAAAAACAGAAGGAGCTTTAATTAGGGCTCAGCCTGAAATCTAATGTCAAGAGGTTACACAACTCCCTTGAGGTTTTATAATAAGTATATTACCTCTAAAGCTTAAACCCTACTAACCAGTGACCTGTATGGACCTCTGTAAGTTTCAAACTGTTTAAACATACAATTCATTTGATCCTAAAAATAACTCTGCACTAACTAGGACAGGGATTATTCCCATTTGATAAAGAAACAGAAATAAACAATCTTTAAATTACATAAATTTTTTTTCTTTATTTATAAATTTCTTTGCAGCAATGAAGAACCACTAATCTTTTCAGCCCTGTATACCACAGTGCAATTAATAAAGAGGATATTGAAACTAAACTTCTAAAACAAGATGAACTTATGTCCACAGAAAGCCTTGTACCTGAATATTTACAACATTCTACTCATAACAGACAAAAACTAGAAACCACCAAAAAATTGCAGTATATCCATACCCATACAATGGAATACTACTCAGCAATAAAAAGGATATACACAGTAATAGGGATGAATCTCAAAAACATGCTAAGCAAAAGAGCCCAGACATAAGAGTACCTACTATATGATTTCATTTATGTAAAATTCTAGAACAAACAGCACTAATCTATACTGACAGAAAACCCATCAGTGGTTCCCTGGGACTGCAGGTGAAGACTAACAACACAAGAGAACTTTCTGGGATAATGGAAATGTTCTGTCTTGATTGTGCTGACAGTTACACCAGTATACACATTTGTCAAAGCTCTTCAAATACTCAAAATGAGTGCATTTTATTGTCTGTAAACCATCCCTCATAAAGCTGATTTCTAAAATAACTTGTAGATATAAATATATACACTAATATTATCTCCAAAGTGCTTATAGCAATGAATTCCTGGGCCCTACTTTCAGAGTTCCTAATTTGTTAAGTCTCAGACAAAGCCTAGGAATCTGCATTTTACAAAACAGCTGCTTTTCATGCAGATTATCAAATCATACCTTAAAAAACACTATTCTAAGGGGTAGGCTTTAAAATAATAAGCTGATCAACTCTTTCTAAAGACACTCAGTAGACAGGAAACAAAATATACCTTCCTTAAATAAAATGCCTAATAAACCCAAAGCATTTAACAATATTCTGTTCAAGTTTCTTTGAACCCTCATATCACTTTAAATCTTTCAGCACTTAGCAAATTCTGCCTTTTATTATAGTTATTTCTGTATAGGTCTTAAGCCCCACCAGTACATTAAATATTCTAAGAGGCCAAGCACTTGATCTTATCACCCTTGTATTCTTATATATGGACACATATGTCTTGCATTTGGGCACGTGCTCAATAATGAGTTGACATTTGCTGTACCAAGAAATAATTAGAGGTTCTCAGATGTGACTTTCCATACAGTTTTAATCCAGCAACAATTTTCACCGAGCTTAACGAAAAATACTTTAAAAGAAACTTATTTAGGACTTCCTTGGTGGCGCAGTGGTTAAGAATCTGCCTGCCAATGCAGGGGACACAGGTTTGATCCCTGATCTGGGAAGATGCCACATGCCGTGGAGCAACTAAGCCCGTGCGCCACAACTACTGAGCCTGTGCTCTAGAGCCCACGAGCCACAACTACAGAGCCCACGTGCCACAACTACTGAAGCCCGCACACCTAGAGCCCGTACCCTGCAACAAGAGAAGCCACTGCAAGGAGAAGCCCGTGCACCGCAAGGAAGAGTAGCCCCCGCTCATCACAACTATAGAAAGCCCGCATGCAGCAATGAAGACCCAATGCAGACAAAAAATAAATGAAAAAAAAAAAAAAAAAGAAAACTCATTTACTTCAATGGTTGCCCTTCTCTTACCAAAAAAATATAGACCATTAGTTAGAAATGGCAACTGTGGGGATTTAGGAATATACCATATAGTATACAAAGCTGTATGCCCTGCACCTTGCAAAGTGCATGCTGCACTTAGTACATATTTATTTTATTTTTTTAAAATATTTATTTGGCTGTGCTGGGTTAGTTGCGGCATGCAGGATCTTCGTTTTAGTATGAGGGTTCTTTTAGTTGCAGTATGCGGGCTCTTAGTTGTGACATGCGGGATCTAGTTCCCTGACCGGGAATCAAACCCTGGTCTCCCGCATTGGGAGCAAGGAGTCTTAACCACTGGACCACCAAGGAAGTCCCAGTACATATTTAACAACTGTTTACTGAATTAATGTAAAATGTGAGGTACTGCTTTCCCAGATTTTGGAACAAGGACAGGGATAACAATAATAGGGTTCAAGTAGTCAATAATTTCTTCTAGCCATACCTGTAACCACAGCAGAATTTTCCTCAAGCATTTCTAGATAAGAACTTGTTTACCTAGTATAACTTTAAGTGAGCCGCATGTATCTGGGGAAAGATAAAATAGGTTAGCTGCAAAGGGAAGTGGGATTTTTTACTGTACCTGATCTAAAATTCCAAAGAAATTAAAAGGTCTCTTAGGCCCTGGATTTAGGGTGGCATCCAAAGAGATGAAAGAATAGTTGCCAAAGGGAGTACTGTGGACGTAATGGAAAGAGCCATCCCTACGTACAGCAGAATATTTCCTAAAAAATACAAGACAGGAAAGTTTTAGTGCAATCATAAAATGACAGAATGAGTTTAAATTCCTGCCCTAATATCACACTATATTTTGCCTCCCTTTGAAAAGGAAATTTCCATGATCTGACAGAGAAATACACAAAACTAGATCCACAATGGATACATCGATTAAAAGAAATTTTAAAGATTTTCTCCCATTGTCTCCAAAGATTCAGGCAAACATATTCATCAGTAACCAAGCACAAGGTCACCACGCAAAGCAGAAAAGTAGGTGGCTAATTTAGGTAGTCCACTAAACATTTTAAAAGAGATTAGTCAGAATCCAGGGAAATGGTATTTATCAATCATTAAAAATTTTAGTGAGGGCCTTCTAAGTACCTAGCAGAATTCTTGGTGTAGTGAGATACAACTGTTTACTTCTTGAAACAGGACTGCAGAGGCTTAAGTCACAATAAAGCCTTGCAAAGATGAAGTCATCAAGCCAGGAGAAAAATGTTAGGTCTGGGCCAGTAAATCTTTTATCGGTTCCTAAAAATATATTGAAAACATACACAGGGTCCACATCCAGTAATGAAAGTCCTCACCACCTTAAGTATCAACAGTATTCAAGTGTCCAGAAAGTTGGAGAGTAAAGATGGCTAACAGAGTACACAGTGTCGGCACTCATTAAGTATTTGTTGAATAAATGTGAAAGAAAGGAGCATACCTTTATGATTCAAATGTCAGAACATTATAAGAAAATATCTAAGTGTCTTATATGATGTTTTACCCAAGAGCACATATGAAAAAAATACAAATAAATTTCTGAAATTTAATGTGCTATCAGGGAGCTATTTTTAAGCAACAGCCAACAAATATATCATAAATAAATATATTATCATAGATATTACAATTAATAGTCAATTAGCTCCTCTTGGTATATTTTGAATTTCTATTTCAGGGTTTTTTCCTCATTAAGATTTGTATTTATATTTTTCCTGCTTAGTTTGTTTTCAGAGTTATTCTTCAGGATCTTATAATCTTACATATGTTGTTTTCTTTCCTACATTTTTGACATATTAAAATCCAACTATCTAAAATAAAATCCAACTACTTGAAAGCAGAGGTTAAAATATACAATAGTTTTTGAATTCTGGATTTTGGCATCTCTGAGTCATTGTGGAGATCAAGATTTAACCTTAAGATTTTTTTCCTTCCAGTTGATATTTCTGTAATGTCTATATCTCTAGCAAAATGTCACATATTAAATCCGGATAAAGTTTAGGTGGTTAGAAACAAAAATATAAAGGTAAGAAACTTTAAAGTGACTAATAATTTTACCTTCCCAATAACTAATCAGTCCCTAAGTCCTATTGATTCTTTGAAAATGTCTGTTAAGCCCATTCCCATCAGTTGCCATCAAAGATGCAAACAGTTAATAAGAAATGAAAGATTTTCATCTCTGTCCTTTTCCTTCCTCACATTAACAAAAGAGGACAACCTCCTCTTCCAAGTTAAGGTGACTCTAGTTATATGTTAACCAATGCTTTTTGACCTACCATTCTCAAATTCATGTCACCATCCCCATATCCATGACCCTTTTTCAGACAGGTATGTCTTATATTCATTTCAGGCCTTTTCCTTATGATGGTTAGACTGCTGCAGGATGCTTCTATTTGGTCTACACAACTCTAATCTCTCTCTTTTTCTTTTTATCCCTATCCCTATTTTGTTGTGTGTCTGCCCTTTATAAAATACTACTTTCATTGTTACTTATCTCCTTAGGAACCTATACTGGATTATAAACTATTACCCATCACATCTAAATTTTTGGGCTTGTCACTTGACACCTCCATAAATTGGCTCTACACTATCTACCCAGTGTCACACCAATCCTCAATATGAACCTTTATTCTGGTGATAGCAGTTTCCTTTCTGCCCCCCCAAAAGCTCATTCCAGCTTTCTTAATGTATTTTTAAATTTTTTAAATTTATTTATTTGGCTGCATCAGGTCTTCATTGTGGCACGCAGGATCTTCATTGCAGCATGTGGGATCTTTCAGTTGCAACATGCAGGATCTTTTAGTTGTGGCATGCAACTAAAGCTCTGTTTATACTAATCCTTTCAAAATATACCCCTCAGAATTTCTTACTTCTCCAAATGCTACCCGTCTTTTTTAAGACTGGACACAATTTTCACTTCTTTTACAAAGTCTTCTCTAACTTGCAGCTAGTAGATAAGTTCTAGAGATCTAAAGCACAGTATAGTACTTATAGTCAACAATACTATATTATAAACTTCAAAGTTGCTAACAGACCAGACCTTACTTGTTCTCACCACAAAAAAAGAAACAGTAACTGTGTCACTTGTGATAGGGTTATTAGCTAACCCTATGGTGACAGTCATATTGCAATATATAAATGTATCACATGAACACACTGTATACCTTAAACTTACACAATGTTATATGTCAATTATATCTCAATAAAAAATAAAGTCTGCTCTATGTCCACCCCATGCTAACCTCTGCCTTTTCTGATTTCTCATAGTGATAATTAAGTGTAATAAATAATCTAGGGCTTCCCTCGTGGCGCAGTGGTTGAGAGTCTGCCTGCCGATGCAGGGCATGCGGGTTCATGCCCCGGTCCGGGAAGATCCCACATGACGCGGAGCGGCTGGGCCCGTGAGCCATGGCCGCTGAGCCTGCGCATCTGGAGCCTGTGCTCCGCAACGGAAGAGGCCACAACAGTAAGAAGCTCGCGTACCACAAAAAAAAACAAAATAAAATAAATAATCTAGCATTTCACAGCCATTCCTTCATGGTTTTTTTTTTTACGTTCTTTTCTAATTGTTTCCTGAACAATTTTTATCTCCCTTAGCTAGACTTACTTGAAGGTAGAGGCCATATTTTTTAATATTAGCTCTTGTATCTGTCACACTATCCAACTAATTATAGGCTCTTAAGACTTGCTACTTGACTGACTGACAGTGTAAAACAAAGCTACTGAATACCCTGGAACAGAAAGAGAAATTACAGCCAAGAGAAGAATTCCAATACAGTAAAACTAGAGAATGGGCTTTCTAACTTAAAGATCCTTTCATATTCATTGCCTTTTTCATATTCATGCACATAAAATTTTTTTTTAATATTTGTATGACATACTGGACAAAGCAGCAAGGGGTGAACAACTGGGCTCTTCGGCCATGCCAGAGGCTAAGAGAATCAGTATCTCAGCATTATTAAAATCCACAGTACTCTGGTTGACAAGCTCTGATCTAAACAATTTATTCTGTGCATCAATGGCAAAAAAAAAAAAAAAAAGTCTTATAGAATATTAAAAGTACCATTAGTCGACAAAAAGCATTAAAGTATATGAAATAAAAAGAATAAAAGGGGGCTTCCCTGGTGGCGCAGTGATTAAGAGTCCGCCTGCCGATGCAGAGGACACAGGTTCGTGCCCCAGTCTGGGAAGATCCCACATGCCGCGGAGCGGCTGGGCCCGTGAGCCATGGCTGCTGAGCCTGCGCGTCCGGAGCCTGTGCTCCGCAACGGGAGAGGCCACAACAGTGAGAGGCCCGTGTACTGCAAAAAAAAAAAAAAAAAAAAAAAAAAAGAATAAAAGGGACTTCCATGGTGGCGCAGTGGTTAAGAATACGCCTGCCAATGCAGGGGACATGGGTTCGATCCCTGGTCCAGGAAGATCCCATATGCCGTGGAGCAACTAAGCCCGTGCACCACAGCTACTGAGCCTGCAGTCTAGAGCCCATGAGCCACAACTGCTGAGCCCGCGAGCCACAACTGCTGAGCCTGCATGCCACAACTACTGAAGCCCGTGTGTCTAGAGCCCATGCTCCACAACAAGAGAGGCCACTGCAATGAGAAGCCCACACATTGCAATGATGAGTAGCCCCTGCTCACTGCAACTAGAGAGCCCTCATGCAGCAACGAAGACCCAATGCAGCCAAAAATAAATAAATATTTTTTTTAAAAAGTATAAAAAGAAAGAAGAGGTCCAAGCAAACAAACAAAAAATGAATCACCAAAATAATAATAATAAACTAAAAGGCTCCTTTTCTAAATTACCAGAGGTTCTTTTCTCTGTTAAAAAATGTTTTCACCCATTCAGTGAATTGATTGCACCCTCCCTGTAACAGACTCTACATTGTGGTCTGTCGTCTGTTCATTACAGTACCTGTAATAATTCTCAACACTCTCCAGACTTGGAATGTTGAATGCATCTAATTAAAAAGAAAAGAGCAAACATCATCTATATTAAAAAGAAAAATGCAAACATATTAATGACTAAAGAAAAATGACAATTCTTTCAATAACACTTTAGATGATAGATGCCAATTAATTAGATTGGCATTTAATTTTAATTTTTAAAACTTGATAATAGAATTCAGGTTATCTGGAAACTTATCTAAAGCACCTAGTATACTGAAGAACAATAAATATTTTGAATTATGTACTACTCAGAATAAATCAATTTGAAGTTATAAGACTGGACCACTGTTGCTGCTGTTTTAATTGTGTGATTCTGGAAGCCAGGAAGGACTGGATTCATGCCTGATATATGGATCCATGTCATGGGCTTCTAAACAGCAGATGACTTTGATAACAGGGCCAAAGCCCCTCTTTTTAAATCTTAAAAAAGATTCAGTAACAAAGAAGTTATATAATGGTAAGGGAAAAGGTTAAGGACATCATAGAATACTTATCTGGAAATATAATAATTTCATAGAGCTTGATTGCTTGGTTGCAATAGCTAATATTGTTTATCAGCTTTGACTTCCAAGAATCCACAACATTTCTAATAACCTTAGAAAGTAAGCTGAAAGCTCAATTTAGGCCAAAAGAAATATTATTGTGTATATAATCCTCTTGCTAAGAGAACAATTCTGTTAGAGTTAAATCTTCTTTTCTTTTTTGGCTACACTGCATGGCTTGTGGGATCTCAGTTTCTGAATCAGGGATTGAATCCAGGCCACGGCAGTGAAGTGCCGAATACTAACATTTAGACCACCAAAGAACTCCCTATTATAGTTAAATCTTAATAAAGATTTATATATATATATACACACACACACACATATATATACCATAAGCATTTATGCCTATACAAGTCAAATTAAATGATTATGAACTCCAAAGGACTATCCAAATTATTTAATCACAAAACTCCATTTGATATTTGTTACTTTAAATATATCAGTAGTTTGGCTTGGAAAACTTTTTTAATATACACAGATTTGCTTTTATTGCAAAAGAATTTGACTTGTACCCTTAATTAAGATCAGGGAAAAAAGGGAATGTAAACATACCAGAGAAAATTGTAAGCCAGAATCCTATTTTTAATTTATAATTTCTAGCTGCTTTGTAAGAACTATAGTTGACCCTTGAACAACACAGGTTTGAACTATGTCAATCCACTTGTATGCAGATATTTTTCAATACATACATACTATAGTACTACATAGATCCTTGGCTGGTTGAATCCGCAGATGCATAGGGCCAACTGTAAAGTTATATCCGAATTTTTGACTGCTTGGGGGTCAGTGCCCCTAACCCCCACGTTCTTCAAGGGTCAACTGTTTTTATAAAGAGGGATTTTTCGATCTAACCAATAGCTGTGTATTTCACCAGATAGAATTTTAAGAGATAGCTTTTAAAAATATATATAAATAGGTACTCATCAGCAATGAATAATCAAGTGAAGCAGACAAATGAAATACTTAAGTAACCAATAAGAAAGTCAACCTTTATGAAACAAACAGATCTACCATCAGGACTCTTGGAAAACAGTTCAATTCCTTATTAACACAACAATTATAGTCTAAAAAATGGGAAGGGGTTATCCATTTCTCTCTCCATGCATATTGGAATATATTTGTAATTTTAATTTTTAAATATATATACAGCAAAATTCAATCTTTGTGATGTACAGTTCTATGGATTTTGACAAACGCATAGTCATGTATCTACCACCACAATCAACATACAGAACAGTTCTATTACCCCGCAAAATTATCTCATGATGCCTCTTTTTAGTCAGCCTCTCCCTCCATCTTCAACCCTTTGCAACCACAGATTGTTCTGTCTATAGTTTTGCTTTTCTTGAATGTCATATAAATGGAATTATACAGTAATGTAGACTTATGGGTTTGGCCTCTTTCACTTAGCAAAATTATATCTTTTTAAACATCCATCGGCATGGATTTTGCTATATGCTTTTCTTCCATGTAAAGAAGAAAGAAACCATACCAGTTTCCCCCTCAAGGTCTAACAGTGACATCTGAAGTTTTAAAATCACATATTATCGTTGAATTTCACAGTTGTGGCCTTTAGTATACCTAAGCTTATGTTACAATGTCCCATTTTGTAATTTTACAATTTAAATTGGAGAATCTAGGCTCCTGAAGGAAAAAAATCTAGTCTTAATTATAACTGGGACTTGCCTCTTACCATGATTTCCTTTGATATCGAGCCACTTGGTTTTTTCCATGACCCTTGTCTTCTTCAGAATACCCTGGTAAGTTTGCCATTCTGCCTCTTGCTGCCTAGATCCCAAATTTTCCTTTGTTTTGGCATCTGTCAGGTCTCCTGTAGGTTTACATAAGAATTGAATAACAATGCAAAATAAAGCTGGGCTGGGGGTTCAATTTTTTTTTTTAATGCACACTGAAGAACAAAGATATTTAAAGTACTCAACATGTATTAGCATAACCACTTATGAATCCATCTCTGTCCAAAGCAAGCCATTGAAAATAACATTCTCAGCACGGGCTTTATTTGTTTCTTATAGGTTAGCAAGTGCCTATTTAACTTCCTGTGATATTAGAAATAGGTTGTGAAAAATGTATCTTTAAAGGGAGCAGTACAAAATGCATCTTGAGACTCTGATGAAATGAAAACTCTTTAATAAGAAATTCCAACACTTTGGGAAGGTGTAAATATCTATGGTAACCTTATTTTCCAAACCCCAAATCAGGATATGTGATCTGACGAAGTATTATTTTTACAGCAAGAAACAATCTGGAAGGTATAGTTTGGAAAATGAAATACCAAAATTTCTGGGAAACTAGACAGACATTTGAAATTGAGATTGTCTGTAAAATGAGGACTCCATCATATCAGCAGAGGTGTTTCAGTAAGGTGGGTGAAAGATGAATCCCCCAAGAGCCGGGATAGATGCTCCTTTAGCTTCTTCTCCAACACAGTTGGGAGCAAAGGGTTTGGGGTTTGAACACTCTAGGGAACCAAGTCATAGAAGTACCAAAGGATGGAAAAAAAAAAAAAAAGTGTCCTGAGTTACCTGAAGCCTCAAACAACTGACAATGTAAGATTAATACTGTAAGGAAAATGGAAAAGTTAAGAAAAAAAAAAGAAGAAGAGGAAGAGGAGGAGGAGCAGAACTTTTCATTTCTGGTTAAAGGGCTTTCTCTAAGTCTCTCTCAAATCCAGAGCTGCAATAACAACAACAACAAAAAACAGATAACAGACGGCAGACGGAACACTAACGTGAGAATCATGAGCCTTGCTTCCACCGCTTGGCCAAAACCCTGCTATGGCAAGTTATTTAGCCCGGATCTTGACTCAGTTATCCATAGGCAAAGGAAATTATAATATCCTATCTCCTCTACAGGAGGAGGACTCACCTGAGGCTGTAGCTAAAGTTCTCCTAACGTCCCCAAATTAAAAGGCTGCAGCCCTGTTTGCATTCTACCATCCGGACCACAAAACAACATGACAGCACGGCAATCCTCCCTACCTGTGGCTAGGACGAGAGCTGGTTGAATGATGTCAATAGTTTCAGAACAGAACTTCTCTAAGTCTACAGCTCTGCCTGGATCGCGAAACCTGCTCAGGTGAATGTCGGATATCTGCCGAAAGCAGGTGTTAAACAGAGATATCTGAGTCAGGAGGAGGCAGCACGAACAGAGACCCAGCGGCTCTCTCCGGCGGAAGTAAAAGGCAAAGACGCAGTGCATCAACGAAACCCCCAGGGAAGGACGGAGCACCAACCCCCTCTCCCCCAGCCCAGAGTGTGGGCCCAAACAGGAGCGGGTCGCGACCCCGCGTTAACTGCTGGCGTCTCACCGCGCGGCGCCAGCTCTGCACCCACCCAGCCCCCGCCTGAGCTCCCGCTGCGTCACCTGCAGACCCCAGAAGATGTTGCTGGCTCCGAGGCCCGGCGCAGGGTGCGGGCTCCGGGGGGTGCGGGGCTGGGGCAGTGGCGAGGGCGGCCCAGCCAGGCCGTAGTGCTCCAAGAGCACTGCCGCCAAGGCCGCGGCCGCCAGCCCGGCGACCACCCTGACGGCCAGCGCTGCGGCCATTCCGCCCGCCGGGGCGCGGCACGCGAGTGCGGGGCCGGGTCAGGGACCGGCACAGGGACCGAGCGGTGCCCCCCGGGAGCTGCTCTGGCCGCACTTCCGGACTCTATGGTCGCGGGGCCTACGGCGCCGGTCTCACCAGCCGGCGCTGGCACCTGCGCCTGGCAGTGTACCTGCAAGTCGCCCGCGGCTCTGAGCTCGGTTTGCTAATGCAATGCGGGCTAAGAAAAAAAAACCTTGACACCCGCCCCCGCCCCCCCCCCCCCCCCCCCCGGCCCCAGCGCCACTCGCAGTAGCCTTGGGGTGGCAGGGAAGGAGCCCGGGTCTGGGAGGCGGAGGCTAGCGTCCTGACTCCGCCTTAGTCAATCATGCCGGACCTCGGTGATCGGCTTCCTTGCAAACCAGAGTTAATACCTACCGAGCGTACTTCACAGGGTTGTTGTGAGAATCAAAGTATGTATGAGGACGCCTTTTAAAAATTGCTGCACACATGTGGCAGGTGGCTTTCTCTGGTTCCTTCTGATTATTAACAAAGTCGCTCCGTAGGTTTTCTATAGATTTAATCCGTATGTTTTGTGAAAGTTGTATTTTCCTAAAACTGATTTCATGTGCACTTGGTTGCATAATAGTCTAATACGGTGGTGTGCCATTCATTTAATACATTTTAAAATACTTCCTATGGGCCAGGTACAAGAGAAGAATTACATTAGGGTCCTGCCCTTAATTTAGCTAACCATTCCCTTATTGTTGAACTTTTGGATTGTTTATTATGTTCTGAATAAACATTTTTGAATAAACATGTTTTGAAAAATATTCTGGGTAAACATATTTCTGTTCTCAATAAACAGTTTTATATGAATACAGCCCCCTTCTTAACCCCTTTTTGAGTTATTTTATTGGGCTGTGTTGCCAGTATTTAAGTTATGCCTATTTCAATTCATTAAATATTTTTTTAGTACCTTTGGAATTCAAGACATTGATCTAAGCAGAAAACATAAAGAAACATAATGGTAAGTAGCTAAAAAGTTCACTATCTTAGAAGTTTATGTAGCAGAGAGAAATACATAAATGAGGTTGAGAAGAACATGCCATTTTGCTACAAGTGACATTGAGATATAAAATGCTAGAGGAAGGTTAAAACCTGGAGAGATCACTTCTTTGGAGAGACTCTGGAAAAGTTTAATTAAGGAGGTGGCATATAAAGGATGGATAGTATTTCTGAGTGGCAGAGATTGGGGGCAGGGTGGGGAGAAGCACTTTCCACCAGGACCTAACAACATGAACCAGAGCATTAAGGTGAGAAAACGCAGGTCATGTTGAAGAGACAGTGAGAGTCTTCCTTATCCAGGAGTTGGGCATCTGTGGATTCAACCAACCCATGGGGGTGTGGAAGCTGCAGATACAGAGGGCCAAATTTGGGACTTGGGCACCCAGTGGTTTTGGCAGTTGGGTGGTGGGGGGTGGAAGGTGGGGACAGACTCCTGGAACTGAAACAGGAGGGAAGGGGGCAGGGCACAATCTTTAAAAGAATGACATAGATGTTGAGGATACAACAAAAACTGGTTAGAACCACCTAGGTCCAAGATGGCGGGAGATTTAACTTCCAGTAGACCTTGAGCCTCATTATATGCTCATTGTAATACATTAGCATGCTAAATGACACACCACACCCACAGGCGCCATGACAGTTCCGAGGCTGACCATAAAAGGCCAAAAAGTGGGCAGAGGCCCAATTCCTGGAAATCCCTGCCTTTCCCCCAAAATAGTTGAAATAATCCTCCCACTCATTAGCCTACGAAATTACCCAGCCCATAAAAAACTAACCATGCCGTATTTCGGGGCCACTCCCACTTTCTGAGAGGGACTGCATTTCATTCTGTCTTTGGAGTGTGTTTCTCCCATGGCCACTCTCACCTTCTGATATGGACCGCATTCTGTCTATGGAATGTGTATCTCTCTAAATAAACCTGCTTTCACTTTTCTATGGCTCACTCTTGAATTCTTTCCTGTGCAAAGCCAAGGACCCTCACTTGGCGGCCAGTCCCACAGACTCACTCAAGACCTGGGACATGACCCTCTTCTTGTGCCCCTTTTTTTTTCCTGCAACAGAAAGCCTCTATAAATGCCAAGAGTGAAGATAGATCTGGCAATGGCATAGGGAACCAATTAAACAGAGGGATGTGGCAGAGAGTCCTGTTAAAAGAATACTGCACTAATCCTGTGTTACGATCTGAATATGTCCCCACAAAATTCATATGTTGATAGTATTTGGAGGTGGGGGCTTTGCGCTCCAACCTACTGAATGGGATTAGTGCCTTTATAAAAGATACCCTAGAAAGATCCCTGGCCCCTTCCACCATGTGAGGATGAGGCAGGAGATAGGTGTACCCCAGGCTGAGCAGCTGGAGTTTGTCCCCTGTGGGGGGACAGTAGCAGAGAGGAGCTGAGCCCTGCCCAGATAAAAGATAAAGAGACCACATATTTCTCATTCTCGAAGTCAAGGAGACCTTCCCAACTACACATGTGCAGAAAGGCTCCTTGGAGGTCAAAAAGGGAGTGACATCAACCTACGCATAGGCCTCTTCGCTAGAATCCATCTTGGCTAAGAGATGTGCATGTGTGCACACATGGTAGGACCCTGAGATAAACCAAATACGGACTCAGAACCAGGCAAAGCAAGATGATTGGCCAGAGGAAACCCAGAACAAATGCCCCATATAAGTGATTCAAACTACCACGAGGGCACAACTCTCTCTCTCCCATGTGTGTCTATTCACAGGTACTCTTTTTCCTCCTAATAAACACTTTACTTGTTTCACTACTTTCTGTCTCCTGGGGAAATTGATTTCTACAAAGCCAAGGGCCAGGGCCTTGTCACTATGTTGCAATGTAAATAGCAGTGAGAGTTTTCTTTCTTCTTCTAGTGAGAGCAAGGAAAACAAAGGGAACAGCAAACAAGCTAGAGAAGAAACATAACCTGGCCTGAAAGAGTTAATCACTCCTTGTTTTACTTTAACTGTCACTAATTTGTAGTAACTAGATTTGTACTTTACAGAGCTAATCTCACTCCCTGACACTATGTATTTTACATTTGACACCTATCACCCCTAACTCTGTGTGAGTTACATCCTCACACAGGATGCCTGTCACTCCCTAACCTTATTACCTCCAAGCACTTACATTCTATATGCCCCTGGTAACAAATCACCCCCTGTAGTTTTTGCATTTCAGAAACAAGGTCACTGGCCAATAAACCAGAGGCAAACAGACACAATTACCAGCCTGTAGGACCTCAATTACCCGACAGCCTGACGCCAGCTATGACTGTTTTGAAATAATGCAAAGGAAAGGAAGAATGCAAGACTTTCACTACTTTGATTCTTATCTTATACCCCGGACTGAGAGCCCCACATATAAAATCTTACCTGATTCCCAAGGAGTGGGGGGACACAGTTCTTGAGACACTAGCCTGCTGTGTCTTCCCTTCAGCCTGGCAGAAAAATAAAGCCATCTCTCTCTTTCTCCAAAATCCCTGTCTCCATATTTCTGTTCAGCATCAGTGCACAGGGAAGCCGACATTTCAGCAACAACTGGACACTGTCCCTGGTGGTCTATTGGCTAGGATTCAGCACTCTAACTGACACGACCTGACTTCAGTCTCTGGATGAGGAAACAAAATCCTGCTTCAAGCCACTACAGGCCTAGGCCACCCAAGATCAAGGACACAGCAAGAAGTCAGCAGTCTGCAACCTGGAAGAGTGTCTTCACCAGAACCTGACCACACTGGCACCCTGATCTTACACTTCCAGCCTACAGAACAGTGAGAAATAAATTTCTGTTATTTACAAACCACCCAGTCTGTGATATTCTGTTATAGCAGCCTGAATGGACTAAGATATCCAGGTGGTGGGTAATTACAAAGGCCTGAAGTAGGAAGGTGGAAGAGTGTGACATTGAGATTAGAAAGGAAGGATTGTAAAGACAGAGACTACAGAATTTGACAGCTGATTGCATATTTGAAGGAAGAACAAAAGATAGCTGAAAGTTAGTATAAAATTTGGAACTCTAGTGATGAAAAAAACTAGGGCTATAGTGTATGTGTAAAGACCATTGTCCATATGAATAAAGTTTTTGGTTTTGTCTAATACTGTGCCACTAAAAAACATCTAGATGAATATCTTTAAAGCAAATTTGGAAGATATGGTTGAGATAATCTGATTTAAAACACAGGCAATGTAGCATATAAAAAATGCATTTGAAGAGGTTTTGGAGGAACCTACCTCAAAGATATGAAAATCATTTTCCAGAAATGGAATACAACAAGAAGCCATGTGAGAGATGATAGGAACAGACTTGCTGTAAAGACATCTTGGACAGAGAAACATGGTTTAAAGTCACAAAGGCCAGCAGTTTGAATTTCAGACACTGAATTGTAACCAAGCTGCTTCACCCAAGGTGCTCAAAGAGAAACAGATCAGAACCCTATGGGGCCATCCCTCCTTTCTGTGTCCCCCATCTCTTGTTTGTAGGAGATGGGCTTCATTCAGCCTCCTTAACCTTCCCTGAGTTCCAAAGGGCAGGTTCGAACAGTTGCTAATCAGGGAAGAGAAGGGATACAGAGACAAGGGAGGAGCCACCAAGAAACAATAGTGCAGCCTTGGGGCAGGGTCCTGGTTCCTCAAGAAGGAATATATACATAACAATACCTTTGAGTTCTGCAGGAACTAAGGCCCCCACCCAGGTGGAGGATGGTAACTTCAGACTGAGCACAAGATTCCTGGAACACCGCCCTGTTACCTCACCACCGACCAATCAAAAGAAAGTCACACACCATACAGCCCTCATCCCAAATTTTGCCTATAAAAACTTTTCCCCCAAAACCATCAGGGAGTCCAGGGTTTTTGAGCATGAGCCACCTGTTCTCCTTGCTTGGCCCTGCAGTACACCTTTCTCTGCTCCAGGCTTCAACATTTTGATCTACTTGGCCTCACTGTGCATTGGGCACACGAACTTTGTTCAGTAACAAAAGTGAGTAGAAACAGGAATTTATTTATGTCATGATGGTTAATGATTCTCCAGAGAAATACTGGTTTGACCAGCTAATCACTACACATTAGTATAAAAGCTGGTTCTCAGTTCCTGACAGTCAAAGGAGAAAGGTAGATTTCTTGTAATCTCATAAAGATAGCAAGCAGCAATTCACCATGAAAGCAAACTTTCCTAGAATTAAAGTGAAGGGAGAATTTATCACTTGGACATTTCACAATACAATGTACTTTGTCATCAATACTCATAAATTGAACTATATGACTCATAAACATGAGTATTGATGACAATGTACATTGTATTGTGAAATGTCCAAGTGAAAGATTCTCCCTTCACTTCTTTTTAAATTATTTTATTTTTTTTGGCTGCATTGAGTCTTTGTTGCTGCACATGCACTTTCTCTAGTTGTGGCGAGTGGGGGCTACTCTTCATTGCAGCGTGGTGGCTTCTCTTGTGGCAGAGCACGGCTTCTAGGCACACGGGCTTCAGCAGTTATGGCGTGTGGGCTCAGTAGTTGTGGCACACAGGCTTAGTTGCTCCGCGGCATGTGGGATCTTCCCGGACCAGGGTTTGAACCCGTGTCCCCTGCATTGGCAGCCGGATTTCTAACTATTGCATCATCAGGGAAGCCCCTCCCTTGACTTTAATTCTAGGAAAGTTTGCTTTCATGGTAAATTGCTGCTTGCTATCTTTATGATAGCAATTGCCATCAGATCACTATTTCTATACTAACGTTATTTTAAAATCTGAAACTGTATTATTAAATCATTGTTCTGTGAAGTCATTTTGTTACCCAGTGGGGTCCATTTGCTCGACACACAGTAAGCCAAACGCTGAGACTCAGAGGATTATGGCTGAGAAAGAGTTTATTCACAAGGCATCCAGACAAGGAAATGAGAGAACAAGTCTCAGATCTGCCTCCCCAAAGGCGACGGGGGTGGGATATTTATGGGATAAGCAGGGTGGTCTTAGGCATGGGGAAAGGTGATTGGAAGTAGGGGAAAAGCTGAGGTAATCGGTGTTCTGTGCAAGTGCATGTAGGTTACATGTTTCTGCATATTGAAAATGGAACTGCTTAGCATGATTAGAGGGTGGAGTTTTCCGGCTGTCTCACATCAAGAGGCTATTCATCAGACACCTGCCCTGGCCCAGTTTTAAAGGTCACACAGTCCCAGCCAGCTTGCACTGGGCAAGAGCTAACTGCAAGTTTCTGTGAAACAACTGGGCTGTGTGAAGATGGGAAGGTGTGGAAAGAAAAAGAAAGAAAGAAAGAAAGAGAGAGAGAGACAGAGAAAGGAAGGAAGGAAGGAAGAAGGGAGGGAAGAAAGGAAGGAAGGAAGGGAAGGAAGGAAGGAAGGAAGGAAGGAAGGAAGGGAAGAAAGGAAGGAAGGAAGGGAGGGAAGGAAGGAAGAAAGGAAGGAAGGAAGGAAGAAAACCTTAATCAATGAAGGCCATTTACAGGCAGAGGGGTTTTAACAAGCCATTCCCACACCTGTTGTTCTGTAAGACAAGCTCAAGAATTTTCATTAGTTACCAGCTTCTGTTAACGCTATGGAGCATGGCTTCAATTTCCATAGAAAGCTAAAGTAGTATAATCAAAAGACTTTTACGTGTATATAAATGTTTTTTAAAATTATTTTTCAAAATCATGATAAAATACATACAACATGTTATATATCTATTAACTGAAAAACCCACACAACCTAAGAGCAGTATGTTTCAATTTTATTTACAGACCTGACTGAGAACTATAGCCCAGGAGATAGCCTCTCAGATAGCTCTAGGAACTGCTGTGAAGAGGCAGGGAAGGAGCCAGGATATATGTGGATGTTTTGCTGTAGTTTGCTGTAGGGAAAAACATGTAGTCAGGCATAAAAATATTACTGCTAATTACAAAGAACAGATATTTCAAGTGAATGATTTTAGCACTTTTCTCTATATGGGAAGATGCAAGAATCTGGGGTCATAGAAATTTTTCCTTAGATATGCATCTTAACTATCTAGGTGCCCTTATATCCAAAGCACAGAATGCTTCTTGTTCCATCCTGAATTTTCCTCAGGGTGGGTGACTGCAGTGGGTTGCAACTTAATCCTTGAAGAACTGGAATGGATGGCAACATTCCTTGTTTTACACATCTTAACAATATTTAAGTGTACAATTCAGTGGCATTAAATACATTCACTTTGTTGTGCAACCATCACCTCTTTCCATCTCCAGAACTCTTCAGCATTCCAAACTGAAATGTGTAACCATTAAACATTAATTCCCTATTCTTCCCTCCCTACCCCCGAGCCACTAGTAACCACTATTCTACCTTATGTCTTTATGAATTTGATTATTCTAGGTACCTCATATTAGTGGAATCATACAATATTTGTCATTTTGTGTCTGGCTTATTTCACTTAACATAATGTTTTCAAGGTTCATCCATGTTGTGGCATATGTCAGAATTTCCTTTCTTTTTAAGGCTGAATAATATTTCATTATGTGAATATAGCACATTTTCTTTAATCATCCGTCTGTCAATGGACATGTGGATTTTTCCACCTTTGGGCTATTGTGAATAATGCTGCTAAACATCATTATGTACCAGGTATTTTTTTATATATAAATTTATTTATTTATTTATTTATTTATTTATTTTTGGCTGCTTTGGGTCTTCATTGCTGCGTGTGGGCTTTCTCTAGCTGGGGTGAGCGGAGGCTACTCTTTGTTGCGGTGCACAGCCTTCTCATTGCAGTGGCTTCTCTTGTTGCGGAGCACGGGCTCTAGATGAACAGGCTTCAGTAGTTGCAGCACACGGGCTCAGTAGTTGTGGTGCACGGGCTTAGCTGCTCTGCCGCATGTGGGATCTTCCCAGCCCAGGGCTCGAACCCGTGTCCCCTGCATTGGCAGGCGGATTCTTAACCACTGCGCTCCATTCTTGGGTTACGCTCCACTTGAGGAGTATACAAAAGCTTTCCATGATATTGGATCTCCTACTTATCAGGCGAATTTACTTGCAGCTGCCATAAATGAAGGGTTGAAAGATAATCGTATTAAATGTTACAGTTGTGGAAAGTATGGACATGTGATGCGAGATTGTCGAAAAGGGCAAGGCCAGATATCAAAACAGATTAAGAATGAGCAGCTACCTGGTATGTGTCGACGGTGTGGTAAAGGATGACACTGGGCTAATAAATGCCGTTCAAAAAGGGATAAGTTAGGAAATCTTTTGCCTCCGCGAGATGATGTCTCGGGAAGCGGGAAGCTAGGCCCAACCCGGGGCCGCAACAACAATACGGGAAAAGTGACAGTAAACTCTCAACAGTATCCAGTAAGCAATGCCAGCTTTTATCAGACATTACAGGACAGTCTCAACCTCGGCTCTTAGTTACTGATCTCATGCATGCTACCAGCGGCTGCTCCTCGAGATTGTATCCTTACGCCAGCAGGAGGAATACACAAATTAGTTACAGGAGTTTATGGCCCTATACCTGCAGGAACTGTGGGACTATTATTAGGACAAAGTAGTTTGACTCTGCAGGGTGTAACAGTTCATACTGGAGTTATTGATGAGGATTATATTGGAGAAATTTCTATTATTTCTGTTTCAAAATCTATAGAATTTAGTAAGGGACAAAGAATTGCTCAATTGTTATTGTTACCATATGTAAAACAAGCAGCCGCCCCTGTAAAGCGTACGGGGCGGGGGGGGGCGCTCGGCAGCACGGGAAAAAATGTTTTTTGGCAATCCTTTCTCAATGACCAACGTCCTCAATTAACGATTACTTTTAACAATAATGTGAAATTTACGGGCCTTGATACGGGAGCTGATGTGTCTATAATAAAACAATCTGAATGGCCTTCATATTGGCCTTTAGAAAAGGTGGAAGTTACTTTTACAGGAATAGGAACATTGCATATGATTTGGCGCAGTAAGGAATTATTGGGGTGTAAAGGCCCAGAAGGACAAAAAACTATGTTGCAACCATATGTGGCCAATATTGAAATTAATTTATGGGGAAGAGATATACTACAACAATGGGGAACCTCTATCTCCATACCAACAATTTCCCCTGAAGCAATGCAAATGATGTCAAATAAGGAATGTGATTATTCACAATTAAATGCTACTGAACCCCAATATGTAACTAAAACGGGGAAAGATTATACTGGGCTTGGATATCCAAATTTAGTGTAGGGGCCACTGCTCGAAAATTTGCATTACCATTAAAATGGTTGAAAGATACCCCTATATGGACAGAGCAGTGGCCCTTAACTCAAGAAAAATTACAAGCATTACACCAATTAATACAAGAACAATTAATAGCAGGGCATATTGAAGTATCCACTAGCCCTTGGAATTCACCTGTTTTTGTAATTAAGAAAAAATCAGGTAAATGGAGAATGTTGACAGATTTATGAAAAATTAATGAGATTATTCAACCTATGGGGGCATTGCAACCTGGAATTCCATCTGCAGCAATGCTCCCTCGCAATTGGGAACTTATAATTATAGATTTAAAAGACTTTTTTTAACTATACCATTACAGTCTCAAGATTGTGAAAGATTTGCATTTACTGTACCAGCCTTAAATCAAGAACATCCAGCTCAGAGATTTCAATGGAAAGTTCTCCCTCAGGGGATGTTAAATAGTCCAACTATGTGCCAATTTTTTGTTAATCAGCCTCTGGAGGAATTACGTCACATGTATCCTGAGGCACGTATTCTTCATTATATGGATGACATTTTATTTGCTCATCCTCATTTGCAAACATTACAGCAGATGTTACAACAAGCAGAGTTAAAATTTAAAGAATGGGGTTTACAGATAGCTCCTGAAAAAATTCAAAAATGTGCTCCCTGACAATATCTTGGACAAATTGTAACCAATACTCAGATTATTCCTCAGAAAGTACAAATTAAACGAGATTCTCTTGTAACATTAAATGATTTTCAAAAATTATTAGGAGATATTAATTGGTTACGTCCTAGTTTAGGAATTCCTACTTATAAGTTACAAAATTTGTTTCACACCTTGGAGGGCAATCCAGCATTGAATAGTTACCGTGAACTTTCTCCCCAGGCTGAACAAGAACTTAAATGGATAGAAAAACATATACATGATGCACAATTGGATCGAATTGAATCTCTCGATCATTTACGACTTATTGTATTTCATACTCCTCATCCTCCTACTGTTTTACTATAACAACAAGATAATCTCATAGAATGGATATTTTTAGCTCATAAAGCTCAAAAGAAATTGCAATCTTATGAACAAAAAATAGCTGATATTATTATTAAAGGTAGGTTATGATTAAGGCAACTATGTGGTCAGGACCCACATGAACTTATAGTCCCTTTTTCAAACAAAGAAATACAAACTCTTTTTCAACTAGAGGATAACTGGCAAATTGCCTATGCTCATTATATAGGTAAAATACATAATCATTATCCCTCTGATAAACGTTTACAGTTTTTGAAAAAGACTAATTGGATTTTGAAAAAAATAGTTCAATCAGATCCTGTTATAGGACCAACTTTTTTTTACTGATGCCAATAAAACGGGAAGAGCAGGATATACTAACAGTCATGATCATAAGGTGTTACAATCTCCATATGTTTCAGTTCAAAAAGCAGAACTATTTGCTGTAATACTATTGTTACAAGATTATCCAATTGCTCTTAATATAATTACAGACTCTCAGTATGTGGAATTTACAGTTAAAAATATTAAAACCGCTTTTATCCCAGATAATGGATCAGAACTACATTCTTTATTTTTGCAAATACAACATACACTTAGACTACGTACTGCACCACTTTATATTACTCATATTCGTGCTCATACTCATTTACCCGGTCCATTGGTAGATGGAAATGATTTTATTGATACTTTAATGGGTACTGTCCAATTAGCTACAACAGAACATCATAGATATCATACTAATACCAGAAGATTGAAAAATACATTTAATCTTACATGGAAACAAGCAAAAACTATTCTCCGTACATGCCCGCAATGTGCTGCTATTAATCAACCTTGTTTGAATATTGGAGTTAACCCTAAAGGCTTATCTGCTAATACTATCTGGCAAATGGATGTAACTCAATATCCTGGTTTTGGGAAGTTAAAATATATTCATCATTCTGTAGATACCTACTCTTATTTCTCATGGGCAACTCCATTATCTTCTGAAAAAGCTGATGCTGTAATAACTCATTTATTAGAAGCTTTTGCTGTTATGGGAATTCCCAACAGCATAAAAATTGATAATGCTTCTGCATATCATTCTCAAAAATGTCAGACTTTTTTTGCCACACATAATATACAGCATGTTACAGGTATTCCAGGAAACAGTACGGGACAAGCGGTTATTGAACGACAAAACCGCACTTTGAAGGACATGCTTATAAAACAAAAAGGTGGAGATGAGGTACAAAGTCTTAGGAAAAGAATACGTATTGCTTTATTTACTCTTAATTTTTGAATCATGGAGAAGATGATCTTAGTGCAGCTGACAGACATTGGACAAAAATAAGTACACAAGAACTTAGACAGCCTGTTTTTATATTAAATGAAAATACTAACACTTGGGAACCTGGCGATGTTCTTCGTTGGGGCCGAGGATATGCTTTTGTTTCTGCAGGAGCTGAATCCTATTGGGTGCCGGCTAAGAAGATAAAGCTTCGGGATGGCAACTAAGCGTAGCCTTGATGTGACGGGAATGACGAAGGGATGTGCGGAGATGGATTTGAGCAAGAGAGCATTCCGTGTGCCATTGGATCAAACAAAGAAGGCGTCTCCATTGACTTGGGGGCAAATGAAAAAGTTTGCAGGCACTGCTGAAAATCTTGTCATTTCACAGGATAAACCCCTCACTAGCACCAATCTTTTTGTAGCTATGTTGGCAATGTTGCCTACACAGGTAATAAGCATATCAGCCAATGAGATAAATTGTACTAACCATACTTATTGGACTTATATTCCTAACCCTCCTCCTAATATGGGGGTTACCTGGTGGGATGCCCCAATTCTTGTATACGTAAATGAGTCTGGATGGTTGCCTGGTCCTTTTGATGATAGAGGCCCTTTGAAGTCAGAAGAAGAAGGAAGGATAATAGAAAATTACACTGTGGGTGTTAATGGACCTCCTATTTGTATGGGAAAGGGAGATCATTGCCTTAAAATGAATTATCAGGCATGGTTAAGTGTTGTCAAAAATGAAAGCAGATATCATGGGTTATATCTTTTGAGTGCTTATAGTTTTAAAACTTTTAATTCCACTCTTAATGAAAATGTTTCTGCACCTTATTTGCCTCCATGCCAGGTGCCTCTTGTGGATCGATTATCGGATTGGGTCCATTGGACTTGATGCCGAGGAGAAATGGCTCGGGTTCTTGTTAATACTTCCTGGGGAAGCGTCATTGATTGGAGCCCTTTTGGCTCCGCCCGAGGAAAAAAGGGTTTGAAGGATTTATACTGGCATAAAGAAGATAACACTATTTATAGCGATACTATTAATGATACCATAGTATAGCATGCTGGAGGGTTTTCTCCTCCTGGTCCTCATTTAAATGGATATCCTATCCAAAAGGACTTGTGGAAGCTTATGGCAGCTCTGAGAAAGATTAATGCCTGGGTAGGACATATGGTTAATAAATCTGAAAATCATAGTTTGATTTTTCATAAAGATGTTACTCGGTATACTCATAGTTGTGTGAAATTACCTTATATATTGTTAAAGGGACCAGCTGTATGGAATGAGACTCAAGGTATTATAATGTGTAAAAATTGCTCTCTGTATAACTGTATTAACTCTAGTATATCTTTTAACATATCTACTGAAAGTTTGTATATCTTATGAGCTTGGACAGGTCTTTGGCTTCCTGTCAGTCTTGGAAGGGAATGGCAAGAATCTCTTCCTATGGCTGTTTTGCAATATTTAGTCGATGCGTTAAAAAGAAGTAAAAGATTTGTAGAAATGTTGATTGCAGCTGTCATGGGTATTATAGCCATAACAGCTACTGCTGCAGTTGCTGGAGTTGCTTTAGAACAATCTATTCAGACCGTTGACTATATAACCGACTGGCATAAAAATTCTGGAATGCTTTGGTCCTATCAACGACAAATTGATTCGGAAATAGCGGACTTACAACAAGCTGTGGTTATGTTGGGGGACCAACTTGTAAATTTACAAAGACAAATGAAGCTACATTGTGACTGGAATCAAAGTGCCTTTTGTGTCACTTCAGTTCCATATAATCAGTCTGCATTCCCCTGGACAACAATAAAAAAGCATTTATTACATCACAAAAATTTGACAAAAGAAATTGTAAATTTACAAGGGAAAATTCAACAAACTTTCCAGAAGAAATTACAACGACTTAATTCACAAGAAGTATGGACTGGAATTATTCAAGGACTTAATAATCTAAATACCATGTCTAAATTACATGCTTTATTTGGTTCTACTGCAGGATTGTTAATGCTCATTATAATAATAATCATATGTTTAATTGTAGTTCGACGACGAGTGAAAGCTACCCGCCATGCAACATCGCAACAAGCTGCTGTGTTTTCCTTGATGCTGCACAAGCTGCAAAATAATTCCATGTAGTTTAGTACCGAGAGTAATGCTGCCGTGTTCTCCTTGATGCTACAAAAATTGTAAAACAAAAAGGGGGAAATGTAGTGGGATAACTGAGGACATGGAAAGGAGACGTGACCCATGAGCCCCCCCCCCCCACCCCGCCCAGCAAACTGGAGGCTGGCGAATAAGCCAGAACTGCAAACGGTCCTTATTGCTTTGAGCCCCCCGCCCCCGGCAAACCGGGGGCATGCGAATAAGCCAGAGTTGTGAACAGTTCTGAATGCTTCGAGCGCCCCCCCGGCAAACCGGGGGCCTGCAAAAGAAGCATTGAGTGCTTTGGGCACTGATCCATGAGATGTCCTCAGTATAATCAGAGTGGTGGGAACGCAAGGAAATGTCCTTGTGCTACTTCAGTATAATCAAAATAATGGTGGGAACTTTATACTGTTCTTGCGCTCAACGACGAAGCACGGCAGGTGCTCACGAAAGCCAATTATTGCTTGTATAATTAATAAAAACATAGGTTGCTGCTTTGGCACTTCTGAAATGTTAAGAAAACAAGTCTTGGGCTTCCCTGGTGGTGCAGTGGTTGAGAGTCTGCCTGCCGATGCAGGGGACACGGGTTCGCGCCCCGGTCCAGGAAGATCCCACATGCCGCAGAGCAGCTGGGCCCGTGAGCCATGGCCGCTGAGCCTGCGCGTCCGGAGCCTGTGCTCCGCAACGGGAGAGGCCGCAACAGTGAGAGGCCCGCGTATCGCAAAAAAAAAAAAAAAAAAAAAAAAAAAAAAAAAAAAAAGAAAACAAGTCTTAAAGTGTAAATCTAGATAATGCTTTAATAAAAGTTACCACAGCAAGACAGACGGCGCTGTTTTGCCTGAGCGAGCGGCAGCCTTCTACTGCTGTGCTTTGGCACAATTCATCTCGTGTGATGAGCTTACTTTCGGCCCTGTCCTAAGAAACTACAACACACAAGACTCAGCTTAGGTTCATATTGTTTTGTTTTCTAAACTGATCATGAGATAAGACGAGTCCCCCTCTCTGAAGACAGGCTAACTTTTCCACCCCAGAGCAAACAATCATCATTCAAACCACTAAGCATTCACCATATGTAAATAAATGCCTTTTCAAATTTGCAGAGGGTATACTGGATTTGCTTCCATACATGTTTCATTTTTACACCTGTGTTCCAACCCTGCAAAATTCAAATTGCTGGCATTTAAGAAATCATGCCTGGTCCCAGACTTCCCTGGTGGTCCAATGGTTAAGACTCTTTGCTTCCACTGCAGAGGACAGGTTTGATCCCTTGTCTGGGAACTAAGATCCCACATGCTGCGAGGTGCAGCCAAAAAGAAAAAAAAAAAAAGAAAGAAAACAGTCCCTAATGTTAAAAAGTAAGGAAATATTTCTTGACAAGGAACATGATGACCCAACTGAGACAATGCAGGAACTCTAGTCAATGAACAAGACAAATAAAAGGCTAAGAATAACCACTCATGTAAATTACAGACTAACAGGAAGCTGGGATAATCTTACTAGAATAGTAAAAATAATTTGACAATTTTTACAAATGGAAACGTTCAATTTAATGTAGATGCTTAATTTGTACATACATAGACATATATATTAGCTTTATATCCTTTATATTTATTCAAGTTCTGCCTGCACATGATTTTTTTGTTTTCCCAACTTTCTGAAGTTGCTCCCCCTCCACACACACACTCCCTCCACACCAGGTGGCTTAGTCCCATTAACAGTATTCCTGACAGGAGAGCTCAGGTGTCTCTTCGCATATCTCCAAAGCCTCGGCTGGGAAGGGAGGGCTATTATTTTTATCCAGAGCTCCCAACGTACCTGAACAGAGAAAATATGAAGAAGTTTGGCCTCTACTGAATCCCCCCAGGTTCCCCCTACCGCACCCCGCCGCGTGGCATGCAGGATCTTTGTTCCGGAACCAGGGATCCGGATCGAACCCGTGCCTCCTGCAGTGGAAGCGCACAGTCCTAACCACTAGACCACCAGGGAAGTCCCAGAAGTAGTCTTTTCTCAAAACACAAAATATATTTTCCCCATAATCTAGGACAATTCATCTTATTACCCAAGAATTTGGAACCTGGCCATGATTCTCCTTTAGGTACGTTCAAATCTTGACAGTCAAAAAAAAAAAAAAATCTTGACAGTCTAGTCAAGTCCTGAATGTGGAGCCAGGGGACAGCCCTCATTCAACACGACCTGCCCACGGTGATCAGGAGTTTGAGCCACAAGAGGGACACTAGGCAGTATTAACCAATTTGCTCTGCCTCCTAGGGAAGCGCTTCCTGGCAAAAGCTCCAGTCCTTCAGTGACGTTATGGGGGCGGGGCGGGGCGTTCCGAGTGGAACCCGCCCCTCTGCCGCTGGCCGCTCCCCTTAAAGCCCCGCCCAGTCGGTGGTGGGAGGCTGCGGTTTCCATGGGGACGATAAACAGCGCCAAGTTTTTTCCCCTGTCACTTCAGTTACCCGTGTCATACCCATGATATGATGATATCCCCTGAGCATTGGAAACCAAAGTGTGAGGAGCCAGTGCTGGTGAGCCGGAGTTCGAGCAATGGGGTCTGAAGTCGGTGCCTGGGGTGGGAGTGGTCCTGGGTGGCCTGCCCAAAGAGAGGTGGAGTTCCAAATTAAAGGACCTCAAGCCAAATTCCCCAGGCGCCAAGGACTGTTGGGGGTTAAACGCTAATACTTAGGGAAGGAGTTGGGAGTTGAGTAGGGCAGCAAGGGACAGAGCCAGGACTAGGGGAAGACCAAGGACCTGGGGGGACGCAGTAGAGGCCAAACTTCTTCATATTTTCTCTATTTAGGTACGTTGGGAGCTCTGGATAAAAATAATAGCCCTTCCTGGGCTTCCCTGGTGGCGCAGTGGTTAAGAATCCGCCTGACCATGCAGGAGACACAGGTTCGAGCCCTGGTCCGGGAAGATCCCACATGCGTGGGGCAACTAGGCTTGTGCGCCACAAGTGCTGAGCCTGTGCTCTAGAGCCCGTGAGCCCGCGTGCTGCAACTGCTGAGACCCGTGTGTCTGGAGCCCGTGCTCCACAACGAGAGAGGCCACCACGGTGAGAAGCCCGCGCACTGCAATGAAGAGTGGCCTCTGCTCACCGCAACTACAGAGGGTCCGCGTGCAGCAACGAAGGCCCAACACAGCCAAAAATAAATAAATAAAATAAGTAAATTTAAAAAATAATAATAGCCCTTCCTGCCCAACCGAGGCTTTGGAGGTATGTGAAGAGACACCTGAGCTCTCCTGTCAGGAATACTGTTAATGGAACTAAGCCACCTGGTGTGGAGGGACTGGGAGGAAAACTTCATCTACCCTCTTAAGTTTGGTATTTGGGAGGCTGTGAATTCAACTGAAAAAAGACAGATTGACAGGAGAAAAGGAATACAAGTTTATTAATATTTTTTACATGCATAGGAGTTCACAGAAAAGAGGTAACTCACAGAAGCCATTAGGCTTGGGAGTTTATATACCTTTCTTAACAAAGAAAGGGCTTGGGCTTCAAGGGAGCTCATTTGTGGGGAAGTAACTAGGAAATATATGGGGGAACTAATAGAAGATAAGGGGCTATTTTTTTTTAGTAAGATTTGTTTATCCAGGCTCATCTTGGTGCTGGCTCTGTCTCTGGTGATAAGGTCTCTCTCCTCGTCCTGGTCCAGGAGAGGGAGGGAGGGAGGAAATGTATGTCACCTTCACAAAAGGAAATATATGCCGTGATTTTGGAGAGATAAAGGCAGAGAACCCTTCCTATATCTGTTGCTTATGAATTGCCTTTAGCTCAAAATAATCCTTATGCTAAAATGGCATATTTTGGGGTGTTATATCCTGATTCCCTTCATGACACTATTTTCTAATATAATTTTTATTTTACTCAAAATTATACATGCTCTCAGTTTAAGGAAGCAATATTTCAACAGATTTGTGACTAAGAAAATGGCATTTACTACCAAGAAAATGTTGGGTCCCAAGTGTTCCCCATTCACAATTCCAGAGGAGACTTTCAATTCTGGAGCTCACTCTTTTTTATCAACCTCCATATCTCTCTTGACATGCCAATCATGATAGTTTTGGGCTCTCAGGATTAAGTGATATCCTACTGACTCCCACCTAGGAACAAACCCTCTTTCACAACCACCACAAGGACTACCTTAATTCATACCCAGACCTCTCCTTCCAAAACAGTTGTATCACAATTTTGGTTAAGTCAGTATTCAGGGTTGACCTCAGTGTAACTATGTAATTTCTACTCGGAGCAGAGCTGTATCATTTTCTAGGACAGGGGTAGACACACTTTCTGTAAAGGACCAGATAATATATGTTTCAGGTTTTGTGGGCCATCTGGTCTCTGTAGCAAGTACTCAGCTCTGCTGTGGCAACATGAAAGTAACCAGAGACAAGTGGCAAAGTTCCAATAAAACTTTATGGACACTGAAATATTAATTTCAAATAACTTTCACATGTCACAAAATATTATTATTTTTGATTTTTATGACCACTTAAAAATGTAAAAACCATTCTTAGGTCAGAGTGATACAAACAAGCACTGGGACAACCATAGTTTGCTGACTACTAGTAAAAGCTATTAGCAGATTATTGCCTTAGATCCCTTTATCTCATCAAATTACTGTGAATCTCTATGAACAAAAAAGTATCTTTCATTACATGGAGGTGGTTATATTCAAAGATAAATTATTTTGAACTTCAAAACATAAAGCCCATATCTGAAATGCAATATTTTGGGACCTAATTATTCAAACACTACAAGATCCATTCAGGAAAAATGTACAGTGAAAATAGAAAAACAACAACAACAACACACACACACACACATTAACTTAACAGTTTACCCTTAATAGTTACTGAAAAATTTGACATAGCCAACTAATACAAATACAATAACAACAAAAAAATCTGACAAAACAACCCTGATATATGTTAAGATATGGAATGAGAGCATTACATTCAAGACAAATTATCTTTAATTTTAAAGCATCTTTGTACTCTCAAAGAAAGATTTTCATATATGTTGTTTTCTTGGAAAATTGGATGCCTAGGAAAAGCTTGTATAACTTAAGTGACATGATGTAAGATAAATTATTACAATATCCTTGCCTTTATGATTACTATAGTTTCTTGTTAAAGTAGTTCCTGGGATTGTTAAACTATGTCACTTAATTTGTTTTAGTTTTGCTGCCTTTTTATTAGTGTGACAAAAAGTGTATGTATGTGTGTATTTATGACAAGAACAGGACCTTTCAGTAAATTTACTCAATTCTGTCACCCTTTTATCACTCTGAAAATAAATTAATGTAATATTCCTTTTTTCTTCCTCATCATGTTAAGAGCTTATCTTCTCTGTTTCCACTAATTTCCCTTCATTCCGTTTTTCCTTTCACTCTTGTCTGCTCATTTCCCCTTCTTCTTATTCTGTCTCATGCCTGGAAGGTCATTAGACTCTTCTATAACCCAACTCCACTTGCCCTTCCACAGAGGTCACAAGTCCTTGCCTTCTTCATGCCTTGTCTCCATTTCTTTCACTCAATTCTCCCTTTCTTCTTTTTTCGTCCCCCAAAGTAACAATTATTGTGTTCTCCTCTTTTTCACTCTCTACCTTCAGTTGTGGCCTTAATGAAACAATAAGGCAGTTTTGGAAATTTTAGGTAAAGATAGCACATCCATTCAATCCCACACAGCCTTTTTTGGGTCTCCCTGGTTTTTTATCCACATGATTATCCCCACCTAGCCAGGTCTTTTTAGGTCACTATTCTTTCTTTTATTACTTTATTCATAGACTTATTTTCCCACTTTTACTACCCTCCCTTTGTCATTATCTCTTCTCCAGGAGTACCCGTTGGTTTCAGGCTGAAACCTCACTTTTCAGGCAATATACTGTTGCGGCTAAGAACCTCAGACATATCTGTGTTGAAGCCAGCTCTGTCACTTTTTAGCTGTGTGACTAGGCAAATCTTGTAACCTCTTTGACCCACTGTTATCTTACCTCTAAAATGAGGACTATAGCAGTCTTTGCTTCACAAAACTGTTTTAAGGAGTAAATGAGACAATACATTTGAGGTTAATGGATTTTCTCATGGGCTCACTGCCTAAGCCCTTTCAATCATCAGCAGCTCAGCTTTGTCATTCCCCACATCTCTCAAAAGCTTAAGCTCCTCTGTATCTCTATCCTCTGCCATTCTCCTCCTGAGTTCCTGAGCTGCCTTCTGTTCTGAGATCATCAGTCCCCACCTTTAGAGCTTCATGTATAAAGGCCATAAATTATATCCTTGGAACATGTTAATATAGAAATAGCTCACATATACTTCAATTACAATTTCTCTGGCCCAAGACAATACTACCAAATCCACATGCATTGTTAGGTAAGGAATTTATTGCATTGAAATATGGTTTTTAAAAAGTTAAAAAAAAATAGTAGGGCTTCCCTGGTGGCACAGTGGTTAAGAATCCGCCTACCAATGCAGGGGACACGGGTTCAAGGCCTGGTCCGGGCCGATCCCACATGCTGCGGAGCAACTAAGCCTCTGTGCCACAACTACTGAGCCTGCGCACTAGAGCCCGTGAGCCACAACTACTGAGCCCGCGTGAAACAAATACTGAAGCCCATGCACCTAGAGCCTGTGCTCTGCAACAAGAGAAGCCAGCACAATGAGAAGCCTGCGCACCACAACTAAGACTAGCTCCTGCTCGCCGCAAATAGAGAAAGCCTACACACAGCAACTAAGACCCAATGCAGCCAAAAATAAATAAATAAAATTTTTTTAAAAAGTAAAAGAAATTTTAAGGTAGGCATCTTGGCAGCCTCTTGGATCAATGGAGCATACCGAGCAAGAGCTAAAGAGGAAACAATACAAAAGAGTTGTACTCCCTCTCTATTACCTGCTAGTTTTTGAACAGAGAACTTAAACAGATACTTAGTTTTTGAACTAGTTAACTTAATCAATAAATCAAATATTTGTAACAACACCATGTATTTGTATGGCACTTGATAATTGACAAAGTCATTTCACATATATTTTCTTGTTTAATTCTTGCAACTACCTAATCAGGGAAATTTTTTCATCACAGTTATAGATGAGAAAATTGAGGCTGAGAGACTCTATGAGACTTACCTAATTCTTTGCAGGTAGGAAGTGGTGAAATCAGGATTCAAATCGCTGGCATTTGGAGTTCCATAGTCTCCATGTGGCACACAGCCTCCCAAGAGCATAGGCTAAACTGAAGAAGATAAGATTTGTCTTTGGGCTTTTTTAGCTGCCTTTTTCCAGCCCTTTGTTTCTCACCATTCCTATCTGTGTTGGAAACCATGATGTGCAGCCCAAATCCCCCTTCAGGAATGAAGGACTTACTTCCCTAGCTGCTGGCAGTGCTGCTGGCTGCATTGCCTCAGCTGGATGGGAATAATTGCCTCTGCTGAAGAGGCCTGCCGTGTTCAAGGTGACCCCTCTTGCCATGGCTGCCACATCTAATGACTGATCAATGTGAGGATATAAAGGCCTACCCACCCTGGTCCCAATTCTGAAGAGCGAGTCCAGCTTCAGAAATCCCCAGGGAGTTGGCTGAGTCCTTCATTCAGATTGCATTGCAGCTCAGTTTCTCCCTCAGCCTAGTGATGTTTCTTTCCCCTTCCTACAGGTATTGATCCCAAGAAATCTCCCTAATAAACCTGTATGCTAAACTCTGCTTCAGTCAGTTTCTTTTGAAACCCAACCTCTTAACACCATGTACAATTCATAGAACTTGGATTTCAGGCATCTGTTAAACTAATCCCTACTACAAGGTAATCTGATAGGAAGTTATCCTCCTCAAATATAACTTGCATTTTAAGAAGGCCTCAGGCTGAAAACTCTAAGATCCCTAGAAAGAAGCCTCTGATTATGAAATAAATATAAGTGCTAGTTTCTAACCTGGATTTGTAAATTATTGTGGGACCAATCAATATTTTGTGAGTTGGTTTTTTAAGATTGTATTTTAAGAACCATTTATAAATTTCAAATACAATAATTTGTATCGTGTAGTATTTTAGTCTTTTCTGAGTTTTTTCCATAAATTTTAAGCGTCCATGATATGGCAGGCAGCCACTATGTGCTATGTATACAAAGCTGAGACAGACTTCCTGCTCTCAAGAAGCTCACAGCCTAGTAGGGTTAACAGGCATTGAAATAACTCCATCACATGATAAGTGCAGGGCCAGAGGCATTTAAAGTGCCATGAAAACACAGAACAATTCCACCTGTTGGAGAATGAGAGAATCAGAAAACTCAGAGGGAGTCATATATAAGCTGATCCCTAAAGAAGCAGTCAAAATCTCTTTATAGAAAGAGTTGTGGTGAAGGAGGTGGGCACTCTAGGCCAAGGGACTAACCTATGTGAAAGCACAGAACTATGAGACGGCATGGTGTGTGGAAAACACAGTGTGGATAGTTTAAGAAGAGGGGTGGCAAGGGAGATAAGACTAGCAAAAATCATTTCAAGCTAGGTTGAGAAGGGCTTTGAATGCCATGCTTAAGGGTTAAGTTTTATCCTAGAGCAGTTGTCTAATACATTTAGGTAAGAGTCACATGATCAGATTTATTCTTAAGAATAATTCTGGCAGGAGGACAGAGGATGATATGAGCAAGAGAGAGGAAATAAGGAGACCAACTAGGAAGGCTGCTCTTCCCTAATCTCGATGAGGAATATCAAGGGTCTGTACCAGGCAGGAGGAATTATGTAGGCCCTACTATCATCCTATATAAGAAAATAATCCCAGCGAATGAGATCAGTTAAAATGGAATCACCCAGGGGTTCTTAACTCTGATTGCTCATTAGGATCACGTGGGAGAGGTTTACAAAAATGAAAATTCAGGTCTCACCCCTTTCTAATTAAATCAGAATCACTAGAATGAGGCCTGGCATTGGAAGTTTTAAAAAGATCCCAGGTGATCCTAATGTGTAACCAGGGTTGAAAGCCTACAGCATAACCCATATATGAGTATTTGAAGGAAAACAGTTCTGAGCATGGCTGTCCCAACTGACTGTGTCATCCTGGGGCATCCAGAAAGTGTCAGTTGTTAATGTGTCAAACAGTAAAATGGCATCTGAAAAATGACCTTGTAGCTTACTTACTCACAAAAGTTACTGTGAACTGATGTTAATTGAAAAAAGTGTGTCTTTGCATAAGAATCAAAGAAATTCATAATCTTATTCTAAACTAGGCCAAACCACACCTTGGTCTAGATAAGAAAAGAGCAATGATAAATCATAAGTTTGTGTCTATTTTATCTGGTTCATGCCCTGTAAAATGTCTAATATAAATGTGCTAGGATGTTAAATGTTTGCCAGATACCTGATGAAGACATTTATATTATATAAAATGGTAAAAGAGACTTAAGTTTCTTTTTTTAAAAAATAGGAGGTAGGAGAGTGCAGTGGCTAAAGGCACAAATTTTGAAGCTAGTCAGAACTAGGTTTTGAATACAGGTTTTATTACTTAGTAATTGCAGGTTTGAACAAGCAACCTCACTTGTTCAAACTTTAATTTCCTTGTCTGTACAATGGTGATAATGAGAACAACATCATGGGATTGTTTTGAGAGTTATTTTAACATACTTTAACATGCATCTAAAACCTTTCACGCAGTAGTTGACATTTCTATGTATATGTCTTGGTTCCTGCACTTAAGGAACTAACATATTAGAGCTGTATAGCTACTAGTTCCTCCAAGGGGAGGGAAAGATCCCACCACAACTGGCTAGATCAGGAAAGACATTATCAAGGAAGCTTTTTGATCTGGATAGATTGGGTATCCATCTACTACTTATCTAGCTGGGTATTCAGTATTTTTTCTATCTTAAAAAAGAGGTAGATTAAAATATTTTTTAAACAAGTAAGAAATACTAATTGTAAGAAAAACTAGAAAATACACAAAGTAGAAAATAAAAGTTTCTGGGACTTCCCTGGTGGTGCGGTGGTTAAGATGTGCTCCCAATGCAGGGGGCCCGGGTTTGATCCCTGGTCAGAGAACTAGATCCCACATGCATGCCACAACTAAGAGTTTACATGCCACAACTAAGGAGCCTGCCTGCCGCAACTGAGACCTGGCACAGCCAAATAAATAAATACTGAAAAAAAAAATCTTCCCAAGTCAGTAAGAATGCCTCTATGACAGTAGTTCTCAAATTGTCGTCTCGAGATCCTTTTATACTTTTTTTTTTTTTTTTTTTTAGCTGAGCCACGTAGCGTGCCAGATCTTAGTTCCCCAACAAGGGATTGAACCTCTGCCCCCTGCAGTGGAAGCGCAGAGTCTTAACCACCGGACCGCCAGGGAAGTCCAAGGTCCTTTTACACTCTTAAAAATTAGGGAACTTGATTCTTGAGGTGCTAGCCTGCTGTGTTTTCCCCTTTGCCAGGCAAAGATTAAAGCCATTTTTCTTGGGACTTCCCTGGTGGTCCAGTGGTTAAGAATCTGCCTTCCAATGCAGGGGACGTGGGTTTGATCCCTAGTCGGGGAACTAAGATCCCACATGCCACAGGGGGAACTAAGTCTGTGTGCCACAACTACTGAGCCCACGCTGTCTGGAGCCTGCGTGCTGTAACTACTGAGCCGGTGTTCTGGAGCCTGCGCACCACAACGAAGAGCCTGTGCGCCACAACAAAAGATCCCACATGCCGCAACTAAGACCCAATGCAGCCAAATAAATAAATAAATAAATTTTTAAAAAGAAAAAAAAAATTAGGGAACTCCAAGTTCTTCTGTTTATGTGGGTTATATCTATTTATATTTATTGTATTAGAAACTAAAACGGAGGAAAATTTAAAAATATCAATTTGTCTAAAATAACAATTACCAACCCAATACATGTTAAAATAAATAAAATTGTAAGTGAAAAATAGATTATCCAAAACAAACAAAAAGTGTGGCAATGTTTTACATTTTTGCAAATCTCTTTAACGGAAGACAGCTGGGTTCTCGTGTCTCTTTCTTCATTCCATCTACTGTGATATGTTGTTTTGGTTCAAGTATATGAAGAAACTCTGGCCTCACACAGATACCTAGTTGGAAAAGGGAGTATTTTAATAGTGTTTTCAGATAACTGTGGATATTATTTTTTGAATTTACATCAGAACTGGGCCAATAGTAAAATCTTAAAGATCAATTCAATATGGAATCTGAAATTTTTGTACTCCATAACATTAAATTCTACTGGTCTATTTAGCAATGTGAACAGATCTTTTACCCATGCTGGATTTCATAACATCCCGCATTTGTCATTTGGAAAATACTGGTTCATTGACTTATACAGATCTTCCAAATGTCAATACTTTTCATTACACAATACCCGCAAAAAGCACATGTTTTAATATCCCACCAAATTCACTGGGACTTTGTCAAACTCACAGTGGCAGATACAAGTTCTCCACAAAACATTCACTTGAAAGCTTGAATTTTATTGTAGACAAAAACTGTTGTTTTCCTTGATGAGAATGGCTTATTTGTTCATATTTGAGAAAATGCCTGCCTTCTCATTCTATCTTTTACTTGCTCCAGAATCTCATAACCCTAGAATATCTGTCAGTTGTTTTAAGTAAATATGGTGTTCCATGAAAATGGTGGCTGGTTCAGCTAGCAACTCCATCACAGAAATGTTTCTCTTCAAGTCAACAATCATACTTTGGATACAGCAGAAAAGTTTTATGTGTGCTTCCCATTTCATCATACAGAATATTTAAAAGACTCACAGGTTGAGATTTAATAAAATTAATAATTTTTACTGTTTCATCAAGAACATTGTTAAGAGAAACAGGCCCCCCCCTGCCCCGGCCCCCTGCCTTTTTCAAGTGCAAGGGAATGGTGGTGAAGAAATTACTACTGACTTTGGTGCCTAGTTGTTTTTGGTGCCACTGCCTTTATTTTGTGCTGCAGCCAGCAGTTTCATCCACTATTGCCTCTGCAGCAGTAATTACAAATACCAACATGGTTGTTTTAAAAGACACATAACTTCTTTGCCATTACCATAAAAAGTTTTTACCTCACGAACTTTCCGAATCTTGGGAACTCTCATGGGTTCTGTGGGCCACACTTTAAGAACCAATGTTCTAAAATACTTTTAAAGGCAACAGAGTACTACACTGTATGTGTGACCACAGTTTATTTAGCCAGTGTCCTTTATTGCGGGCATTTGAGTTGTTTCTAATTTTTCTCCATTGCCAGTAATGATGTAGTTAAAACTTCACTTGCACACTGAATTATTTCTCTAGGATACAGTCTTAAAAATGGAATTGCTAGGCCAAAGTGTATGCATTAAAAAAAAAAAAAAAAGGATCCGGAAGGTTGCCACATTGCTTTCCTGCAGGTTTACCAATTTACACTTGCATTTTACATAACAATATATGAGTATCCTTCCAGCTTATCAACAATGGTGATTATCTTTAAGAAAACAAACAAAAAAACCTCACCAAATTTACAGGCAATAAATGGAATCCATTTTTCTTTAATTTGCATTTATTTGCTTACTACTTAGGTTTTTTTCATATATTTATAAAAAATGATGAGTATTTTGTTTTTTAATAAATTTATTTATTTATTTTTGGCTGTGTTGGGTCTTTGTTGCTGAGTGTGGGCTTTCTCTAGTTGTGGTTAGCGGGGGCTACTGTTCGTTGCGATGTGCAGGCTTCTCATTGTGGTGGCTTCTCTTGTTGTGGAGCATGGGCTCTAGGCACGCAGGCTTCAGTAGTTGTGGCTCGCGGGCTTAGTTGCTCTGCGGCATGTGGGACCATCCAGGACCAGGGCTCAAACCTGTGTCCCTGCATTGGCAGGCGGATTCTTAACTACTGTGCCACCAGGGAAGTCCCCCAAATTGATGCGTATTTATGTATTTTGTCCATTTTTAAAATTGGAAGAGTCTTCTTTGGGATTTTATCCTTTGGTCTGTCATGAGTGAGTGCTACAGAAATTTCTACCCAGTTTTTGTTTACTTTTTAACTTTGTGTAACTTATTTTTATATGTAAGTTTTTAATTTTCATGAAATTACCTATCAGTCTTTTTATATTATCTGTCTATATTTCTGACATTTAATATTTTCTATATTTTATATTTTCTGCCTTTTCTGTCATGCTTTAAAAAGCCTTCTCCACCTCAATATTATACAAATACATTTACTTATTTCTTTACTTTTTAAAAGCAGTTAATGCCTCAATTCATTATTTTTATATACTATTTGAGGTAAAGACCTAACTTAATCTTTCCCCAAATAGTTAACTACTATTAACTCTTTCCAGAGCATTAGGATTTTCCTCTTGTTAAAAAATACGTTCTAAAATTACTTCTTTTGTAAACAATTTACAACAATACGGAAGGTAAAGTAGCTCTAGACCACCTCCCTCCTCTCCTGTTCCTCAGAGCTAACTATTAATAGTTTGCTCTGTTCCCTTTCAAGACTGTTACTTTCGCATTTAAAAGGTAGGTAAGTGCCAAACCATAGTTTGTGGCAACTTGATTGCATTTTCCTCCCACTTAATTTATCTTTATCTTTTCACACAGAGCTATTTTGTTCTCTTTAAGAGCTACACGATGTTCCATAATGCAGATGTACCACGTTTATTTCGTCTTTCCTCTGCCGCTGAATGACTAGGTTTCCCATTTCTCGTTACTTCTTCACCACCTCTCCCAAGAGCTGCTGGGGCCCAAGCTTTCTTGCGCGCATGTGCCAGTTCCCACAAGCTACGCTCTTAAAGAGAGCTTTTATTTGAGTATTTTTTCATTTTGTGGGCTCTGGGGAACCAATGCAGGTACTTAGGAAGGCAAAACACACCCAACAACCGCCCGACCAGAAAGAGACTCAGAGCAGGTTCTCACTTAGCCCCGACAATTTTCTTCCTTTCATAATGGACGCTGAACTTGTTTTTCACCTCGTAGATTCAACAGTTCCCAGCACCGAAACCAGCTGTACAACCACTCGGCCACCAAGCACTGTGACTAGAAAACAAGTGGAAGAAACAGCCGCACCGGCCGTGACGCCTGCTTCCGGAAGCGGACCGGAAACCGCTGTTTGATTCTGCGTCAAACCCGACTTCAGGGGCCGTCGTAAAACTGTCGCCCTTCGTCTCTGGGACCGGCCACAGGGTCCCACTCGCCTCCGGTGGGGCGTCTGGATCTGCGGGTGTCAGTTTCCCTCAAGATGGCGGAGGAGGAGGCTGGGGACGCAGAGAGGATGGAAGTCAGCACGGAGTTGCCTCAGACTCCACAACGACTGGCCTCTGTAAGTCCGTGTAGGCTAGTTGCTTTTGTCCCCCCGAGTCCTTCCCTACCGCGTTCAGGAGGATGTGGGGCTTCACCCCTTACGGTGGCTCTGGGGAGCGGGAGTCGTATGGATTGATCAGAAAGGAAGCCACAGAATAAAGTTAGTCATCACCCACATTCCTGCCGGCCAAGTCTCCGGTGTATAATGACTGTCATTTATTAGCCGTGACGAGTTCAAGCTTGTCTCTATCCTGAAATAGAAAGAACTGGTAATGTTATTAGATGGTCTGGTGTAGGGGTTTGGAGGAAGAGCCATTTTCCGACAGACGTAGTGTTAACCCCTCCTAGACGATAGGCGTCCAGCACGCAGCACCTAGTGTGGTATTGCATAGCTGGCTGGGTGGGGCTTCATAGTGACAGGGAATGCTGCCTCTGTCAACTCACGTCAAGATATAGGGTGTAGGAGTCGTAGTCCTTCGTTGTAGCATCTTGAGAACCCAGGCCTAATCCTCCGTGGAGAAACCCATCATCTGTCGTTGCTTTTTACAAGTGAAGAACAGACTTTCAGACATTTCAAGTCAGAGCGATACCATTAATTAATATCGGAATCTATGCTTTGCCCTTGTATTTTGAAAACCAAAAAAAAAAAAAAAAAAAGGGAAGGCAGAGATAGTAAATTTGAGTCAATAGTCTGACTACAGGGAGAAAGCTGACTGAGGAGGATAAGAGGTAGGGGGGCAACATTAGGGAATGTTCTGGATGTCCCCAGGCACCTAGTGGGGAGGTATATAGAAAATATTCAAATATTGGTCACTGCATGCTGTGAAGAGTTTTATTAATTTATCTTTATTGGTGCATATAGAAAGGTGTGGGATTACACCTCTTTCTGAAGTTTCTTTGGTTTGTAGTTTTAATAAAATCATTTTTGAAGTATTTTAATCCTGCAGGCACTTGAGCATTGTTTTATGAGAGAACAGAGTGAGCTCCAGGAAAGAGTCCACCTCAGGGACTGAAGAGACCGGCTGGGAGACAGAAATCAGGTGGGGAAGGAGTTAGACTAAGGGTTTGGCCATCAACTAGGGCAGTGCTTGCAACCATCCTCTACCCCAAGTAGCAGTTCAACCTCATTTCACCGTATTGAAGGGGAAAGCATGTGTTTGAGATGATAAGAAATGGGAAGATAGGGAAACTTTAGAAGCAGCTGAAACATCTGGTCTTAATGTAAAGCTGTGCGTCTTACATCTTCTAAGTAGTGGAGAAACTGTGCTGTGGTCAGAAGTGTTATCGTAATTTTGTATTGCTAAAGATGACTAGTGTGTATTTAAAGCTTTGATATATTAATTCCTTCCAGGTGGTACCAAAAAACCTCATCAATCTGGATCTTACTTATTTGGGATTGGAGATAATGGTACAGGAATTCAGCTAGAATTATGTTGCAAACTCTTCAATATTAGATTTCTTTGGGCAAGGTTTTGGGTTTTGCAAGATAGTAGGTAGATGACAAAAGTGTAAAAGCCTCAGGTAGCTCACACTCTAGAGACACAGGTAGGACAAGTGCTCAAATTTTAATACAAGATAGGGTGATGTAAGTGAATGAAGACCTGTGACTGGTGAGCCTCCTGATCACTTTTTTGGCTTGGCTGTCTCTATTTTAGGACTCTAGACATCTTCCTAGTTTCCTATTCTTTTTAAAAATACCACCTTCAATTTTATCCTGACAATGGAGTAAGACACTGGCTTTTCCAGTTTACTTCTTCTTCTCGATTAAGCGATTAAGCGAAGTGAGCTCAGAGATTCTTTAACATTTGAATGATTTGAATCTTAAATCACCATTGGGAGGCAGGGAAAAACAAAATAGTAAATATGGAACAGTTACAGAGGTCTAAGAAATCTTACCAATTCCATTAGAGTCTTGTCCCTGGGTATTATATAGTTTCTGTTATTCTTAAATCAAACTTCCTTCTTAGAGCCCAGGTCTTTTTTTTACTGTCATGTTGCAATCAGCAGGCATGAAGTCTCTCAAATTCCTGACATCACATAACATGCAATTAGAGTGAAGTTATAGGTATGAATTCTTGGACATTTATTAGAAGAGCCATTGCTTAAGAATAATTAGGGGAGTTGATTCTGTAGGTCTAGGGTGGGGTCTGAGAATTTGCATTTTCACAAGCATGCACTGCAAATGAAGTCCTGGTCTGTGGGCCACAGAGTAAGATTTAGCCAGAGACATTTAGAAGTTCTCAGTATAGAGTTGACAGTTGAGGTTGTGGGGATGGATAAGATCTTTGAGGAGGAAAGTCTGAGTTTGTGTGTGTGTTTATACATACACAGAGAGAAAGAGACAGTCACACAGAGAGGGAGGGAGGAAGAGAGGGAGAAGCGAGGAAGACAGGAATGATTGAATTTCAGGGATAGACAGTGGAGGAAGGAGCTAGAAAGGGAGCAGCCAAGCAGGTAGGAGGTGAGAGTAGTGCAGTGTCATAGGGTGTAGTTTCTAGGAGAGGGCAGTTTATTGGGTCTAGGGAGGTGAAGAGTGAGAAAAATTGGGAACTCATAGTATGTGGAGTGGTCTGACAGAACTTCTGCCTTCTGTCTTCATTAACTGGATTTTCTTTAGTAAGTCCATCTCAAAAGATGCCTCCTGGTATGGTACTAAACTCTTTTCTTTTCCCTGTCTACATCCTCTGCCCATGTGATTTCATCCAGTTCTGTGGCTTTAAATACCATCTGTATTCGTTCAGTTCCCAAATTTGTATCTCAGGGTCATCTCACTTTTGAGCTCCACAGTCACAGGTCCGTCTGCCTGCTTGACATATCCACTTGGATGTCTGAAAAGTGTTTCAAACGGAGAATTAATTAGGAAGCTACTACAGTAACCAAGCCATAGTTGCTGGTGGCTTGTACTAAAGCGATATCACTGGAGATGAAGAGAAGTGGGTGGATTGGGGAGAGATTTTGGAAGTATGGTAGAAGTAGAAAGATTTGTTTATGGTTTAGGCATGAGGGAAAAGGGAAGAAACAGATGACATCTGGATCCCCAGTTTTTGACTTAAGTATTCATGCTTGTGGCTGTGTCATATACTGAGAGGAAAGACCAGGTATTGGGAGGGCAAAGAAGGGAGACATCAAGTTTTGTTATCCCTGTCTCAGTAGATGACACTTCCATAATAGCTCTTGAATACAAACAATTCTGTCTGTCTCCACTCCATCTCTTTAGTCCTAGCCACCATCTGTTGCCTAGGCAACTGCAGTGGCCTTTTAACTGGTCTCTTAGCTTCTGTTTTTGCCCTCTTCCAGTCCATTCTCCACGGAGCAGCCAGAGAAATCTTTGTAAGACTAAATCAGATCATGTCCATCTCTTGCCTAAATCCTTCAGTGGTTTCCCATCTACTTGGAAAAAAATCTAAACTCATTGCATTTTCTTCAAGATCTGGCCTGATCCAGCCCCTCCATCTCCCCTCATTTTCTGTTACTTTCTCTTCATTCACTTTTAGCCACCCTAGCTTCCAAAATAAGTCCAAGCTCTGTCTTACTTCAGGGCCTGTGCCTTTGCTTGCTGTTCTTTTTCATAGAGTGTTTTTCCTCTGTTTTTTCTTGATACTTACCTTGTCTAAAAGATGGGTTCCTTTTACCATTCTCTGTCAAAGCATCCTGTTAATTTCCTCCACTGCACTTATTACAATCTGTGATTACTGTATTGTCTTTATTTATTTAAATGTCTGTTTCTCCTACCAGAATGTAAGTTCTGTGAAGGCAAGGATCATGTCTGACTTGATCATGATCACTTCCTGATCATGTCAAGGAAAAATTATCTACAATCTCATGCGTATAGGGGATCTTTAAGAGATAACATAGTCTTTTTATAGTGGACTTTAAAATATTGAGATATAGAGGAAGGAATGAGAAGTTATATGCTATTTTCAGTGGACGTGATTTTCCTTAGAAATCTGTATCTCTTATTTTAGGCCAGAGCACAGCTTTCTGTAGTAAGAACATACTTAGAGTGAGAAAACGAGGATGAAAACCAAAGTCCCTCTTTTTAAAAAATAAATAAATTTATTTGTTTATTTTTGGCTGCATTGGGTCTTTGTTGCTGTGTGCAGGCTTTCTGTAGTTGCAGTGAGTGGGGGCTACTCTTGGTTGCGGTGTGCAGGCTTCTCGTTGTGGTGGCTTCTCTTATTGAGGAGCACGGGTTCTAGGCACGCGGGCTGCAGTAGTTGTGGCACGCGGGCTCAGTAGTTGTGGCACACAGGCTTAGTTGCTCCGCGGCACATGGGATCTTCCTGGACCCGGGATTGAACCCATGTCCCCTGCATTGGCAGGCGGATTCCATAGCAGAACCTAGTGACAGTTACTTTTTCATCAGCATCTCCTAATTTCTATTGTAGGCAGCTAGGGAAAATTCTGATTTTCAGTACCAAATTCTGTAGAGTCCGATGAAGTTAAGTTTTAAAACTGCAAGTCAAGAGTGACAGCTTCGGGCTTCCCTGGTGGCGCCGTGGTTGAGAATCTGCCTGCCAATGCAGGGGACACGGGTTCAAGCCCTGGTCTGGGAAGATCCCACGTGCTGTGGAGCAACTAGGCCCACGAGACACAACTACTGAGCCTGCGCGTCTGGAGCCTGTCCTCTGCAACAAGAGAGGCCGCAACAGTGAGAGGCCCGCGCACCGTGATGAAGAGTGGCCCCCGCTTGCCGCAACTAGAGAAAGCCCTCGCACAGAAACGAAGACCCAACACAGCCAAAAATAAATAAATTAATTAAAATAAAAAATAAAAATTAAAAAAGAGTGACAGCTTCAGTCCTACTAGTAATTTATCTAGATGAGCTGGTGCTTGAGACTGACTGCTTATGTTTAATAACAGACATTGTCTTGCAAATAAAAAGGTTTTTGTCCTCAGTACTGCATAGAGTGTCTGTCTGGGTAGATATGTATATAAATCAGTGATGCAGGATGAACCAATGCAGTATCCTGCCCGTCCTTTCTTCGTGTGTGCTGGCTTTGAGGGTTACCTCAGATTTCTTTGAAGGTGTTAATCATATGTTGTGTTCTGTGAAACAATTTTCTTTAAGCTTTTAACTCAGATGGCTTAAAACAAACTATTAAGACCTCTTTAGTCCTGAGTGATTTCTGTGAACTCCTATGTGTTCGTCTAAAATATTCTGGTTCACATGCCTCCTGTTGAAGAAACAAAAGTTATTTCATGAGTTTGTTTTTTTAAAGCATTTGGTACAGCTTTTTTTTTTTAATGTTGTTACACCCTGTAGTAAGCTAAGTGCTTATGGAAATACGCTCTACTAAATAATGCTATTGAAAGACCCCAGAAGAGTTATTGTGCTTCCATAAGTGCCTACTTGCTATCCAGGAATGACACAGGCCCTGTCCAGAATGGAGTTTGTTTTTGATCACTTGAATGTAATTCTCCTTCTAATAGTTTACGTAATGCTATTCTTCAGAACGAAGTCTGTTTGACTTGTTTGGAGGAGTGGGGCTATAACCACTTAATGTGTCTTTATAGACTACCTTTTAAAAGTCCTTTGAACTTTTGGTATTGTTGGATAAGCTAGAAATGACTTTAGCCACAGGGGGGAAAATCTGTAAATTTATGCATTTATGTTTTTATATATACATACTCTGCCTTGCAATCTAAGAAAGAATTTTAGTTGTATTGGAAATATTTATTCAATACAGTAGAAAGAGAATATGAGATATGTACCCCATAGTGTAGGAAACCAAATTTCATTCATCCAGAGACTTCAAGGAGAGCTTAGAAAATTGGAGCATGAGCCTATGGTCAGAGCAGAAAAGGAGGAGAAAGGCTTGGAAGGGATGGTATGCTTTCGAAAACTAAATTCTGACAGCATGAATATATGTATATTATCTCAACAGGAAAGAAGAGAGAGGGGCCTTATTTGTCACACTACTCTATATTTGATTCTGGCTAATTTTATCAATGCCATGAGGACATAGTAGACTTATGTACGAAACAACACAAGGCTTAACAGACATAGGACCGATATGTTATAGGACACACACATAAAATCTCCTTAGGCTAAATTTTACATCAAAACTAACAAGGTGAAATTTAATTGCCATGAAAGTAAAGACTATGTCTAGGACTGGGTATTTGTGTGTAGGACTAGGTCTTTTATGTGAATGATTTGAGGGTTTTAGTTTTCTGCAAACTCACTAAGTCATAATGTGATGTGGCTGCCAAACAAACAAAAAAGTGAACTTTTAAAGCAGTTTAGTGTCCTGGATAAGGAAGGTAATAAGCAGTCCCACTCCTATGTACAGAGACATATTGTGCATGTTCTATGTACGAGAGAGAGTGCATGTTCTATGTAACATGGAGACTGGGCTGGATACCATGTCATTAGGGATGGCTAAGTTTCATTTCTAGGAATGAACAGATTTCTTTAGTTTCTACATTCCTGTTTAGCCATGGAATAAAGAAACTAATGAGAGACATAATATTTAGCTTCATTTATTTGATAGGTTGTTGGGTGAAAGAGCAGAATAATTTGTATTGGATTATTTCAGGCAGCATAGGATAAAAGTTACAGGAAAGTAGATTTTGGTTTAATTATGAGCTGTAAGAATGGAAGTTGGCTGAGTGGATGTGTTCAGACAGGCTTAGGGAGCTGATTATCAGATATGTTTTAGACAGGGTTTCCCTATGGGATAAGTGGGTGCACTAGGGTTTTTGTTGTTTGCTTGTTTTTAAACTTCATAAACCTGTCAAATAGTATTACAAGAAAATTTAGTATAACCAAAAGATTTCTTGGTGCCTAGAGGTGCTACAATTACTAGTCCAGTACTTGCTTTGAGCAGTTCTGCCACCTCCAGATTTTGTTATACCTTTAAAACAGGGGAATTAGAAACAGAATTACAGGCCCTCCATAGATGTCCATCAGTTATCTAAGGAAGGGTAAATTGTGATTTGAACAAAAGGAACCTAGTGTACTTTAAGTTCTGTTTTCAGACTGATGTTACCAGTCATCCCAGTCCCTGGGTCAGAGTTGAAAACATATTTTTTAATCTCCATGGGGATGAGGAAAATGTTTGGAATGTTTGGGGATTTAAATGTTGTGAGAATTTGTTTTTACAGGACAGTCAATTGGGAAAGTCTTCCCTTAACTCCAGATGTTGAAAAAAGCTTTTTTCCCTGAAAATGAAAATAAAAATTTCTTAATTTAATCATGTCTCAAATTGGAGAAAATACTAAAAGCAACCAACCAAAGAATCAAACCTACTCCAGTCACCAGAAATTCCTGAACATGTCACCCAGTAGAATACATCCTGTATAGTTTTTCTTATCTAGAAAAAAACCCCAGAAATCTTAGTTGAAAAAAAATTTTTCATACTTGCAGCAGTCATCTAGGAAAAAATTTTTGTGAAACAGCGTAATTGTACTTTATCTCCTGTAAGAATTTCGTAAACAGTTTTAGAAGGCTTAATGTTATTATTTGCTTTGTTCTCTTTAGCAAGAAGTCTATAACTTTCAACAATAACTGAGACCTTTTGTTAAGTACTTGAGATAGGCTTGTGTGAATACAAGGATTTGGAAGGAAAGTTCCTTCCCTCAAGGAGCTGAAAATCTGGTTGAAGAGGCTCGATGTACACATTTAAAGGTAACTAATGTTATCTGGCAAAGGTACAGGTGCTGAATGAGTACCTTCTTTAGTAAGTGCTGCATTGGAGTTACAGGGGAGAGAAATTTTCTTAAATGGGTCAGTGAAGTGTTCATGGAGGTGGGCTTTGAGCTAAATCGACCTTAAGGAACAACTAAGGTGGGGGGAGGTGGAAGGATAGAGAGCTAGTGGTAAGGTCAGTGGAGAGGGCATTGATGGCATCAACACCCAGACATTCTGTCCAAATCATCCAATTATGTAAAGATAACATTTTAAAATATCAGTTCCTCAGACTGAGACATGTAATGACAGGGATATAATTTAAGAATATTTAGTGGTATTCATTTAGAGGGAAAAATTAAAAAGAAGGCAAAGCTTTGTTTTTTGTTTTGTTTCACTATTAAAGTGAAATTGAACAAGTCTTATGGGTAAATTTAAAAGAATAATGTATTTATATTTGGTTAAGTAGAATGAACACTGAACTCTGGGAGTCAGGATACCTAAGTTCTATTCCTGACCCTGATAGTATTCAGTCTTGAACAAGCCAGTTTACTTTTTCCTTGTCACTCAGTTTTAAATGAAGGACTTGAACCAGAATAGATCCCTTAGGTTTTTGGTGATTCTCAAGTTTCTCATGTTCTTGAAAATATTCTTGAAAACTAGAACAGAAACTAGTTCTGTGCCTTCCATAATTAGGAAGGACAGAAAAAGGTTTTTGTTTGGTGTATAGGACTGAATATACAGGATTTTTTTTTTCTTTAGTGCTGTTTGAAGAAAAGAACTTTAGGTACACCATAGAACATTAAATCTGCTAGTTATAGTTGTTGCCAGGTATGCAGAGAACACAAGTTGTTGGTTTGTGAATATCCTAGAAAAGTTGGAGTTAGAATATTGGAAGGTTTAGTTCATTTTTTAAAAAAAGATTTTAGTAAAATATTAAAAATTTTACAGTTAAAAAATTACTCCCAAAATATGGAATCACTGTAAGGATATTATTCATATTAGGTAAGCAGACATACAAATTCCATGAAAGTATGCTAAAATCCCACTACCCACTACTGTTAACATTTTGGTATATCTTCCATCTAACTTTTTCCCCATGTTAATATATATAACACTTAACCAAAATGAGATTTTATACACACTGCTTTGTAACCTACTTTAATGTACTGTGTATCTTCAATGCCTTTCCATTAGATGGAAATAGACATCTTCAGCTATCAGCTCTTTTTTTCTAACTTCTTATTTTGAACTCATTTTAGACTTTTAGAAAACTTAGAAAAATAACACAGACAGTTCTCTTATATCCCTCACTCCTGCATCCCCTAATGCTAACATCTCACATAAATGTAGAACAATTATTAGGGACCAGAAATTAATATTGCTACTAACTAAACGACAGACCTTATTCAAATTGTACCAGTTTTCCTACTAATATCCTTCTTCTGTTCCAGGATCCTATTGAGGATCCCACCTGACATCCCACCTGTTTGTCTCTTCTAGTATGTAACAATGTCTCACTTTCTCCATAGTCTCCTTCCAGTTTGTAAGTGTCTTGGTCTTTCCTTGTTTTTCATGACCTTGACATGACTACTCAAGAATATTGAACAGTAACTTTGTGTCATGTTCCTTAATTTGGGTTTGATGTTTTCTTTTTTTTAACATCTTTATTGGGGTATAATTGCTTTACAATGGTGTGTTAGTTTCTGCTTTATAACAAAGTGAATCAGTTATACATATACATATGTTCCCATATGTCTTCCCTCTTGCGTCTCCCTCCCTCCCACTCTCCCTATCCCACCCCTCCAGGCTGTCACAAATCACTGAGCTAACATCCCTGTGCCTTGCAGCTGCTTCCCCCTAGCTATCTACCTTACTACGTTTGTTAGTGTGTATATGTCCATGACTCTCTCTCGCCCTGTCAAAGCTCACCCTTCCCCCTCCCCATATCCTCAAGTCCGTTCTCCAGTAGGTCTGCGTCTTTATTCCTGTCTTACCCCTAGGTTCTTCATGACATTTTTTTTCCCTTAAATTCCATATATATGTGTTAGCATACGGTATTTGTCTTTCTCTTTCTGACTTACTTCACTCTGTATGACAGACTCTAGGTCTATCCATCTCATTACAAATAGCTCAATTTCATTTCTTTTTAATGCTGAGTAATATTCCATTGTATATATGTGCCACATCTTTATCCATTCATCCGATGATGGGCGTTTAGGTTGTTTCCATCTCTGGGCTATTGTAAATAGAGCTGCAATGAACATTTTGGTACATGACTCTTTTTGAATTTTGGTTTTCTCAGGGTATATGCCCAGTAGTGGGATTGCTGGGTCATATGGTAATTCTATTTGTAGTTTTCTAAGGAACCTCCATACTGTTCTCCATAGTGGCTGAACCAATTCACATTCCCACCAGCAGTGCAAGAGTGTTCCCTTTTCTCCACACCCTCTCCAGCATTTATTGTTTCTAGATTTTTTGATGATGGCCATTCTGACTGGTGTGAGATAATATCTCATTGTAGTTTTGATTTGCATTTCTCTAATGCTTAATGATGTTGAGAATTCTTTCATATGTTTGTTGGCATTCTGTATATCTTCTTTGGAGAAATGTCTATTTAGGTCTCCTGCCCATTTTTGGATTGGGTTGTTTGTTTTTTTGTTGTTGAGCTGCATGAGCTGCTTGTAAATTTTGGAGATTAATCCTTTGTCAGTTGCTTCATTTGCAAATATTTTCTCCCATTCTGAGGGTTGTCTTTTGGTCTTGATTATGGTTTCCTTTGCTGTGCAAAAGCTTTGAAGCTTCATTAGGTCCCATTTGTTTATTTTTGGTTTTATTTCCATTACTCTAGGAGGTGGGTCAGAAAGGATCTTGCTGTGATTTATGTCATAGAGTGTTCTGCCTATGTTTTCCTCTAAGAGTTTGATAGTTTCTGGCCTTACATTTAGGTCTTTAATCCATTTTGAGCTTATTTTTGTGTATGGTGTTAGGGAGTGATCTTATCTCATACTTTTACATGTAGCTGTCCAGTTCTCCCAGCACCATTTATTGAAGAGGCTGTCCTTTCTCCACTGTACATTCCTGCCACCTTTATCAAAGATAAGGTGTCCATATGTGCGTGGGTTTATCTCTGGGCTTTCTATCCTGTTCCATTGATCTATCTTTCTGTTTTTGTGCCAGTACCATACTGTCTTGATTACTGTAGCTTTGTAGTATAGTCTGAAGTCAGGGAGCCTGATTCCTCCAGCTCCTTTTTTCGTTCTCAAGATTGCTTTGGCTATTCGGGGTCTTTTGTGTTTCCATACAAATTGCGAATTTTTTTGTTCTAGTTCTGTGAAAAATGCCAGTGGTAGTTTGATAGGGATTGCATTGAATCTGTAGATTGCTTTGGGTAGTAGAGTCATTTTCACAATGTTGATTCTTCCCATCCAAGAACATGGTATATCTCTCCATCTATTTGTATCATCTTTAATTTCTTTCATCAGTGTCTTATAATTTTCTGCATACAGGTCTTTCGTCTCCTTAGGTAGGTTTATTCCTAGATATTTTATTCTTTTTGTTGCAATGGTAAATGGGAGTGTTTTCTTGATTTCACTTTCAGATTTTTCATCATTAGTATATAGGAATGCCAGAGATTTCTGTGCATTAATTTTGTATCCTGCAACTTTACCAAATTCATTGATTAGCTCTAGTAGTTTTCTGGTAGCATCTTTAGGATTCTCTATGTATAGTATCATGTCATCTGCAAACAGTGACAGCTTTACTTCTTCTTTTCCGATTTGGATTCCTTTTATTTCCTTTTCTTCTCTGATTGCTGTGGCTAAACCTTCCAAAACTATGTTGAATAAGACTGGTGAGAGTGGGCAACCTTGTCTTGTTCCTGATCTTAGTGGAAATGCTTTCAGTTTTTCACCATTGAGGATGATGTTTGCTGTGGGGTTGTCATATATGGCCTTTATTAAGTTGAGGAAAGTTCCCTCTATGCCTACTTTCTGCAGGGTTTTTATCATAAATGGGTGTTGAATTTTGTCGAAAGCTTTCTCTGCATCTATTGAGATGATCATATGGTTTTTCTCCTTCAATTTGTTAATATGGTTTATCACATTGATAGATTTGCGTATATTGAAGAATCCTTGCATTCCTGGAATAAACCCCACTTGATCATGGTGTATGATCCTTTTAATGTGCTGTTGGATTCTGTTTGCTAGTATTTTGTTGAGGATTTTTGCATCTATGTTCATCAGTGATATTGGCCTGTAGTTTTCTTTCTTTGTGACATCCTTGTCTGGTTTTGGTATCAAGGTGATGGTGGCCTCGTAGAAGGAATTTGGGAGTGTTCCTCCCTCTGCTATATTTTGGAAGAGTTTGAGAAGGATAGGTGTTAGCTCTTCTCTAAACGTTTGATAGAATTCACCTGTGAAGCCATCTGGTCCTGGGCTTTTGTTTGTTGGAAGATTTTTAATCACAGTTTCAATTTCAGTGCTTGTGATTGGTCTGTTCATATTTTCTATTTCTTCCTGATTCAGTCTTGGCAGGTTGTGCATTTCGAAGAATTTGTCCATTTCTTCCAGATTGTCCATTTTATTGGCATAGAGTTGCTTGTAGTAATCACTCATGATTTTTTTTATTTCTGCAGTGTCAGTTGTTACTTCTCCTTTTTCATTTCTAATTCTATTGATTTGAGTCTTCTCCCTTTTTTTCTTGATGAGTCTGGCTAGTGGTTTATCTATTTTGTTTATCTTCTCAAAGAACCAGCTTTTAGTTTTATTGATCTTTGCTATCGTTTCCTTCATTTCTTTTTCATTTATTTCTGATCTGATTTTTATGATTTCTTTCCTTCTGCTAGCTTTGGGGTTTTTTTGTTCTTCTTTCTCTAATTGCTTGAGGTGCAAGGTTAGGTTGTTTATTCGAGATGTTTCCTGCTTCTTAAGGTGGGCTTGTATTGCTATAAACTTCCCCCTTAGAACTGCAGTTGCTGTGTCCCATAGGTTTTGGGTCGTCGTGTCTCCATTGTCATTTGTTTCTAGGTATTTTTTAATTTCCTCTTTGGTTTCTTCAGTGATCACTTCATTATTAAGTAGTGTATTGTTTAGCCTCCATGTGTTTGTATTTTTTACAGATCTTTTCCTGTAATTGATATCTAGTCTGTTGGCGTTGTGGTCGGAAAAGATACTTGATACAATTTCAATTTTCTTAAATTTACCAAGGCTTGATTTGTGACCCAAGATATGATCTATCCTGGTGAATGTTCCATGAGCACTTGAGAAAAATGTGTATTCTGTTGTTTTTGGATGGAGTGTCCTATAAATATCAATTAAGTCCATCTTTTTTAATGTATCATTTAAAGCTTGTGTTTCCTTATTTATTTTCATTTTGGATGATCTGTCCATGGGTGAAAGTGGGGTGTTAAAGTCCCCTACTATGAATGTGTTACTGTCAATCTCCCCTTTTATGGCTGTTAGTATTTGCCTTATGTATTGAGGTGCTCCTATGTTGGGTGCATAAATATTTACAATTGTTATATCTTTTTCTTGGATCGATCCCTTGATCATTATGTAGTGTCCTTCTTTGTCTCTTTTAATAGTCCTTATTTTAAAGTCTATTTTGTCTGATATGAGAATTGCTACTCCAGCTTTCTTTTGGTTTCCATTTGCATGGAATATCTTTTTCCATCCCCTTACTTTCAGTCTGTATGTGTCTCTAGGTCTGAAGTGGGTCTCTTGTAGACAGCATATATAAGGGTCTTGTTTTTGTATCCATTCAGCCAATCTGTGTCTTTTGGTGGGAGCATTTAGTCCATTTACATTTAAGGTAATTATTGATATGTATGTTCCTATTCCCATTTTCTATATTGTTTTGGGTTCGTTATTATAGGTCTTTTCCTTCTCTTGTGTTTCTTGCCTAGAGAAGTTCCTTTAGCATTTGTTGTAAAGCTGGTTTGGTGGTGCTGAACTCTCTCAGCTTTTGCTTGTCTGTAAAGGTTTTAATTTCTCCATCAAATCTGAATGAGATCCTTGTTGGGTAGAGTAGTCTTGGTTGCAGGTTTTTCTCCTTCATCACTTTCAGTATGTCCTGCCACTCCCTTCTGGCTTGTAGGGTTTCTGCTGAGAGATCAGCTGTTAACCTTATGGGGATTCCCTTGTGTGTTATTTGTTGTTTTTCCCTTGCTGCGTTTAATATGCTTTCTTCGTATTTAATTTTTGACAGTTTGATTAATATGTGTCTTGGCGTATTTCTCCTTGGATTTATCCAGTATGGGACGCTCTGTGCTTCCTGGACTTGATTAACTATTTCCTTTCCCATATTAGGGAAGTTTTCAACTATAATCTCTTCAAATATTTTCTCAGTCCCTTTCTTTTTCTCTTCTTTTTCTGGAACCCCTATAATTCGAATGTTGGTGCATTTAATGTTGTCCCAGAGGTCTCTGAGACTGTCCTCAGTTCTTTTCATTCTTTTTTCTTTATTCTGCTCTGCAGTAGTTATTTCCACTATTTTATCTTCCAGGTCACTTATCTGTTCTTCTGCCTCAGTTATTCTGCTATTGATCCCATCTAGAGTACTTTTAATTTCATTTATTGCGTTGTTCATCGTTGCTTGTTTCATCTTTATTTCTTCTAGGTCCTTGTTAACTGTTTCTTGCATTTTGTCCATTCTACTTCCAAGATTTCGGATCATCCTTACTATCATTATTCTGAATTCTTTTTCAGGTAGACTGCCTATTTCCTCTTCATTTGTTAGGTCTGGTGCATTTTTATCTTGCTCCTTCATCTGCTGTATGTTTTTCTGTCTTCTCATTTTGCTTATCTTACTGTGTTTGGGGTCTCCTTTTTGCAGGCTGCACATTCGTAGTTCCCGTTGTTTTTCATGTCTGTCTCCAGTGGCTAAGGTTGTTTCAGTGGGTTGTGTAGGCTTCCTGGTGGAGGGGACTAGTGCCTGTGTTGTTGTGGATGAGGCTGGATCTTGTCTCTCTAGTGGGCAGGTTCACGTCTGGTGGTGTGTTTTGGGGTGTCTGTGGCCTTATTATGATTTTAGGCAGCCTCTCTGCTAATGGGTGGGGTTGTGTTCCTGTATTGCTAGTTGTTTGGCATAGGTTGTCCAGCACTGTGGCTTGCTGGTCGTTGAGTGAAGCTGGGTGCTGGTGTTAAGATGGAGGTCTCTGGGAGATTTCCGCCGTTTAATATTATGTGGAGCTGGGAGGTCTCTTGTTGACCAGTGTCCTGAAGTTGGCTCTCGTACCTCAGAGGCAGAGCCCTGACTCCTGGCTGGAGCACCAAGAGCCTTTCATTCAAACGGCTCAGAATAAAAGGGAGAAAAAGTAGAGAGAATTAGTAGAAGTATGAGGAAAGAAAGAAGGAAAGGAGGAAAGGAAGGAAGGAAGAAAGAAGCAAAGAAGGAAAGAAAGGAGGGAGGGAGGAAGGAAGGAAGGGAAAGAAGGAAAAAAGACAGAAAGAAAGAAGATACAGTAAAAATAAAATAAAGTATAATATAGTTATTGAATTAAAAAATATTTAGAAAAAAAAGGGACGGATAGAACCTTAGGACAAATGTTGGAAGCAAAGCTATACAGAGAAAATCTTACACAGCAGCATACACATACACCTTCACAAAAAGAGGTAAAGGGGGAAAAATCATAAATCTTGCTCTCAGAGACCACCTCCTCAATTTGGGGTGATTCGTTGTCTAAAGGAGGGAAGGAAGGAAGGAAAGAAAGAACGAAGGTAAAGTATAATAAAGTTATTACAATTAAAATTAATTATTAAGAAAAAAAATTTTTAAAAAAAACCATGGAGGGATAGAGCCCTAGGACAAATGGTGGAAGCAAGAGTATACAGACAAGATCTCACACAGAAGCATACACGTACACATTCACAAAAAGAGGAAAAGGGAAAATAATCATAGATCTCGCTCCTAAATTCCACCTCTTCAGTTTGGGATCATTCCTTGTCTATTCAGGTATTCCACAGATGCAGGGTATATCAAGTTGATTGTGGAGCTTTAATCCGCTGCTTCTGAGGCTGCTGGGAGAGATTTCTCTATCTCTTCTTTGTTCTCACAGCTCACAGGAGCTCAGCTTTGGATTTGGCCCAGCCTCTGCGTGTAGGTCGCTGCAGGGCGTCTGTGTTTTGCTCAGACAGGACGGGGTTAAAGGAGCCGCTGATTCGGGGGCTCCGGCTCACTCAGGCCGGGGGTGGGGGTGGGGGGGAAGGAGGGGCACTGCGTGCGGGGTGGGCCTGCGGCGTCAGAGGCGGCGTGACGTTGCGGCAGAGGCCGGCGTGACGTTGCACCAGCTTGAGGCCCGCCGTGCTTTCTCCCGGGGAAGTTGTCCCTGGATCCCGGGAACCTGGCAGTGGTGGGCTGCACAGGCTCCGCGGAAGAGGGGTGTGGAGAGTGACCTGTGCTCGCACACAGGCCCCTTGGTGGCGGCAGCAGCAGCCTTAGCGTCTCCTGCCCGTCTCTGGGGTCCGCGCTTTTAGCCGCGGCTCGCGCCAGTCTCTGGGGTTCGCGCTTTTAGCCGCGGCTCGCGCCCGTCTCTGGGGTTCGCGCTTTTAGCCGCGGCTCACGCCCGTCTCTGGAGTTCCTTTAAGCAGCGCTCTTAAAACCCTCTCCTCGCGCACCAGGAAACGAAGAGGGAAGAAAAAGTCTCTTGCCTCTTTGGCAGGTGCAGGCTTTTCCCCGAACTCCCTCCCGGCTAGTCGTGGTGCACTAACCCCTTCAGGCTATGTTCAAGCCGCCAACCCCAGTCCTCTCCCTGCGCTCAGTCCAAAACCGAAACCCAAGCTTCAGCTCGCAGCCCCGCCCGCCCCGGCGGGTGAGCAGACAAGCCTCTCGGGCTGGTGAGTGCCGGTCGGCACCGATCCTCTGTGCGGAAATCTCCCCACTTTGCCCTCCGCACCCATCGCTGTGCACTACTCCGCGGTTCCGAAGCTCACCCCTCCGCCTCCCGCAGTCTCCGCCTGCGGAGGGGCTTCCTAGTGTGTGGAAACTTTTCCTCCTTCACAGCTCCCTCCCACTGGTGCAGGTGCCGTCCTTATTCTTTTGTCTCTGTTTTTTCTTTTTTTCTTTTGCCCTACCCAGGTACGTGGGGAGTTTCTTGCCTTTTGGGAGGTCTGAGGTCTTCTGCCAGCCTTCAGTAGGTGTTCTGTAGGAGTTGTTCCACGTGTAGATGTATTTCTGGTGTATCCGTGGGGAGGAAGGCGATCTCTGCGTCTTACTCTTCCGCCATCTTCAAGGTCCCCCCCGATGTTTTCTTAAGTTTGGAATGAGGGCATACATTTTTGGCAAGAATAACACAAAAATGGTACCATATCCTTCTCAGTGAATCATATTAAGGGATTCTTGATATCAATATTTCTTATTACTGGTGATATTTATCTTAATCATTTGATTAAGTTGGTATCTGCAGGGTTTCTCTGCTTTACACTTACTATCTTTTTCCCTTTGTAGTTAATAAGTATCTTCAAGGGAGATACTTTGAGAGTATTTGGCATCATTTTATTTTATTTTTAAAAAAATTTAAATTGATTTTAATTGGAGTATAGTTGCTTAACAGTGTTGTGTATTTGGCATCATTTTAAATGGGTGTATTCCTATAGTTTTTTGAGTGGCTCCCCCACCCTGCCCCTTGATTGCAGAGGTATTGACACTTGTCAAACAAGGTCAAACAGAATTACATTGTTTGAAGTAAAAAGTGAAAATTCTTAGACCCTCTCCGCAATTCCTTTTCTCCATGTAATCACTGTAAACAGTTTGATGTTTCTCTTTCTAGACACTTAACTCCATGTTTAGGAAACATCTATATATATATCTATACATTTATATACAAGTGTGTATGTTGAATTAGGAAACTCAAATTTGTAGAAATACATAAAGTAAATATAATTTACGTTTTCATTTAATTTACAAAAATGAAATTTTATTATTTTAAACTTGCTTTTTCGGGCTACAGTATTTTATGATATTCTGACTGCATAGAATGGTATAGATGTATCTTTATTGATAGACATTTAGGTGGACGTTTTTTCACAGTTACAAGTAACATTGTGCACACAGTGGAATATATATATATATATATATATATATATATTTTTTCACAGTAGGGCAGGTGTGGCTAAATTATAGATTCCATCATTTCTTTAAACTATTCCCCTATTGATGGACATTCAGTTTTTTTTTCCTGATATGAATAACTTTGTACATGAAATGTGTAGTTGGCAAAAGCTTTAAAATGATCTAATAGATAATCTATATAGTAAAAATTGAAATAGTAAAAATGGGTATGTAGTGAAAAATAAATACAGGGGTCTTTCCACTGTTAACAATGTATTTTGAATCCTTTCAGAGGTTTTCTACTCAAACGTAAGCATATACATATATATCTCCTCTTCATTTTCTTCCCTTCTTCCTTTATAAATGGTAGCATACAGTACTTACTGTTCTGTACCTTTTGTTTTTTTGTGTTTTTTTTTTAGTATTAGTTGTTTTTTTTGTTTGTTTGTTTGTTTTATACTACAGGTTCTTATTAGTCATCAATTTTATGCACATCAGTGTATACATGTCAATCCCAATCGCCCAAATGAGCACACCAACATCCCCACCCCACCGCAGTTTTCCCACCTTGGTGTCCATACGTTTGTTCTCTACATCTGTGACTCAACTTCTGCCCTGCAAACTGGTTCATCTGTACCATTTTTCTAGGTTCCACATACATGTGTTAATATACGATATTTGTTTTTCTCTTTCTGACTGACTTCACTCTGTATGACAGTCTCTAGATCCATCCACGTCTCAACAAATGACCCAATTTCGTTCCTTTTTATGGCCGAGTAATATTCCATTGTATATATGTACCACAACTTCTTTATCCATTCGTCTGTTAATGGGCATTTAGGTTGCTTCCATGACCTGGCTATTGTAAATAGTGCTGCAATGAACATTGGGGTGCATGTGTCATTATAAATTATGGCTTTCTTTGGGTATATGCCCAGTAGTGGGATTGCTGGATCGTATGGTAATTCTATTTTTAGTTTTTTAAGGAACCTCCATACTGTTCTCCATAGTGGCTGTATCAATTTGCATTCCCAACAACAGTGCAAGAGGGTTCCCTTTTCTTCGCACCCTCCCCAGGATTTGTTGTTTGTAGATTTTCTGATGATGCCCATTCTAACTGGTGTGAGGTGATACCTCACTGTAGTTTTGATTTGCATTTCTCTAGTAATTAGTGACATTGAGCAGCTTTTCATGTACTTCTTAGCCATCTGTATGTCTTCTTTGGAGAAATGTCTATTCAGGTCTTCTGCCCATTTTTGGATTGGGTTGTTTGCTTCTTTAATATTGAGCTGCATGAGCTGTTTATATATTTTGAAGATTAATCCTTTGTCCGTTGATTCATTTGCAAATATTTTCTCCCATTCTGAGGATTGTCTGTTCGTCTTGTTTATGGTTTCCTTTGCTGTGCAAAAGCTTTGAAGTTTCATTAGGTCCAATTTGTTTATTTTTGTTTTCATTTCCATTACTCTAAGAGGTGGATCAAAAAAGATCTTGCTGTGATTTATGTCAAAGCGTGTTCTTCCTATGTTTCCCTCTGAGAGTTTTATAGTGTCCGGTCTTACATCTAGGTCTCGAATACATTTTGAGTTTATTTTTGTGTATGGTGTTAGGGAGTGTTGTAATTTTATTCTTTTTCATGTAGCTGTCCAGTTTTCCCAGCACCACTCATTGAAGAGACTGTCTTTTCTCCATTGTATATCTTTGCCTCCTTTGTCATAGATTAGTTTACCATAGGTGTGTGGATTTATCTCTGGGCTTTCTGTTTTGTTCCACTGATCTATCTTTCTGTTTTTGTGTCAATACCATATTGCCTTGATTACTGTAGCTTTGTAGTCTAGTCTGAAGTCAGGGAGTCTGATTCCGCCAGCTCCATTTTTTTCCCTCAAGACTGCTTTGGCTATTCGGGGTCTTTTGTGTCTCCATACAAATTTTAGGATGATTTGTTCTAGTTCTGTAAAAAATGCCATTGGTAATTTGATAGGGATTGCATTGAATCTGTAGATTGCTTTGGGTAGTATAGTCATTTGCACAGTATTGATTCTTCCAATCCAAGAACATGGTATATCTATCTCTCCATCTGTTGGTATCATCTTTAATTTCTTTCATCAGTGTCTTATGGTTTTCTGCATACAGGTCTTTTGTCTCCCTAGGTAGGTTTATTCCGAGGTATTTTATTCTTTTTGTTGCAATGGTAAATGGGAGTGTTTCCATAATTTCTCTTTCAGATTTTTCATCATTAGTGTATAGGAATGCAAGAGATTTCTGTGCATTAATTTTGTATCCTGCAACTTTACCAAATTCATTGATTAGCTCTAGTAGTTTTCTGGTGGCATTTTTAGGATTCTCTATGTATACTATCATTATCATGTCATCTGCAAACAGTGACAGTTTTACTACTTCTTTTCCAATTTGTATTCCTTTTATTTCTTTTTCTTCTTTGATTGCCTTGGCTAGGACTTCCAAAGTTATGTTGAATAATAGTGGTGAGAGTGGACATCCTTGACTCCTTCCTGATCTTAGAGGAAATGCTTTCAGTTTTTCACCATTGAGAATGATGTTTGTTGTGGGTTTGTCGTATATGGCCTTTATCATGTTGAGGTAGGTTCCCTCTATGCCCACTTTCTGGAGAGTATTTATCATAAATGGGTGTTGAATTTTGTCACAGGCTTTTTCTGCATCTATTGAGATGATCATATGGTTTTTATTCTTCAATTTGCTAATATGCTGTATCACATTGATTGATTTGCATATATTGAAGAATCCTTGCTTCCCTAGGATAAATCCCACTTGATCGTGGTGTATGATCCTTTTAATGTGTTGCTGGATTCTGTTTGCTAGTATTTTGTTGAGGATTTTTGCATCTGTATTCATCAGTGATATTGGTCTGTAATTTTCTTTTTGTGTAATATCTTTGTCTGGTTTTGGTATCAGGGTGATGATGGCCTCATAGAATGAGTTTTGGAGTGTTCCTTTCTCTGCAATATTTTGGAAGAATTTGAGAAGGATGGGTGTTAGCTCTTCTCTAAATGTTTGATAGAATTCACCAGTGAAGTCATTTGGTCCTGGACTATTATTTGTTGGAAGATTTTAAATCACAGTTTCAATTTCATAACTTGTGATTGGTCTGTTCATATTTTCTATTTCTTCCTGGTTCAGTCTTGGAAGGTTATACCTTTCTAAGAGTTTGTCCATGTCTTCCAGTTGGTCCATTTTTTTGGCATATAGTTGTTTGTAGTGTTCTCTTAGGATGCTTTGTATTTCTGCGGTGTCTGTTGTAACTTCTCCTTTTTCATTTCTAATTTTATTGATTTGAATCTTCTCCCTCTTTTTCTTGATGAGGCTGGCTAAAAGTTTATCAATTTTGTTTATCTTCTCAAAAAACCAGCTTTTAGTTTTATTGATCTTTGCTATTGTTTTCTTTGTTTCTATTTCATTTATTTCTGCTCTGATCTTTATGATTTCTTCTGGTAAGTTGGGGTATGTTTGTTCTTCTTTCTCTAGTTCATTTAGGTGTAAGTTTAGATTGTTTACTTGAGATTTTTCTTGTTTCTTGATGTAGGCTTGTATAGCTATATGCTTCCCCTTAGAACTGCTTTTGCTGCCTCCCACAGGTTTTGGGGTCGTGTTTTCATTGTCACTTCTCTCTCGGTATTTTTTGATTTCCTCTTTGATTTCTTCAGTGATCTCTTTGTTATTTAGTAATGTATTGTTTATCCTCGATGTGTTTGTGTTTTTTACGTTTTTTCCCCTGTACTTCATTTCTAATCTCATAGTGTTGTGGTTAGAAAAGATGATTGAAATGATTTCAATTTTCTTAAATTTACTGAGGCTTGACTTGTGATCCAAGATGTGATCTATCCTGGAGAATGTTCCATGCACACTTGAGAAGAAAGTGTAATCTGCTGTTTTTGGATGGAATATCCTATAAATATCAATTCAATCTATCTGGTCTATTGTGACATTTAAAGCTTATGTTTCCTTATTTGTTTTCATTTTGGATGATCTGTCCATTGGTGTAAGTGAGGTGTTAAAGTCCCTCACTATTATTGCATTACTGTCAATTTCCTCTTTTATAGCTGTTAGCAGTTGCTTTATGTATTGTGGTGCTCCTATGTTGGGTGCATATATATTTATAATTGTTATATCTTCTTCTTGGATTGATCCTTTGATCATCATGTAGTGGCCTTCCTTGTCTCTTGTAACATTCTTTATTTTAAAGTCTATTTTATCTGATATGAATATAGCTACTCCAGCTTTCTTTTGATTTCCATTTGCATGGAATATATTTTTCCATCCCCTCACTTTCAGTCTGTATGTGTCCCTAGGTCTGAAGTAGGTCTCTTGTAGACAGCATATATATGGGTCTTATTTTTGTATCCATTCAGCAAGCCTGTGTCTTTTGGTTGGAGCATTTAATCCATTCACATTTAAGGTAATTATTGATATTTATGTTTTATGACCATTTTCTTAATTGTTTTGAGTTTGTTTTTGTAGGTCCTTTTCTTCTCTTGTGTTTCCCACTTAGAGAAAAGTTCCTTTAGCATTTGTTGTAGAGCTGATTTGGTGGTGCTGAATTCTCTTAGCTTTTGCTTGTCTGTAAAGCTTTTGATTTCTGCATCGAATGTGAATGAGATCCTTGCCAGGTAGAGTAATCTTGGTTGTAGGTTCTTCCCTTTCATCACTTTAAGTATATCATGCCACTCCCTTCTGGCTTGTAGAGCTTCTGCTGAGAAATCAGCTGTTAACCTTATGGGAGTTCCCTTGTATGTTGTCATTTTTCCCTTGCCGCTTTCAATAATTTTTTTTGTCTTTAATTTTTGCCAATTTGATTACTATGTGTCTCGATGTGTTTCTCCTTGGGTTTATCCTGTATGGGACTCACTGAGCTTCCTGGACTTGGGTGGCTCTTTCCTTTCCCATGTTAGGGAAGTTTTCGGCTATAATCTCTTCAAATATTTTCTTGGGTCCTTTTTCCCTCTCTTCTCTTTCTGGGACCCCCATAATGCGAAGGTTGTTGCATTTAATGTTGTCCCAGAGGTCTCTTAGGCTGTCTTCATTTCTTTTCATTCTTTTTTCTTTATTCTGTTATGCAGCAGTGAATTCCACCATTCTGTCTTCCAGGTCACTTATCCGTTCTTCTGCCTCAGTTACTCTGCTATTGATTCCTTCAACTGTAGTTTTCATTTCAGTTATTGTATTGTTCATCTCTGTTTGTTTGTTCTTTAATTCTTCTAGGTTTTTGTTAAACATTTCTTACATCTGCTCGATCTTTGCCTCCATTCTTTTTCCAAGGTCTTGGATCAACTTCACTATCATTATTCTGAATTCTTTTTCTGGAAGGTTGCCTATCTCCACTTTATTTAGTTGTTTTTCTGGGGTTTTGTCTTGTTCCTTTATCTGGTATATAGCCCTTTGCCTTTTCATCTTGTCTATATTTCTGTGAATGTGGTTTTTGTTCCACAGGCTGCAGGATTGTAGTTCTTCTTGCTTCTGCTGTCTGCCCTCTGGTGGATGCAGGATTGTAGTTCTTCTTGCTTCTGCTGTCTGCCCTCTGGTGGATGAGGCTATCTAAGAGGCTTGATGGGAGGGACTGGTGGTGGATAGAGCTGACTGTTGCTCTGGTGGGCAGAGGTCAGTAAAACTTTAATCCACTTGACTGTTAATGGGTGGGGATGGGTTCCCTCCCTGTTGGTTGTTTGCCCTGAGGCAACCCAACACTGGAACCTACCTGGGCTCTTTGGTGGGGCTAATGGCAGACTCTGAGAGGGCTCACGCTAAGGAGTATTTCCCAGAACTTATGCTGCCAGTGTCCTTGTCTCCACAGTGAAACAGTGCCACCCCCTGCCACTGCAGGAGACCCGCCAACAGTAGCAGGTGGGTCTGGTTCAGTCTCCCCTGGGTCCCAATATGCACACTACTTTGTGTGTGTCCTCCAAGAGTGGAGTCTCTGTTTCCCCCAGTCCTGTCGAAGTCCTGCAATCAGTTCCCTCTAGGCTTCAACGTCTGATTCTCTAGGAATTCTTCCTCCCATTGCCGGACCCCCGGTTGGGAAGCCTGACGTGAGGCTCAGAACCTTCACTCCAGTGGGTGGACTTCTGTGGTATAAGTGTTCTCCAGTCTGTGAGTCACCCCCCCCCCCCCCCCCCCCCCCCGTTATGGGATTTGAGTTTACTGTGATTGTGCCCCTCCTACCATCTCATTGTGGCTTCTCCTTTGTCTTTGGATGTGGGGTGTCTTTTTTGGTGAGTTCCAGTGTATTCCTGCCAATGATTGTCCAGCAGCTAGTTGTGATTCTGGTGTTCTCGCAAGAGGGAGTGAGAGCACATCCTTCTACTCAGCCATCTTGGTTCCTCCCACCTGTTTTTTCTTCTTTAAAAATATAACTTGAAGAATGTTCCATAGCAGTACATATAGATATCTGCCCCCCTTTTTTATAATGGCTGCATTGAATTTATGTACCATGACTTATTCAACTCTTCTTATGGAGCATTTAGGTTGTTTCCAGTCTCTTATTTATTTATTATTTTTTTAATTTAAATTTTATTTTTATTTATTATTTAAAACATAATTTATTTAGTTGTGTTGGGTCTTAGTTGCGGCAGGTGGGCTCCTTAGTTGCCACACGTGGGCTCCTTAGTTGCTGCAAGTGGGGCTCCTTAGTTACGGCAGGTGGGCTCCTTACGTGGGCACATGTCCAGTCTTTTATTATTATAAATAATGGTGTAAATAAAATACTTGTATATATATTTTTTACATATTTGAGTTTATCTGAGGTACAAATTCCTAGAAGTGGGAATTTCTGAGTCAAAGGTTATATAAATTAAAAATTTTAATAACTATCAAAATTGTCCTTCTGAGAGGATAGGCTAATTTAATTTCTACAATAATACCTAATTAAAATTTTTATTATTATTTGTTTTTTAAATTTTTGGCTCTGTTGGGTCTTCGTTGCTGAGTGCAGGCTTTCTCTAGTTGCGGTGAGCGGGGGCTACTCTTCTTTGTCGGGTGCGGGCTTCTCATTGTGGTGGCTTCTCTTGTTTCAGAGCATGGGCTGTAGGAGGGCTCGCTTCAGTAGTTCCAGCATACAGGCTCAGTAGTTGTGGCGTGCGGGCTCTAGAGTGCAGGCTTAGTAGTTGTGGCTCACGGGCTTGGTTGCTCTGCAGCATGTGGGGTCTTCCTGGACCAGGGACCGAACCCATGTCTCCTGCAATGGCAGGAGGATTCTTAACCACTGTGCCACCAGGGAAGTCCCTAATAATACCTAGTTTTTTTTTTTTTTTTTTTTTTTTTGCGGTACGCGAGCCTCTGACTGCTGTGGCCTCACCCCCTGCAGAGCACAGGCTCCGGACGCTCAGGCTCAGCGGCCATGGCTCACGGGCCCAGCCGCTCCGCAGCATGTGGGATCTTCCCGGGCCGGGGCACGAACCCGTGTCCTCCTCATTGGCAGGCGTACTCTCAACCACTGCGCCACCAGGGAAGCCCAATACCTAGTTTTAACATAATGTTTTACATAAAGTTTTATTGAGTTCAGCTCATTTATGGAGCCATATTGAGCTTCAGGTGAGCAAACTCAGAAAGCCTTATATATAATCAAATATGTGTAACCTTCCTTACTTACCTGTGATGGAACTTTATGTAAATTTTTAAAAAAATTTTTATTGGAGTATAGTTGATTTACAATGATGTGTTAGTTTCAGGTGTACATCAATATGAATCAGTTATACATATATCCACTCTTTTTTTAGATTCTTTTCCCATAGAGGCTATTACAGAGTATTGAGTAGAGTTCCCTCTGCTCTACAGTAGGTTCTTATTCGTTATTTATTTTATAGGTAGTAGTGTCTAATATCTTTTTTTAAAAATATCTTTTAATATCTTTATTGGAGTATAATTACTTTACAATGGTGTGTTAATTACTGCTTTATAACAAAGTAAATCAGCTATATGTATACATATATCCCCATATCTCCTCCCTCTTGCATCTCCCTATCCCACCCCTCTAGGTGGTCACAAAGCACTGAGCTGATCTCCCTGTGCTATGTGGCTGCTTCCCACTAGCTAGCTATTTTACATTTGGTAGTATATATTAGTCCATACCACTCTCTCATTTCGTCCCAGCTCACCCTTTCCCCTCCCTGTGTCCTCAAGTCCATTCTCTACATCTGCATCTTTATTCCAGTTCTGCCCCTAGGTTCATAAGAACCTTTTTTTTTTTAGATTCCATATATATGTGTTAGCATACGGTATTTGTTTTTCTCTTTCTGACTTCACTCTGTATGACAGACACGAGGTCCATCCACCTCACTACAAATAACTGAATTTCTTTCTTTTTATGGCTGAGTAATATTCCATTTTATTTATGTGCCATATCTTCTTTATCCATTCATCTGTCGATGGACACCTTGGTTGCTTCCATGTCCTGGCTATTGTACATAAAGCTGCAGTGAACACTGTGGTATATGTCTCTTTCTGAATTACGGTTTTCTCAGGGTATATGCCCAGTAGTGGGATTGCTGGGTCATATGATAGTTCTATTTTTAGTTTTTTAAGGAACCTCCATGCTGTTCTCCATAGTGGCTGTATCAATTTACATTTACCCACAGTGCAAGAGGGTTCCCTTTTCTACACATCCTCTCCAGCATTTCTTGTTTGTAGATTTTTTGATGATGGCCATTCTGACTGGTGTGAGGTGATACCTCATTGTAGTTTTGATTTGCATTTCTCTAATGATTAGTGATGTTGAGCATCCTTTCATGTGTTTGTTGGCAATCTGTATATCTTCCTTGGAGAAATGTCTATTTAGGTCTTCTGCCCATTTTTGGATTGGGTTGTTTGTTTTTTTGATATTGAGCTGCATGAACTGCTTGTAAATTTTGGAGATTAATAGTCAGTTGCTTCATTTGCAAATATTTTCTCCCATTCTCAGGGTTATCTTTTCATCTTGTTTATGGTTTCCTTTGCTGTGCAAAAGCTTTTAAGTGTCATTAGGTCCCATTTGTTTATTTTTGTTTTTATTTCCATTTCTCTGGGAGGTGGGTCAAAAAGGATCTTGCTGTGATTTATGTCATAGAGTGTTCTGCCTTTGTTTTTCTCTAAGAGTTTTATAGTGTCTGGGCTTAACATTTAGATCTTTAATCTATTTTGAATTTATTTTTGTGTATGGTGTTAGGGAGTGTTCTAATTTCATTCTTTTACATGTAGCTGTCCAGTTTTCCCAGCACCACTTGTTGAAGAGACTGTCTTTTCTCCATTGTATATCTTTGCCTCCTTTGTCATAGATTAGTTGACCATAGGTGCGTGGGTGTATCTCTGGGCTTTCTATCTTGTTCCATCGATCTATGTTTCTGTTTTTGTGCCAGTACCATATTGTCTTGATTACTGTAGCTTTGTAGTCTAGTCTGAAGTCAGGGAGTCTGATTCCTCCAGCTCCTTTTTTTTTCCCTCAAGACTGCTTTGGCTATTCGGAGTCTTTTGTGTCTCCATACAAATTTTAGGATGATTTGTTCTAGTTCCATAAAAAATGCCATTGGTAATTTGATAGGGATTGCATTGAATCTATAGATTGCTTTGGGTAGTATAGTCATTTTCACAGTATTGATTCTTCCAGTCCAAGAGCATGGTATATCTGTTTCTTAATCTGTTGGTATCATCTTTAATTTCTATCATCAGTGAATTACAGTTTTCTGCATACAGGTCTTTTGTCTCCCTAGGTAGGTTTATTCCTAGGTATTTTATTCTTTTTGTTGCAGTGGTTAATGGGAGTGTTTCCATAATTTCTCTTTCAGATTTTTCATCATTAGTGTATAGGAATGCAAGAGATTTCTGTGCATTAATTTTGTATCCTGCTACTTTACCACATTCATTGATTAGCTCTAGTAGTTTTCCAGTAGCATCTTTAGGATTCTCTATGTGTAGTATCATGTCATCTGCAAACAGTGGCAGTTTTCCTTCTTCTTTTCCGATATGGATTCCTTTTATTTCTTTTTCTTCTCTGATTGCTGTGGCTAAAACTTCCAAAACTATGTTGAAAAACAGTGGTGAGAGTGGACAACCTTGTCTTGTTCCTGATCTTAGTGGAAATGGTTTCATTTTTTCACCATTGAGAACAATGTTGGCTGTTGGTTTCTCATATATGGCCTTTATTATGTTGAGGTAAGTACCCTGTGTGCCTACTTTCTTGAGGGTTTTTATCATAAATGGTGTTGAATTTTGTTGAAAGATTTTAATACATCTGTTGAGATGATCATATGGTTTTTCTGCTTTGATTTGTTAATATGGTGTATCACATTGATTGGTTTGCATATATTGAAGAATCCTTGCATTCCTGGGAGAAACCTTACTTGATCATAGTGTATGATCCTTTTAATGTGCTGTTGGATTCTGTTTGCTAGTATTTTGTTCAGGATTTTTGCATCTGTGTTCATCGGTGATATTGGCCTGTAGTTTTCTTTCTTTGTGACATCCTTGTCTGGTTTTGGTATCAAGGTGATGGTGGCCTCGTAGAATGAGTTTGGGAGTGTTCCTCCCTCTGCTATATTTTGGAAGACTTTGCGAAGGACAGGTGTTAGCTCTTCTCTAAATGCTTGATAGAATTCACCTGTGAAGCCATCTGGTCCTGGGTTTTTGATTATTGGAAGATTTTTAATCACAGTCTCAATTTCAGTGCTTGTGATTGGTCTGTTTATATTTTCTATTTCTTCCTAGTTCAGTCTCAGAAGGTTGTGCTTTTCTAAAAATTTGTCCATTTCTTCCAGGTTGTCCATTTTATTGGCATAGAGTTGCTTGTAGTAATCTCTTATGATCCTTTGTATTTCTGCAGTGTCAGTTGTTACTTTTCCTTTTTCATTTCTAATTCTGTTGATCTGAGTCTTCTCCCTTTTTTTCTTGATGAGTCTGGCTAATGGTTTATCAATTTTGTTTATCTTCTGAAAAAGTCAGCTTTTATTTTATTTTATTTATTTATTTTTTTGTGGTACGCGGGTCTCTCACTGTTGTGGCCTCTCCCGTTGTGGAGCACAGGCTCCGGACGTGCAGGCTCAGTAGCCATGGCTCACAGGCCCAGCCGCTCTGCGGCATGTGGGATCTTCCCGGACCGGTGCACAAACCCGTGTCCCCCGCATCAGCAGGTGGACTCTCAACCACTGCGCCATCAGGGAAGCCCCAAAACCAGCTTTTAGTTTTATTGATCCTTGCTATCGTTTCCTTCATTTCTTTCTGATCTGATCTTTATAATTTCTTTCCTTCTGCTAACTTTGGGATTTTCTTGTTCTTCTTTCTCTAATTGCTTTAGGTGTAAGGTTAGGTTGTCTATTTGAGATGTTTCTTGTTTCTTGAGGTAGGATTGTATTGCTGTAAACTTCCCTCTTAGAACTGTTTTTGCTGCATCCCATAGGTTTTGAAGTGTCGTGTTTTCAGTGTCATTTGTTTCTAGGTATTTTTTGGTTTCCTCTTTGATTTCTTCAGTGATCTCTTGGTTATTTTGCAGTGTTGTTTAGCCTCCATGTGTTTGTATTTTTTACAGATTTTTTTCTTGTAATTGATATCTAGTCTCATGGCATTGTAGTCAGAAAAGATACCTGATACAATTTCAGTTTTCTTAAATTTACCAGTGCTTGGTTTGTGACCCAAGATATGATCTGGCCTCGAGAATGTTGCATGAGCACTTGAGAAGAAAGTGTATTCTGCTGTTTTGGGATGGAATGTCCTATAAATATCAATTAAGTCTATCTTGTTTAATGTATCATTTAAAGCTTGTATTTCCTTTTTTATTTTCATTTTGGATGATCTGTCCATTGGTGAAAGTGTGGTGTTAAAGTCCCCTACTATGGTTGAGTTACTCTCGATTTCCCCTTTTATGGCTGTTAGCCTTTGCCTTATGTATGCAGGTGCTCCTATGTTGGGTGCATAAATATTTACAATTGTTATATCTTCTTCTTGGATTGAGCCCGTGATCATTATGTAGTGTCCTTCTTTTTCCCTTGTAATAGTCTTTATTTTAAAGTCTATTTTGTCTGATATGAGAATTGCTACTCCAGCTTTCTTTTGATTTCCATTTGCATGGAATATCTTTTCCCATCCCCTTACTTCCAGTCTGTATGTGTCCCTAGGTCTGAAGTGGGTCTCTTGTAGACAGCATGTATATGGGTGTTGTTTTTGTATCCATTCAGCTAGTCTGTGTCTTTTGGTTGGAGTATTTAATTCATTTACGTTTCAGGTAGTTATCAATATGTATCTTCCTATTACCATTTTCTTAATTGTTTTGTGTTTGTTATTGTAGATCTTTTTCTTCTCTTGTGTTCCTGCCTAAAGAAGTTCCTTTAGCATTTGTTGTAAGGCTGGTTTGGTGATGCTGAATTCTCTTAGCTGTTGAGTGTCTGTAAAGGTTTTAATTTCTCTACTGAATCTGAATGAGATCCTTGCTGGGCAGAGTAATCTTGGTTGTAGGTTTTTCCCTTTCATCTCTTTAAATATGTCTTGTCACTCCCTTTTGGCTTGCAGACTTCTTGCTGAAAGATGAGCTGTTAACCTTATGGGGATTCCCTTGTTTGTTTGTTGTTTTTCCCTTGCTGCTTTTAATATTTTTTCTTTGTTTTTAGTTTTTGATAGTTTGATTAATATGAGTCTTGGCATGTTTCTCTTTGGATTTATCCTGTATGGGACACTCTGGGCTTTTTGGGCTTGATTAACTATTTCCTATCCCATATTAGGCAAGTTTTGAACTAAAATCTCTTCAAATATTTTCTCAGTCCCTTTCTTTTTTTCTTCTTCTTCTGGGACCCCTATACTTCGAATGTTGGTGCGCATTTAATGTTGTCCCAGAGGTCTCTGAGACTGTCCTCAATTCTTTTCACTCTTTTTTCTTTATTCTTCTATGCAGTACTTATTTCCACTGTTTTATCTTCCAGGTCACTTATCCATTCTTCTGCCTCAGTTATTCTGCTTTTGCTTCCTTCTAGAGCAATTTTAATTTCACTTATTGTGTTGTTCATTATTGTTTGTTTGCTCTTTAGTTCTTCTAGGTCCTTGTTTAGGGTTTCTTGTATTTTCTCCATTCTCTTTCCAAGATTTTGGATCATCTTTACTCTCATTACTCTGAATTCATTTTCAGGTAGACTGCCTATTTCCTCTTCATTTGTTTGGTCTGGTTGGTTTTTACCTTGCTCCTTCATCTGCTGTGTATTTCTTTGTCTTCTCATTTTGCTTAAGTTACTGTGTTTGGGGTCTCTTTTTCGCAGGCTGCATGTTCTTAGTTCCCACTGTTTTTGGTGTCTTCTCCCAGAGGCTAAGGTTCGTTTAGTTGGGTTGTGTAGGCTTCTTGGTGGAGGGGACTGGTGCCTGTGTTCTGGTGCATGGTGGTGGATCTTGTCTTTTTGGTGGCTAGGACTACGTCCAGTGGTGTGTTTTGGGGTGTGTGTTACCTTATTATGATTTTAGGCTGCCTCTCTGTTAATGGGTGGGTTTGCGTTCCTGTCTTGCTAGCGTTTGGCATAGGGTGTCCGGCACTGTAGCCTGCTGGTCGTTGCGTGGAGCTGCGTCTTAGCATTGAGGTGGAGATCTCTTGGAGAGTGTTTGTTGTTTGACATTACATGGAGCCAGGAGGTCTCCGGTGGACCAATGTCCTGAACTCGGTTCTCCCACCTCAGAGCCACAGGCCTGACACCCGGCCAGAGCACCATGACCCTGTCAGCCACATGGCTCAGAAGAAAAGGGAGAAAAAAATAAAGAAAAAAATAAGATAAAATAGTTATTAAAATAAAAAATAATTATTAAAAATTAAAAAATTAAAAAGAAAAAAAAAAGAAAGAATGAAATGAGAGCAACCATACCAAAAAACAAATCCACCAATGGTAACAAATGCTAAAAACTATACTAAAACAAAAAGAAAATCAAAAAAGCACAGACAGAACCCTAGGAGAAATGATAAAAGCAAAGACAGACAAAAATCACACAAGGAAGCATACACACACACACTCACAAAAAGAGAAAAGGGAAAAAAATATATATATATTTAAAAAGAAGGAGGAAGAGAGCAACCAACTCAATAAACAAATCTACCAATGATAATAAACTCTAAATACTAAACTAAGATAAACATAAAACCAGAAACAAATTAGATGCAGAAAGCAAACCTCAAGTCTACAGTTGCTCCCAAAGTCTCCTGCTTCAATTTTGAGATGATTTGTTTTATATTCAGGTATTCCACAGATGCAGGGTACATCACGTTGATTTTGAGGATTTAACCCACTGCTTCTGAGGCTGCTGGGAGAGATTTCCCTTTCTCTTCTTTGTTCACACAGCTCTTGGGGTTCAGCTTTGGATTTGGCCCCGCCTCTGTGTGTAGGTCGACTGAGGGCGTTTGTTCCCCGAGACAGGATGAGGTTAAATTAGCAAGTGATTAGGGGGCTCTGGCTCACTCAGCCTGGGGGAAGGGAGGGTATGGAACGTGGGGCAAGCCTGCAGCGGCGGAGGCCAGCCTGACCTTGCAACAGCCTGAGGTGTGCCATGTGTTCTCCCTGGGAAGTTGTCCCTGGATCACGGGACCTTGGCAGTGGCGGGCTGCACAGGCTCCCAGGAGGGGGGATGTGGATAGTGACCTGTGCTTGCACACAGGCTTCTTGGTGGCTGCAGCAGCAGCCTTAGCGTTTCCTGCCTGTCTCTAGTGTCCGCGCTGATAGCCGCGGCTCGCGCCCGTCTGTAGAGTTCGTTTAGGCAGTGCTCTGAATCCCCTCTCCTCACTCACCCCGAAACAATGGTCTCTTGCCTCTTAGCCAGTTCCAGACTTTTTCCTGGACTGCCTCCCAACTAGCTGTGGCGCACCAGCCCCCTTCAGGCTGTGTTCACGCAGCCAACCCCAGTCCTCTCCCTGGGATCTGACCTCCGAAGCCCGAGCCTTAGCTCCCAGACCTCACCCGTCCCGGTGGGTGAGCAGGCAAGCCTCTCAAGCTGGTAAGTGCTGGTCCGCACCGATCCTCTCTGGGAATCTCTCCACTTCGCCTTCTGTACCCCTGTTGCTGTGCTCTCCTCCATGGCTCCGAAGCTTCACCCCCGTCACCCCACGTCTCCACCAGTGAAGCGGCTTCCTAGTGTGTCGAAACTTTTCCTCCTTCACAGCTCCCTCCCAGAGGTACAGGTCCTGACCCTATTCTTTTGTCTGTTTTTTCTTTTGCCCTGCTCAGGTATGCAGGGAGTTTTTTGCCTTTTGGGAAGTCTGAGGTCTTCTGCCAGCGTTCAGTAGGTGTTCTGTAGGAGTTGTTTCACATGTAGATGTATATCTGATGTATTTGTGGGGAGGAAGGTGATCTCCACGTCTTACTCCTTTGCCATCTTGAAGGTCTCCCTGCCTTGTAAATTCTTAATTCTAATTAAATGTCAGGTTAGAAAACTCCTTAGACAAGTTTTATTAGTTTATCATAGCTGAATAGAATTCTCATTCCTTTTCTTTGCCCTGAAAATTGTTTTTTAACACTTCAAGGTGACACCTGTTAATTTGCTTTAAGATATAGTGAACAAGTATATGTTAACTGTGTCGAAACTCTTTATGATTTTATAAACGTTATCTAGCCTTTGTTTTTACAGACTGAAGAGTCCTAATTTTCCATCCCTATTATTTTTTCTAGGATTCCTTCATTCTTTTGGTAAGTTTTTGCCTAGATAACACTACCCAGTGGTCTGAATAATCAGTCTCACATCTTGGCACAAGGGTGTTCCTGTGCCAAAAGGGCCAGGACCTTAGCTACCATAGATAGCTGTGGGTTGGTGCCCTATGCTCTACTGGCAAGTTGGGTTAGTGTATGATAAATATACTTCTTAGTTTCCTCCTATTTCTGTGTAATTTCATAGAAGGGGTAGCTTAATTTAAGAAGTAGGGGCATGTTCAATTTAATATAGATCCATTCTAAAATTCATCTTTCAGTATTTGGTTGTATGAAAAATTTGAAAAATGCACAGTGAGTAGCAGTATTGGGTAACAGTTACTCATGTTCATTTTGAGTAACAGAAGGTTTTAATTTTGGTTAAAATAAAAAATTTTATCCATTTTTTTCATGGTTGGTGCTTTTTCTGCCCTGTCCAAGAACTCTTTGCCCACCCATAGGATGTCAAAGAGTTTTCTCCTATGTTTTTGTCAAGAAATTTTAGTTTTATTTTATTTTTAAAAAAAATTTATTTATTTTTGGCTGCATTGGGTCTTCGTTTCTGCACGCCTGCTTTCTCTAGTTGTGGCAAGTGGGGGCTACTCTTCGTTGCAGTGCATGGCCTTCTCATCGTGTTGGCTTCTCTTGTTGCAGAGCACAGGCTCTAGGTGTGTGGGCTTCAGTAGTTGTGGCTCGTGGGCTCTAGAGCAGAGGCTCAGTAGTTGTGACACATGGGCTTAGTTGCTCCGTGGCATGTGGGATCTTCCTGGACCAGGGATCGAACCTGTGTCCCCTGCATTAGCAGGTGGATTCTTAACCACCGTGCCACCAGGGAAGTCCCAACAGTTTTATTTTTTAATATTTAAATCTTTTATTCATTTTGAATTAATTTTTGTGTGTGGTGTGAAGTACGGGTTGATGTTCTTTGTTTTCCATAAGGATATCTAATTACTTCTGCACCAGTTTTTGAAAATACTGTCTCTTTTGAATTATGTTGGTTCCTTTTAAAAAAATCAATTGTCTTTATATGTGTGGATTAATTTTTTTTTTTTTTTTTTTTGTTTGTTTTTGCGGTACGCGGGCCTCTCACTGTTGCGGCCTCTCCCGTTGTGGAGCACAGGCTCCGGACACGCAGGCTCAGCGGCCATGGCTCACGGGCCCAGCCACTCCGCGGCATGTGGGATCTTCCCGGACCAGGGCACGAACCTGTGTCCCCTGCATCGGCAGGCGGAGTCTCAACCACTGCGCCACCAGGGAAGCCCTGTGTGGATTCATTTTTAAACTCTCTCTTAGTTCCATTGATAAATATATTTATCTCAAAATATATATATATGTTTATCTCAGTGCTAATTCCACAGTCTCATTTCTTATATCTTTTATAGTAAGTCCTGAAATCATGTAGTGTTAAGTTTTTTCTAAGTCCTTTACATTTATTTTTTCTTGGCTGTGCTGTGCAGCTTGTGGGATTTTAGTTCCCCAACCAGGTATTGAACCTGGGCCATGGCAATGAAAGGGCCGAGTTGTAACCACTGAAATGCCAGGGAATTCCCTCCATATTCATTTTGGAATCAGCTTGTCAATTCTACAAGAAAGCTTTCTGGGATTGTGTAGAATCTGTAGATCAGTTTAGGAAGTATAGACATCTCAGTATTGAATCTTTTAAGTAATGAACATGATGTAGCTCTTCATTTTTTTAGGTGTTTTAGAAATTTCTCTCAATAATGTTCAGTAGTTTTCAGTGTATAGGTTTTTCACAATCTTTATTAAATTAACTCCCAAGTACTTTATGTTTTTTGATGCTATTGTAAATGCTGTTTTTTTAAAAATTTCATTTTCCAGTTTTTTGTTGCTAGTGTATAGAAATACAGGTGATCTTTATCTGTTGATCTTATATCTAATGAGTTTGCTCAATTCACTTACCATTTTTATGTGTGTTTTTTAACTGATTCCTTAGAGTTTTTTATGAAGAGTAATCATATTGTTTGTGAATAGAGACAGCTTTACTTTTTCCTTTGCAATCATCATGCCTTTTATTTATTTTTCTTGTTTTATTTCACTAGCTATGACCTGTAGTACAATATTGAATAGAAGAGAACAGATATCCTTGCCTCATCCCTGATCTTTGGAGGGAATGTATTATTGCAAATATTTTCTCTCAACCTGTTTCTCCTTTTCTTTTTCAAACTATGTTCTTTTTTATTCACTGTGAAAATTTACATAAAGTAAATAACTGTTTATTCTACAGTTCTATGAGTTTTGACAGTTGCCAACAGTTGTGTAACCGTCACCATAATAGATACTACAGAATAGTTCCATTGCCCTCAAAAATTACATTGCTGCTACTTTGTAGTCAGCCCCTCGCAACCACTTTGCTATCCTCTATCTCGAGTAGTTTTGCCTTTTCTGGAATTTTATATAAATGGAATTATATAGCATATAGCCTTTAAAAATTTTTTTAAAATTTATAATATAACTTAAATGTGTACAAATATAAAACTACTATGAATGCCTTATACTTACAGTTTTAATTTAAGTATAAAACAAACATGAAATTCTAATAAAACCAGAAAGCCAACATATTTCAAATGAACAGTATTAATTTAATTGGAAGGATATTAACTGCAACTGAAATCACCACTGTTGGATTGATACTAGAGAGTTCTGTTTCTCCTACCTCTCTTTTAGGCCTGCTGTTACTGAGTGGCATTAAAAATGTTGAGCTGGCTGTGTGGTGTGAGGTAATCACTTCACATTTAAGGCCAAATTGCCAACGAGTAATCCATGAAAGTCTTTTAACAGGGCATTTCTTGATACTTAGAAAGCTGTCTTGTTTGATTGAAGATAAGGGTGGTGGTATTGAAATCTGCATATAGTGTCTGTTAAACCCACTTATAGGGACTTCCCTGGCAGTCCAGTGGTTAAGACTCTGCACTCCCACTGCAGGGGGCGTGGATTCGATCCCTGGTTGGGGAAGTAAGATCCCACATGCCTTGCAGCACAGCCAAAAAAGGAAAAACACCAAAGCCACTTGTAATGGGAATCAGGAATTTGGCACAGAGGTGGGCTTTGCTCAGTTCACAGATACGCTGACAACATGAACATGGTCCCAACTGCTAAGAGGCAGTAGTACATAGCCTCTTGAGTTTGACTTCTTTTGATGTTGCATGCATTGATAATTCAGTCCTTTTATTGTTGAGCAGTATTCTATGGTTTGGATGTACAGTTTGTTTATAATCCACCAGTTGAAGGACACCTGAATCATTTCTAGTTTTGAGCGATTATGAATAAAATTGCTATAACTTCATGTACAAGTGTCTGTGAACATAAGTTCTTGGGTAGATAACTAGGAGTTTGATTGCTGGGTCATACAGTAAGTATATATTTAACTTTGTAAGAAACTGCTAAACTCTTTCGTAAAGTGGATGTATAACATTTTGAGTTCCTACCAGCACATTCCTTTTCCAGTTTTCTGCATCCTTGTTGATACTTGGTATTGCCAAATGTTTATTTAGGTTATTATAGGTGTATCTCACTGTCATTTAAAAAAATTTTTTATTGGAGTATAGTTGCTTTACAATGTTGCGTTAGTTTCTACTGTACAGCAAAGTGAATCAGCTATATGTATACATATATCCCCTCTTTTTTGGATTTCCATCCCATTTAGGTTACCACAGAGCACTGAATAGAGTTCTCTATGCTATACAGTAGGTTCTCATTAATTATCTATTTTATACATAGTGTCAGTAGTGTATATATGTCAATCCCAATCTCCCAATTCATCCTACCTACTCCCGCAACCCCTTGGTATCCATACGTTTGTTCTCTACGTCTGTGTCTCTATTCTGCTTTCTAAATGCAATTGTCTATACCAATTTTTTCAAATTACATATATATACATTAATATGCGATACTTGTTTTTCTGACTTACTTCACTGTGTATGACAGTCTCTAGGTCCATCCACATCTGTACAAATGACCGAATTTTGTTCCTTTTTATGGCTGAGTAATATTCCATTGTATATCTGTACCACATCTTTATCCATTCCTCTGTTGATGAACATTTATGTTGTTTCCATGTCATGGCTATTGTAAATAGTGCTGCAATGAACATTGGGGCACATGTGTCTTTTCGAATTATGGTTTTCTCTGGATATATGCCCAGGAATGGGATTGCTGGGTCACATGGTAGTTCTATTTTTAGTTTTTTAAAGAACCTCCATACTGTTCTCCATAGTGGCTGTATCAATTTACATTCCCACCAAAAGTGCAAGAGGGTTCCATTTTTTCCACACCCTCTCCAGCATTTATTGTTTATAGATTTCGTGATGATGGCCATTCTGACTGGTGTGAGGTGATATCTCGTAGTTTTGATTTGCCTTTTTCTAATTATTAGTGATGTTGAGCATCTTTTCATGTGCCTCTTGGCCATCTCCATATCTTCTTTGGTGAAATGTCTCTTTAGGGCTTCTGCGCATTTTTAGATTGGTTTGTTTGCTTTTGATATTGAGATATATGATCTGTATATTTTGCAGATTAGTCCTTTGTTTGTTACTTCTTTTTTTAATTAAAAAATTTAATATAATTATTGATGTGGTTGACATTAGAGCTACCATTTTATTATTATCATTCAAATATTATTTTCTAAAACAGCAATTTCTTATTAGTTATCTATTTTATACATATTAGTGTATATATGTCAATCCCAATTTCCCAGTTCATCCCACCACCACCTACCTCCTCACCACTTTGCTCCCTTGGTGTCCATACGTTTCTTCTATACATTTGTGTCTCTATTTGTGCCCTGCAAAACGTTTTATCAGTACCATTTTTCTAGGTTCCACATATATGCATTAATATATGATTTTTGTTTTTTTCTTTCTGACTTAACTTCACTCTCTATGACAGTCTCTAGATCCATCCACATCTCTACAAATGACCCAATTTCGTTCTGTTTCATGGCTGAGTAATATTTCAGTGTATATATGTACCACATCTTCTTTATCCATTCGTCTGTCAATGGGCATTTAGGTTGCTTCCATGGGGTGCATGTGTCTTTTCGAATTATGGTTTTCTCTGGGTGTATGCCCAGTAGTGGGATTACTGGGTCACATGGTAGTTCTATTTTTAGTTTTTTAAAGAACCTCCATACTGTTCTCCATAGTGGCTGTATCAATTTACATTCCCACCAACAGTGCAAGAGGGTCCCCTTTTCTCCACACCCTCTCCACCATTTGTGGTTTGTAGATTTTCTGATGATGCCCATTCTGACTGGTCTGAGGTGAATACCTCATTGTAGTTTTGATTTGCATTTCTCTAATATTAGTGATGTTGAGCAGCTTTTCATGTGCTTCTTGGCCATCTGTATGTCCTCTTTGGAGAAATGTCTATTTAGGTCTTCTGCCCATTTTTTGATTAGGTTGTTTGTTTTTCTAATATTGAGCTGCATGAGCTGTTTGTATATTTTGGAGATTAATCCTTTGCCCATTGATATGTTTGCAAATATTTTCTCCCATTCTGAGGGTTGTCTTTTCGTCTTGTTTGTAGTTTCCTTTGCTTTGCAAAAGCTTTTAAGTTTCATTAGGTCCCATTTGTTTGTTTTTATTTCCATTACTCTAGGAGGTGGATCAGAAAAGATCTTGCTGTGATTTTGTGATTTATGTCAAAGAGTGTTCTTCCTATGTTTTCTTCTAAGAGTTTTATAGTGTCTGGTCTTACATTTAGGTCTCTAATCCATTTTGAATTTATTTTTGTGTATGGTGTTAGGGAGTGCTCTAATTTCATCTTTTACATGTAGCTGTCCAGTTTTCCCAGCACCACTTGTTGAAGAGACTCTCTTTTCTCCATCGTATATCCTTGCCTCCTTTGTCATAGATTACTTGATCATGGATGTGTGGGTTTATCTCTGGGCTTTCTATCCTATTCCATTGATCTTTGTTTCTGTTTTTGTGCCAGTACCATATTGTCTTGATTACTGTAGCTTTGTAGTCTAATCTGAAGTCAGGGGGTCTGATTCCTCCAGCTCCATTTTTTTCCCTCAAGACTGCTTTGGCTCTTCGGGGTCTTTTGTGTCTCCATAGAAATTTTAAGATTTTTTGTTCCAGTTCTGTAAAAGATGCCATTGGTAATTTGATAGGGATTACATTGAATCTGTAGATTGCTTTGGGTAGTGTAGTCATCTTCACAATATTGATTCTTCCAATCCAAGAACATGGTATATCTCTCCATCTGTTTGTGTCATCTTTGGTTTCTTTCATCAGTGTCTTATAGTTTTCTGCATACAGGTCTTTTGTCTCCTTAGGTAGGTTTATTCTTAGGTATTTTATTCTTTTTGTTGCTATGGTGAATGAGATTATTTCCTTAATTTCTCTTTCTGATCTTTCGTTGTTAGTGTATAGGAATGCAGGAGATTTCTGTGCATTAATTTTGTATCCTGGAACTTTACCAAATTCATTGATTAGCTCTGGTAGTTTTCTGGTAGCATCTTTAGGATTCTCTATGTATAGTATCATGTCATCTGCAAACAGTGACAGTTTTACTTCTTTTCCAATTGATATTCCTTTTATTTCTTTTTCTTCTCTGACTGCTGTGGCTAGCACTTCTAAAACTATGTTGATTAATAGTGGTGAGAGTGGACATCCTTGGCTTGTTCCTGATCTTAGAGGAAATGCTTTCAGTTTTTCACCATTGAGAATGATGTTTGCTGTGGGTTTGTCATATATGGCCTTTCTTATGTTGAGGTAGGTTCCCTCTATGCCCACTTTCTGGAGAGTTTTTATCATAATTGGGTGTTGAATTTTGTCAAAAGCTTTTTCTGCATCTATTGAGATGATCATATGGTTTTGATTCTTCAATTTGTTAATATGGTGTATTGCATTGATTGATTTGCATATATTGAAGAATCCTTGCATCCCTGGGATAAATCCCACTTGATCATGGTGTATGATCCTTTTAATGTGTTGTTGGATTCTGTTTGCTAGTATTTTGTTGAGGATTTTTGCATCTATATTCATCAGTGATATTGGTCTGTAATTTCCTTTTTTTGTTGTATCTTTGTCTGGTTTTGGTATCAGGGTGATGGTGGCTTCATAGAATGAGTTTTGGAGTGTTCCTTCCTCTGCAAGTTTTTGGAAGTTTGAGAAGGATGGGTGTTAGCTCTTCTCTAAATGTTTGGTAGAATTCACCTGTGAAGCCATCTGGTTCTGGGCTTTTATTTGTTGGAAGATTTTAAATTACAGTTTCAATTTCATTACTTGTGATTGGTCTGTTCATATTTTCTATTTCCTCCTGGTCCAGTCTTGGAAGGTTATGCCTTTCTAAGAGTTTGTCCATTTCTTCCAGGTTGTCCATTTTATTGTCATAGAGTTGCTTGTAGTAGTCTCTTATGATGATTTGTATTTCTGCGGTGTCTGTTATAACTTCTCCATTTTCATTTCTAATTTTATTGATTTAAGTCCTCTCCCTCTTTTTCTTGATGAGTCTGGCTAAAGGTTTATCAATTTTGTTTATACTATCAAAGAACCAGCTTTTTTTTGTTGTTGTTGTTGGCGGTACCCGGCTCTCTCACTGTTGTCGCCTCTCCCGTTGCAGAGCACAGGCTCCAGACGTGCAGGCTCAGCGGCCATGGCTCACAGGCCCAGCCATTCTGCGGCCTGTGGGCTCTTCCTGGACCGGGACACGAACCTGTGTCCCCTGCATCAGCAGGCGGACTCTCAACCACTGCGCCACCAGGGAAACCACAGAGAACCAGTTTTTAGTTTTATTCATCTTTGCTGTTGTTTTCTTTGTTTCTATTTCATTTATTTCTGCTCTGATCTTTATGATTTCTTTCCTTCTGCTAACTTTGTGTTTTGTTTGTTCCACTTTCTATAGTTCCTTTAGGTGTAAGGTTAGATTGTTTATTTGAGATTTTTCCTGTTTCTTGACGTAGGCTTGTGTTGCTGTAAACTTCCCTCTTAGAACTTCTTTTGCTGCATCCCATAGGTTTTGGATCATCGTGTTTTTGTTGTAATTTGTTTGTAGGTATTTTTTGATTTCGTCTTTGATTTCTTCAGTAATCTTTTGGTTCTTTAGTAGCATATTGTTTAGCCTCCGTGTGTTTGTGTTTTTTACGGATTTTTTCTCCATAATTGATTTCTAATCTCATAGTATCGTGGTCAGAAAAAATACTTGATATGATTTCAGTTTTCTTAAATTTACCAAGGGTTGATTTGTGACCCAAGATGTGATCTGTCCTGGAGAATGTTCCATGTGCACTTCAGAAGAAAGTGTATTTTGCTGCTTTCGGATGGATTGTCCTATAGATATCAATTACGTCTATCTGGTTTAATGTGTCATATAAGGCTTGTGACTCCTTATTAGTTTTCTTTCTGGATGATCTATCCGTTGGTGTAGTGTAGTGTTGAAGTCCCTCACTATTGTGTTACTGTCGATTTCCACTATTTTGGCTGTCAGCATTTGCCTCATATATTGAAGTGCTTCTGTGTTGGGTGCGTACATATTTACAATTGTTATATCCTCTTGGATTGATCCCTTTATCATTAGGTAGTGTCCTTTGTTGTAACAGTCTTTATTTTAAAGTCTATTTTGTCTTATATGAGTATTGCTACTCCAGCTTTCTTTTGATTTCTATTTGCATGGAATATCTTTTTCCATCCCCTCACTTTCAGTCTGTATGTGTCCCTAGGTCTGAAGTGGGTGTTTTGTGGGCAACATATATACAGATCTTGTTTTTATATTCATTCAGCCGCTTTGTGTCTTTTGGTTGGAGCATTTAATCCATTTACATATAAAGTAATTATCGATATGTATGTTCCTATTACCATTTTTTAAATTGTTTTGGGTTTGTTTTTGTAGGTCTTTTTCTTCTCTTGTGTTTCCTACCTAGAGAAGTTCTTTTAGCATTTGTTGTAAAGTTGGTCTGGTGGTGCTGAATTCTCTTAGCTTTTGCTTGTCTGTAAAGCTTTTGATCTCTCTGTGAGATCTGAGTGAGAGCCTTGCTGGGTAGAGTAATCTTGGTTGTAGGTTTTTCCCTTTCATCACTTTAAATATATCCTGCCACTCTCTTCTGGCCTGTAGAGTTTCTGCTGAAAGATCAGCTGATAACCTTGCATGGATTCCCTTGTATGTTATTTGTTGTTTTTCCCTTGCTGCTTTTAATATTTTTTCTTTGTATTTAATTTTTGATAGTTTGATTAATATGTGTCTCAGCACTTTTCTCCTTGGGTTTATCCTGCCTGGACTCCCTGCGCTTCCTGGACTTGATTGACTATTTCCTTTCCCATGTTAGGAAAGTTTTCAACAATAATCTCTTCACATTTTTTTCAGACCCTTTCTCTTTCTATTCTTCCTCTGGGACCACTATAATTCGAATGTTGGTGCGTTTAATGTTGTCCCAGTGGTCTCTGAGACTGTCTTCAATTCTTTTCATTCTTTTTTCTTTATTCTGCTCCTTGGCTGTTATTTCCACCATTCTATCTTCCAGGTCACTTATCCGTTCTTCTCCCTCAGTTATTCTGCTATTGATTCCTTCTATTTTGTTTTTTAATTTCAGTTATTGTGTTGTTCATCACTGTTTGTTTGTTCTTTAGTTTTTATAGGTCCCTGTTAAACATTTCTTATATTTTCTCAATTCTATTTCCAAGATTTTGGGTCATCTTTACTATCATTACTCTGAATTCTTTTCATGTAGTCTGCCTATTTCCTCTTCATTTGTTTGGTCTGGTGGGTTTTTACCTTGCTCCTTCATCTGCTGCGTATTTCTGTGTCTTCTCCTTTGTCTAACTTACTGTGTTTGAGGTCTCCTTTCCGCAGGTTGCAGGGTCATAGTTCCTCTTGCTTCTGGTGTCTGCCCCCAGTGGGTGAGTTTGGTCCAGTGACTTGTTTAGGCTTCCTGGTGGGAAGGACTGGCGCCTGCGTTTTGGTGGGTGGAGCTGGATCTTTTCCCTGTGATGGACAGGGCTGTGTCAGGTGGTGTGTTTTGGGGTGTCTGTGGCCTTAGTAAAACTTTAGGCAGCTTGTCTGCTGATGGTTGGGTTTGTGTTCCTGTCTTGTTTGTTGTTTGTCGTGGGGTGTCCAGCAGTGGAGCCTGCAGGCAGTTGGGTGGAGTCGGGTCTTGGAGTTGAGATGGAGACTCCCGGGAGAGCTCTGGGGCCAGGAATTCTCTGGCATTCCAGTTTCCTGGGCTCAGCACTCCCACCTCAGAGGCTCAGGCCTGACCCCCTGCCTGGAAACCAAGAGCCCGCATGCCACACAGCTCAGCAAAAATGGGGAAAAAAAAAAGAAAAGAAAAAAGAAAGAAATAAAAGGGTAGGAAGAAAACAAATGAAAACAAACAGACATACAAAACTCGGGACAAGTAGCAAAGACAAAAACAAGTAAGAAGCAACAGCAACAATTAAAAAGAAAGAAACAAACAAAGGAAGAGACAAACAAAACCCCAAATGGTAAAAGTAAAGCCAAACAGAAACAAAAATAATCACACACACACACGTACAAAATAAGAAACAAAGACATAAAACAGAGAAAATGAAAAAAACAGCCAGACCAACAAAAGAATCCCAAAACAAAATTAAACAATTAAAAGCAAAACTAACCAAAAAAACAAGAACAAAAGCAGAATGCAAATTGAAGGAAAAAGCAAGGAATACAAAACAAACACACAAAAACAATAAATAAAAGTTAGATAGTGCAAAGAAAAAAAAAGCAAGTTAAAAACACAGAACAACAAAAAAGTAATGTAGAAATAGAAATATAAGAAATATATTATAAATCTAAAAAACTAAATAAAAACAAATAATATACAGAACAAAACAAAACATTAAAAAAATAGTAATAATTATATTTTACTGGGGTCTCAACTGTCAGTGTCCTTGCCCTCACCTTGAGTCACAGCCAACCTCTGTATCCCCAGGCCACCCTCCAAAACCTCTAGGTACGTTTCTGGTCTCTCTCTGGGTACTGGGGGACAGCTAGGACTCTGACATGGCCCAACTCTTGGGTGTACTAGTCCCCAAAGTCCATAGCTGCTAGCACTAGACTGGTTTCTGTTTTGGGAACACTCGTCCATTCAGATATTTCATAGATGCAGGATTTACCAAGACGATCGCGGGGATTTAACGTGCAGTTTGTGTAGCTGCACGGAAAGATTTTTGTTCCTCTTCTTTAGTCGCCCCGCCCCTGGGGCTCAGCTGTGGTTTTAACCCCACCTTTGCGTGTGTGCCACCCACTGGAGTCTGCTTCCGAGGCTGCCTTGGAGCCCTCAGGTCTGCTCCGGTGAGGACAGGGCGAGGAGGTGGCATGACTGCCTGGGTCTTGGGGGCCCTGGCAGCGACAGGTACGCAGGAAAACTGGTGGCCACGGGCATGAGAGATCTGGCCCTAGTGGGAACCTTTCCTAGTGCCTGGTGACTGGCATGAGGAGGTCAGTTCTGGCAGCTTTTCCTAGCGCCTGTTGGGGCAGGGGTCAGTGCATGGGGAGAGAGAGGCTGCTGTGGTGGCTCCACCAACTGCACGTCATTCAACAGTGGTGCCTTGCTTCTATGGCAGTCTGGGTTTCCTTCATAAGTGTCCTGGTTGCTGATTTCCTCCCTCCTGTCCCCTCAGGCTGTCTCCTCGCAGCCAACAGCGGTCCTCCCCCCAGGTTTGCTTTCTAATCCCCATGTTCCAGCTCTCAGCCCCCGTGTGAACCGGCAGACACACGTCCCAGTCTGGGGCACACAGGCCTGTGGCACTGACCATCTGTGTAGGTCTCACTCTGTCCCATCTGCTACAGACCAGCCATTTCATCCTCCTCTGACAGCCTCAGATGTTCCCCTTCTGTCCCAAGTGATTTCCCCGTCAGTGAGGGGGCTTCCCCGGATGCAGGAACCTCTGTGCTTCAGCTCCCCCGAGGGGCACAGATCCTGTCCCACTTTTTCTCCTCTTATTTTTCCCTTCTTACTTTCATCCTACCCGGTTATGCAGGGGTCTTTCTTGTCGTTTCTGGTGTCCGAGGTCTTCTGCTAGTGTTCAGCCGGTGTTCTCTGAGAATTGTTCCATCTGTAGATGTATTCTTGATGCTTTTGTGGAGAGAGATGAACTCCATGTCCTTCTACTCCGCCGCCATCTTGGTTTCTCCTCACTGTTGTCTTAATTTGCGCTTCTCTAATGATTTAATGATGTTGAACATGTTTTCATGTATAAATAAGCATGGCAAAAATGCCATCTGTAACAGTTTTTTTTGAAGAGCAGAGGTTTTACTTTTGCTGAGGTCCAATTTATCTGTTTTTTTCTTTTATGGTTAGTGCTTTTTGTGTTCTGAAAACTCTGGCACTCATTCATTTTGATCTCTCATTAAATGCTATGGTTCCTTTAAATAATTAAACTATCAGAGAGTAAATCCTAAGAGTTCTTATCACAAGGAAAAACACTTTTTTTTTCTATTCATTTAATTTTGTTTCTGTGTGAGATGATGGATGTTCACTAAAACTATTGTGGTGATCATTTCATGATGTATGTAAGTCAGATAATTATGCTGTACACCTTAAACTTATAAGTGCTATATGTCAATTATATCTCAATAAAATTGTAAGAAGAAAATAAAATAGTTAAACTACTGGTATGGGGAATACTTTGTCTGTACAGCCTTTGACTGATAATAGAATCTTCACACACCAGGAGTTGACCATTTCAGAAGGGAAGAGTAATTCTCCATCCACTATAGCTGCACTTCTTTTTTCCAGATACCTGTGATATGGGGACAACCACTTATTTCCAAGGCCTTTTTTTTAAAAAAAATCATTTACTTTCCTTTTGTATTGGTGAAGTATAAAGGAAGAATATATTGTAAATCAGTTCCTCTGAAACTACACAATTACTGGTGCCCCTAGATCTTTAAGAAGGAACTTGTAACAAAGTTTAATTTTTGTTTTGTTTTGTTTTTCAGTGGTGGCATCAGCAAATTGATTTTCATACTACTTTCTTGAACCATTTGGCACGATTGGTGCCAGAAATTTATTTTGCTGAAATGGAACCAGACTTGGAAAAGCAGGAGGAGAATATACAAATGTCAATAGTCACTCCACTGGAATGGTACTTATTTGGAGAAGATCCAGATATTTGCTTAGAGAAATTGAAGCACAGTGGAGCATTTCAACTCTGTGGGAAGGTTTTCAAAAGTGGAGAGACAACATATTCTTGTAGGTAAGATTTAGAAATGTACAGGATTGGTTATAATAACAACTTGGTGTTCTGTATGTATTTTATGATGTACCTTTCTTGGTATATTACTATTTATAATATATTTAATTCTACATAATTTACTTTGTTTTATTGTGCTTTATTTTACTTTATTTTATAAGTTTGTTTTTCCTAATACAGCTTGTTTTTAAATATATGACTTAAACAGTTCTCTCACTTTTTCTTCCTGTTCTCCAGAAGTATATAAGAGATATATTTTTGCCTTGTTTATAACATAGTCCTTACACCCTTATCTGAAACTCTTGGCGCCACATGTATTTCAGAATTCTGAATACTTCCCTGGTGGAGTCAGGTCAGGATCCTGTAATCAAACAGAGCATTTCTGTAAGAAACCTATGACTGTTCACAGCAAGTGGTATAAATAAAGTCTATAGTCCATTGTCATTTCAGGTCATTTTTTCGCCACCAAGTGAGATTTGGTATCAGAGGGTTGTGGACCTGTAGGAGCATTTGTAATTTAGTTGGATAGAAGAGGCCAGTGGTAAGGAAACTGGAAACAGCTTTAGGCTTTTTTTTTGCCTTTTGTGAGAGAGATTGACTTAACACAACATGGTAACACAGAGAACTTTTTTATTCTCTACTCCTGCCTGAAACTTTTAACTTTTAGATCTTAACACTTTTAGGTTTTTTTTCTTTCTTTCTTTTTTTTTTTTTGCGGTACGCGGGCCTCTCACTGTTGTGGCCTCTCCTGTTGGGGAGCACAGGCTCCGGACGTGCAGGCTCAGCGGCCATGGCTCACGGGCCCAGCCGCTCCGCGGCATGTGGGATTCTCCCGGACCGGGGCATGAACCTGTGTCCCCTGCATCAGCAGGCAGACTCTCAACCACTGCGCCACCAGGGAGGCCCTTTTCTTTCTTTTATTAGAGGTTGTTTAGGTTAGGAATGTGAAGTTTTAGATTTTATACAGAGAATTGTTTTTTGCTTCACTGTAATTCTAGGTTTGACTGGTTTATGTATAGTTAACAGTTGTCTAGAACATACTGCTTTTCTTTATTCTCTTTCTTTCTCAGGAAACAGTCAGCTTTAGTATTTTATGTTCTATTTTGCTATATGGCAGTAAGTTTCATTTATCTTGTTATATATTTTTAGCTGAAGCCTGGTCAATTTCAGCTAAAGCATAGTAGATATTTGTAGACCTCATTTCTCCAAAAGGGTCATGGAGGCATTTTTAATTGTCACAGCTAGGGGAATGGTACTGGCATCTAGTGGGTAGAGGCCAGGGTTGCTGCTTAAACATCCTATGGCACACGGACAGTCACCTATATCGCCAGCAAATAATTATTCAGTTCAAAATGTCAGTACTGCTGAGGTTGACAAATCCTGCTCTGAATAGGTTAGTAGATGATATTATATTTTAGAGGCTATTATTAGTCAGTTTCTACTTATTAGCCTTTAAAAATTCATTTTTAAAACTGCCGAATTCCATCTCTTCAACTTTTCTAAATAAATATTTTAAAAATTAATTTTGCACTTTGCACTAATATATATTATTGTTAATGTTTCCTTGAAAGTATTAAATAAAATTTTACATTTTAGAAGTTTTTATTAGGGAAGAGATTAAGAGAGATTGAATTTAATTTATTCAGTAAATATTCATTGAATACCTGTTGTGTGCCAGGCACTGATCTACGTGCTTGGGACATATCATTATATAAAATAAATTAAAATCCTTTAATTTATGTTGCTTACATTCTAATGAATTTTGTCTTTAACCAAGCCTCATTTACCAGTGAACAATCAGTGTCTGTAAAGTACATTCATAACTGTAATAGGATAAGATGATGCAGAGAATGAAAAAAAAGCTGATGATTTTTCAGAAAACGAATTTTGGTATATGTGCTACCAAATGGAGCACCAGAAAACCAATTTTTTTTGAATTTTATTTATTTTTTATACACCAGGTTCTTATTAGTTATTTTATACATATTAGTGTATATATGTCAATCCCAATCGCCCAATTCATCACACCACCCCTACCACCCCCCCACTTTCCCCCCTTTGTGTCCATATGTTTGTTCTCTACATCTGTGTCTCTATTTCTGCCTTGCAAACCAGTTCATCTGTACCATTTTTTAGATTCCACATATATGCGTTAATATATGATATTTGTTTTTCTCTTTCTGACTTACTTCAATCTGTATGACAGTCTCTAGGTCCATCCGTGTCTCTACAAATGACCCAATTTCATTCCTTTTTATGGCTGAGTAATATTCCACTGTATATATGTACCACAACGTCTTTATCCATTCGTCTGTCGATGGGTGTTTAGGTTGCTTCCATGACCTGGCTATTGTAAATAGTGCTTCAGTGAACATTGGGGTGCACGTGTCTTTTTGACTTTAAAGTCTTTATTGAATTTGTTACAATACTGCTTCTGTTTTATGTATTGGTGTTTTGGCCACAAGGCATGTGGGAATCTTAGCTCCCCGATCAGGGATTGAACCCACACCCCCTGCCTTGGAAGGTGAAGTCTTAACCACTGGACTGCCAGGGAAGTCCCTGGAATTCAGTTTTTAAAGTATTTTCATAATCAGTTTGTGCATGATATAGGAAATTCATTCACATTATTTTATAGTCATACCTTGAGTATCAGCAGGAGTCATGTAAATTTTGGAGTCTGATTTTTAATCTTTTTCAGGGACTGTGCAATTGATCCAACATGTGTACTCTGTATGGACTGCTTCCAGAATAGTGTTCATAAAAATCATCGTTACAAGGTATGAAAATAGATGCCTAAAATCTCTAGATTGGCAGGAGTCTGATGGCCAGCTAGTCCAAATTCCTGACTAGTACTTGAGTTCCTGCTGTAACAGACCTGATTTGTGAACCTTTAGCTCTGGTTAAACATATCATGTGATAAGACATCTACTACTTCAAGATGCAGCTCCTTACAATTTTTTTATTTTTGAGATACATCATTTTTATGCAGAAGATTGTATAAAGCATATGAACAGCTTAAAGAATAACTATAAAGTGAACACCTGTGTAACCACTACTTAGGTCAAGAAATGAGACATTTCCAGCTCTCAGGGGCCTCCCATTTGTTCCTTCTGGATCACCATCCTTCTCTCCTCCTTTGTGATAATCTCCCTCTCCTGTGTTTTGTGATAATGGTTTCCTTGATTTCCCTTTTAGCTTATCACTCAAATCATATTGAATGGTTCTGTTTTTGAATTCTGTACAGATGGAGTCATTCTGTATCTTTTTCTTGTTGAGTAGCTTTCACTCGGCATTAAGTATATACTTATATATATACACATATATATATTTTGTCCATTTACCTTATAGGGTTTAATAATCTATATTGTCTTTATTCATTGTACTGTATATAGATATGTAGATTGTTTCCAATTTGGGACTATTATTGTATTAAAACAACTCTGCTGTGGACATTCTTATTTGCGTATTTTGGTACACATGTACAGGAGTTTATCCAGGGTATATATCTGGAATAGAATTGCTGAGTTCTAGGGTATATCTTAAGTCATAGTAGATAGTGTTTTCCAAAGTGGTTATACCAACACACACTTACAAGATTTGGTGTTGCTAGTCTTTTTAATTTTAGCCAGTTTGGTGGGTATATAATGGTATCACATGGTGGTCTTAGTTTAATTTTCTTAATTAGTAGTGAGGTTGAGGGATTTGCCTTTCCTGTGACATCTTCAGACAACTTTGTTATTTTGAGCTGAAATGTATTTTTCAAGTAACAGTATTGGTTCTGTGCTCTGGGCTTGGGCAGATATAATAATTGATGTTTCTCTTTGTACATATAATATGCCGAAGGTCCCATGTAAATGTAAATAACATCTTAAAGTTATGTAAACTATTTCTTCCATAGAGCTGAAAGTGTGGTTCATGTTTTTAGACTGGCTTCAACATTAGTGCTTCTATCTCAGGAAATGATAAGCTATAGATATATGTTATATATATATATATATATATATATATGTATTTTTATTATTGTGCAAAAGAAAAAACATGAGGACCCTATCATATAGTGTGGTTAAAATGTTTTCCTAACATTGCAAAGCTAATCAGTGATGGAATTTACAAAGTTGATCATTGGTTAATTTCATATTTCCCAGTCGTCTCCATTTATTATAGTTTTTTCCTTATGTTGGAGAACTCAAGAAAGAATGCCAGAAGTAGAGACAAGGAGGAAGTTGTTAATTTCTTCTTAGTTTTACTCTGGGATGTTAAGGGGGAGAGATGCTGAAGTCTCAAGGCCAGAGTTTTCCAGTTGCCAAACTTTGGGATTTTGTGGTCCAGTACAATTTCACAAGACTTTGGGTAAGACATAGGGTTTTCAAATTTTTATTTGGCTAGGGAAGTTCAATTTTAATTTTAAAAAGGGCACATGAACAGCAACCAAAAAATACCTACCATCTCCTATCATTTTATGAAGAAAAAGAAAATTTAATTCCAAGAACGTAGGATAATCTCAGACTAAAGAGCAGGTCTTTAGATTGCATACATGTAGCTCTGTTAAAGAACTCATCACACTCCTTATTCCTTCCTTTTCTGATTTTCCGTGGACTGGTAAAACTTGTCTGTTAAATTTTAGGAACCTCTTCACTAAGCTACCTTCGAGTATTGAAAGCTTACCAGTCTACACTGCCACCACAAAGCACTCTTATGAAGCATGCTTAGGTTTATCATCTTTAGGTTTTTGCAGAGCTCTTCTTGTAGAGGGTGCGTACACAGCTTACTAAGGAACCTTTGAGTTTTCAGAAGGATGGGCTATTGTGTAACTAATAAAAAATTATGTTCATAAGCTTTTAAAAATATTACCCTTCAAAAGTGAGTGTGAAGAGAACAGAAGACTTTTGGTGGAAGAATAATTTGGTAGAATCCTTCTGGAATACCTATTATGTGTGGTGAAATTTTTAAAGAAAAGTGAGGGAATGACTAATAAATACAATTCAAGTAATAGTAACCTCCAGGGCAAGTGGATGATCACAGAGGGAACATCAACAGTATTAATATTCTCTTGTGTTAGATGCTGGATCATTTTATTATTATACTTTGTAACTTGCCTATACATTGTGTATATTCTTTTTATAATAAAAAACATAATAAAAGAAAAAATGAAGCCATTAAAAAAAAGATTAGAAGAAATAAGAAGGGATCTGTGTTGCTGCAGAGAAGGGGAAGAAAAGAATAACGATGGGGATGCAGACCCAAGATCAGGTACTATGTGAAGAAAGCACCAAGAAAAACCTTTTGTCACAGAATAGCACAGAACAACTTTTGCAGTCCCCGGCACCACAGAGGAAGTGGGGCTGCTGCACGGAGATGGCATGGCAACTCTGTCCAGACCTGCTCCACCATGTCCAAGTTTTCCTTTAAAGTCATGCTGCTGGCTACCTTATGGAGTACTCAGTGTTCCCAAAAGTACACCTTTCACAGCAGTCTTAAAGTCTGCAGCAGAAGAATGTAAAGTTCCTGCAGTGACATGTGCAGTTATTACCACCGATGAAATAGGAATAAATCCTGCACTGCTAGAAATGTTTTTCTGAAGCATGGTTCAGAACTGCGAATTAGGGAGTTCTCTGGTGGTCTAGCGGTTAGGAATCAGTACTTTCACTGCTATGGCCCGGGTTCAGTCCCTGGTTAGGGAACTGAGATCCTGCAAACCACACAGTGCGGCCAAAAAAAGAACTTTGAATTATTCTTAGAGATCGTGTTGGAAGTTCTGCTACTTGGAACATACAATTACCTTTCAGAATAAATATTGGTATTGTTGTTGTAAAATTGAAATCAGGCATTTAAAATACTGTGAAAACACCAGTAGTTGCTGAAATAGTGAAAGGTGACTCTCCATCCCTTCTTGTTATTCACACTCTTCATGTGAAGAGGGAATGCTTCTGCATTGTGGGTGTTATCACCACAGAAGATCATAGTTCTATCATTGCTACCTCACAACACACACAGGTGTTTCATTTGGGGTAAATGGATTACCCAACTGTGTTTTATAACTGGAGGATGCTTCTGATAATTCTTTCTGAGAACATTTGGAAAATTAAAATTTATTGAGTCTTCCTATTTGTCTTTGAGTTAAACATTTAAAAAGGATTGCTGTTTGCTTGATAGCACCTGACTTGCAGACACAAAAATAGTTCATCTTGATTATATATTGTTTATGATAAAAAAACATATCAATGAATACTTAACTATCTTAACTTTTTATTGTTTTTTTAAAAATTTTATTTTTGGCTGCATTGGGTCTTTGTTGCTGCGCGTGGGCTTTCTCTAGTTGCAGTGAGTGGGGGCTGCTCTTTGTTGTGGTGCGTGGGCTTCTCATTGCAGTGGCTTCTCTTGTTGCGGAGCACGGGCTCTAGGTGCGCAGGCTTCAGTAGTTGTGGCTCGCAGGCTCAGTAGTTGTGGTGCGTGGGCTTAGTTGCTCTGCAGCATGTGGGATCTTCCCCGACCAGGGCTCGAACCCATGTCCCCTGCATTGGCAGGCGGATTCTTAACCACTGCGCCACCAGGGAAGCCCTGTTGAGGTTGTTTTTAAGTGTCAAACTTCATGTGTTCATATAAATTTTAATTTAATACCAAAGAGCCAAAAATTGAATTTTCCCTTATGTGTAAAACTTATATCCCATTCCAAAGAGTTTTCTCTGTGATCTTGCACAATCCAAGATGAGGATTGAAAGTAAAGTAGAGGCATAAAAAACAAGAAACAAAACAAAACAAAAACCTTTTGAGAACAGGAAAATAACAGATAAAAATTGGAGCTTTTTGTTCTGCTGTGTGTAATGTGACCCTTCTTTGTGATATCCAGCTTTTCAGTAGTTTATCCCTTAAAAAAAACTACAGTAAGATAAATAAGGTCTGAGGATCTAATGTATTTAACATGGTGACTATACTTGATAACACTGTATTATTGTATGATTGAAATTTGCTTAGAGAGTAGAACTTAAACATTCTTACATACACACAAAAAGGTAACCATGAAAGAAGAAAGAATATACTGAAGTACTATCTTTAAAAAAACTTTCAGTAAACCTCTGCATTTTTATCCTCAAAATAAACAAAAACACCCACTGTTAAAGATTATTATTATTATTTTTTTGACTGCACCACGTAGTATGTGGGATCTTAGTTCCCCGACCAGGGATCGAATCCGTGCCCCCTGCAATGGAAACGTGGAGTCTTAACCACTGTACTGCCAGGGAAGTCCCAAAGATTATTTTTAACTCCATAAATGTTTCCTTTTTGTTGTTAAATGAGAATAGTGAGTTACAAAAATAGTATATTCATACAGCTGTTTCCTCTAATCAGAAAAAACAGTTTTCAAATGAAGCTTACAGAGTTGTAAAAGAATAAAATTCTCATGTTATACTTTTAAATGGAAAAAGCACAGAATGTAAAATTATGCATTCAATTTTTGGATTCAATTTTGCATTCAATTATGTTTCTTTTAGAACTTATTGGGTATATAATATTAAACCATAATATATTTTAACTGCTTACCTATTGGAGAATTTGTTTAGGTTTCAGTTTTTTTTAATAGTAAGCAATATTACTATAAATATCTTTATATGTAAATCATTTTTCTATATGTAAGATTATTTTTTAGGATAGGTTCTCAGAAGTGGAATTACTGGATTAAAAAATAGAGACTTTTCAGAGAATAAAAAGACAAGCCACAGACTGGGTGGAAGGCTTTGCAAAACATGTATCTGATAAAGGATTGTTATCCACTATATACAAAAAACTCTTAAAACTCAACAGTAAGAAAATGAACAACTCAGCTTTAAAAATGGGCAAAAGATCTGAAACAGACACTTCACCAAGAAGATACGTAAATGGCAATAAGCACACAAAAAGATGCAAAACATCATATGTCATTAGAGAATTACAAATTAAAACCATAGTGAGATACCACTACATACCTATTAGAATGGCAGAAATCCAAAATATTGACAATACCAAATGCTGGTGAGGATGTGGAGGAACAGGAACTCCTATTCATTGTTGGGTTGGGAATGCAAAACGATACAGCCACTTTGGAAGACAGTTTGGCAGTTTCTTATAGAAATATACACTGTAACCATATAATCCAGCAATCATGCTCCTTGGTATTTACCCAAATGAATTGAAAACTTATATCCACAAAAAACCCACAAAAAACCTGCACAGAAATGTTTATGGCAGTTTTATTCATATTTGTTGAAACTTGGATGCAACCAAGATGTCTTTCAGTTGGTGAATGGGTGAAAAAACTTTGGTACGTTGATACAATGGAATTTTTTTTTAATGTTTTATTTATTTTATTTTTATTTTTGGCTGCGTTGGGTCTTCGTTGCTGTGCGCAGGCTTTCTTTAGTTCCAGCGAGCGGGGGCTACTCTTCGTTGTGGTGCACGGACTTCTCAGTGTGGTGGCTTCTCTTGTTGCGGAGCATGGGCTGTAGGGCACACGGGCTTCAGTAGTTGTGGCACACGGGCTCAGTAGTTGTGGCTCACGGGCTGTAGAGTGCAGGCTCAGTAGTTGTGGCACACAGGCTTGGTTGCTCCACGGCATGTGGGATCTTCCTGGACCAGGGCTCGAACCTGTGTCCCCTGCATTGGCAGGCAGAATCTTAACCACTGCGCCCACCACCAGGGAAGTCCTACAATGGAATATTATTCAGTGCTAAAAAGAAATGATCTATCAAGCTATGAAAAGATATGGCAGGACCTTAAATGCATGTCTCTAAATGAAAGAAGCCATTGTGAAAAGGCTATATACTGTATGGTTCCAGCTGTATGACATTCTGGAAAAGGCAGCACTATGGAGACCGTAAGATCAGTGGATGCTGAGGCTGGGAGATGATGGTGGGAGGGATAGAGGGATGAATAGGTGGAGTACAGGGAATTTTTAGTGCAGTAAAACTACCCTGTGTGATACTGTAGTGGTGTATATATGTCAGTATACATTTGTTAAGACCCCCAAAATGTACAACACAAAGAGAGAACCCAAATGTAAATTATGGACTTTAGTTAATGTATCAGGGACTTACTTCCCTGGTGGCACAGTGGTTAAGAATTTGCCTGCCAATGCAGGGGACACGGGTTCAAGCCCTGGTCCCAGAAGATTCCACATGGCACAGATCAACTAAGCCCCTGTGCCACAACTACTGAGCCCATGTGCCTACAACCTGTGCTCCGCAACAAGAGAGGTCACTGCAGTGAAAAGCCCGCGTGCAGCAACTAAGAGTCAAAGCAGCCAAATATAAATTAATTAATTAATTAAAAAATAATAATGTATCAACATTGACTCCTCAATTGCAACAAATGTGCCGCACTATTGCAAGATGTTCATAATAGGGGAAACTGTGGGTAGGGAAAAGGAGGGATATATGAGAACTCAGTATTTTCTGAGGTGTAAAAATAACGATCAGGGTCTATTTTAACAGCCTGCTATAATCCTACATGATGAGAATTTGTATTCATATATTATCTTTGAAACACAACAACATTAAAAAAAATAATTTAGGCAATGCAATAAAACTTATCTTTTAAAAATTCAAATAATACAAAAGAATACAAATAAAAATTGTTGTTGCCTTTCTGTCCCATCATACTTTCTTTGTTAAACTAAACACAATTTAGTGCACATCCTTACAGATCTTTATGCATGTACAAACATGTACACTCATATATATATTTATATGTTTAGGAGGATGTTTGTGTGTGTACAAATGGGATCCTACTATATATTTTGTTTTGCAACTTTTTTTTTGGCCATGCTGCACAGTTTGCAGGATCTCAGTTCCCCGACCAGGGATTGAACCTGGGCCACAGCAGTGAAAGCCTGGAATCCTAACTACTAGGTCACCAGGGAACTCCTTGCAACTTGATTTTAACTTAATATATCATGGAGATAATTCTGTGTTGATATATATAACTCTTGCCTTATTTATTTGCTGCATGTATTCCTTTGTGGGAATATGTCATCAAATATTTAACCCATCACCCTTTTCTAGATAATTACACTGTTTCCAGCTTTCACTGATCAACAAATAATGGGACATACACATATACCTTTGTTTTAATATAAACCAGTGTATATATTAAAGAATGCTTGAGACTAGATTCTTAGAGGTAGATTTTCTGGATTGAAGGGTACATGCATTTAAAATTTTCATAGATTTTGCCAAATGTTTTTCCTGAATTGCTGTGTCAATTTACAGTCCCATTAAAAGGATATGAGGGGCTTCCCTGGTGGCGCAGTGGTTAAGAATCCACCTGCCAATGCAGGGGACATGGGTTCGAGCCCTGGTCTGGGAAGATCCCACATGCTGCGGAGCAACCAAGCCCATGCACCACAACTACTGAGCCTGCATTCTAGAGCTCGCTTGCCACAGCTGCTGAAGCCTGCGCGCCTAGAGCCTGTGCTCCACAACAAGAGAAGCCACTGCAATGAGAAGCCCATGCACTGCAACAAAGAGTAGCCCCCACTCGCCACAACCAGAGGGAGCCTGTGCACAGCAACAAAGACCCAACACAGCCAAAAATAAAAATAAAAAAAGGATATGAGAATGTTCTTTATCTACATCCCCAAAGTTTATTTAGTCAGTCCTTTTACTTTTTGCCAATCCGTTAGTCAAATAATCTCATTTTAATTTGCATTTCTATTACTAGTATTAATATCTTTTCATTTTTTAATTTTATGTTTAATTTCTTCTGTGTATTGCCTGTTTTTATCCTTATTTTTCTTTTGCCTTTTTCTTACTGTTATATACGTTACAAATATTTTCTCTTACTATGCTTGTCTTTAATAATTTTTAAAGTCAGATTTTTTTGAGATATAATTTATATACAATAAAATCTACCCTTGTAAGTGTAGTTCCATGAGTTTTCACAGACATACAGTTCAGTAACCACCACAATAATCAATATATAAAACATATCATTCCCAGAAGTTCTCCCGTTTGCAGGCAGTCCTCTTGCCCACTTACCCCAGCTCCTGGCAGTCACTGATCAGTTTTCTGTCCCTATAGTTTTGGCTTTTCCGAATGTCATATAAGTGAAATCTATATATAGTATGTAGTGTTTCCTATCTGGTTATATTCACTTAGCATAGTGCCTTTGAGATCCTCTCATGTCTCAGCAGTTTGTTCCTTTTTATTGCTGAGTAGTATGCCGTTGTATGGATATGCCACAATATATTACCTGTTCATCAGTTGATGAATACTTGTCTTGTTTCCAGCTTTTAAATAAAGCTGTTACAAACATTCAAGTACATGTCTTTGTGTGGGCATTTGTTTTAATTTTTCTTGGGTAACCTCAGGATGATATTGCTGGATTATAAATTAAGTGTATTTTTTGACTGTATAAAATCTATTTTCTGTCTTTTAAACTTGATATATGCTATCATTTGCCTTATTGACATTTTAATTTATATGTTGTCAGATTTGCCAGATTTTTTTTTTAATGCTTCTGGATTTTTTTTTTAATGCTTCTGGATTTTGTGCCTTGCTTCCATGGCATTCCCTATACTAAGGTTATGCTTTTACTTTCATGTGAAACAACTACATTTTTAGTAATCATGGATGAGTCTAGCATTCTTCAGTATTATAAAATTGATTTGTATATTCTAATTTCTTTTGTTACTATTGTTCTAGTGATAATGTTTGTACTAATAATTTTTATAATGCCTTTAGTTCCTTTTTACTCCCTTATGTAACTTTTTATTATCTAGTCTGTCAGTTTTAATGCTATCTTTGACTCCCTCCTATTACCTATCTAATAGTTGATAATCTTATGTTGCCTTCTCTTTCCCTTCTCCCACTTTTTAGTTGTAGTCTTTCTGATTGTGAGATCATATAATGTTTACATTCTTCTATCCATGTATCTTTCAACACCCTTGATTTGTTCTTAGCGTTACAATTAAATACATAAAATGTTCGCCATCTGTCCTTTTTCTGAAGTTCCCCAGTCACTGCTTGGTCAGCTGAAGTGCATCCTCTAGGGGTCAGTAAACTACAGTTTGTGGGTCAAATCTGGCTCACCATCTGTTTTTGTATTGCCTGCAAGCTAAGCTTGGTTTTTATTCTTTTTTTTTTTTTTCTTTTGGCTGCACCGCACGGTGTGCGGAATCTTAGTTCCCCAACCAGGTATCAAACCTGTGCCTCCTGAAGTGGAAGTGCAGAGTCTTAACCTCTGGACCTCCAGGGAAGTCCCTTAGCTTGGTTTTTATATTTTCAGATGGTTGGGAAAAAAGATGAGAAGAATAATATTTCATGATAAATGAAAATTATATGAAATTAAAATTTCAGTGCCTATAAATAAAGTCTCATTGGAATGTGGCTATGCTGGTTCATTTATTTATTGTCTGTGGCTGATGCTTCACTGCCAGAGCAGAATAGAGTAATTCAACAGAGATTCCATGGCCTGCAAAGACTAAAATATTTACTGTCTGTTCCTTTACACAGGAAGTTTGCTGATCACTGTTCAGGTAGATTCCTAAGGAAGGTCGCATGTAAACTGTGTTCCTTAAGTTCTGACATGTTCAAAATTATATTATAGCTCAGCTGTAGACAGTATTCTTGGTTTGCAGTTTCTTTCCTTGTAAACGCTGCTCTGCTGTTGTCTTGCTTTATGTGTTGTTATTGAGAAGTCTGATGCCAGTCTAATTTTCTTGTGATTATGTTATTTCATCTTTTTGCCTAGGGCCTCAGGACTTTTATCTTTAAAGTCCAGTAGTTTTAGGAGGGTATACTTTGGAGTTGATCATACTGAGTGAGTTTTCTCTTAGTCACTCTTGGCCGTTTGATTGTGTAGATTCAGGTCTTTTATTTCCAGGAAGTTTTCTTAGATTACAGTTTTAAATATTACCTCTGTTCCATTGTTTTGATTTTTCTTTGGTGATTCCAGTTATACTCATCTGCCTCTATTAGGCCTATCTTCTATTTCATCCACTTTTTCTCTGACCCTGTATTTCTTTACTTCATCTTATTTTCATTCTCTTGTTTTCCTGCTTTGTTTCAATGCTATTTATTAACTTTTCATTTGAGTCTATCATCTTGTAATTAAAAAAAATTCATTTCTGATATGATATTGTTTTCTTCCTGGTTTTTCCCCTTAGTTCACTTGAGTCTCATTTTATTTATTCCTATTTCTTTGTCCGTTTCTGTTCTTATATTTATGATTAAAGGTGTTTAGTCTGATTAAGGGTTTTTAATGCTTGTTTGAGGCTGTGTAATTCAGTTTGGAGCATTGTATAGTTTTCTTCAGCTTCATAATTGCGTTTTGGCTCTTATTTGCATTTTTTGGCTTTTTTTTTTGCAGTAGTTTTGTGTGGATATGGTGTACTTTTTTCTTTTCTTTTTCATTTCATGGATAGGTTTCACAAGTGCTCTCTTCTGTCAGTTCTGCCCTCTTCTATGTTTTTTTTTTTTTTTTTTGCGGTACGCGAGCCTCTCACTGTTGTGGTCTCTCCCGTTGCGGAGCACAGGCTCCGGACGCGCAGGCTCAGTGGCCATGGCTCACCGGCCCAGCAGCTCCGTGGCATGTGGGATCTTCCCAGACCGGGGCATGAACCTGTGTCCCCTGCATCGGCAGGCAGACTCTCAACCACTGCGCCACCAGGGAAGCCCCTAACTTATTTTATAGATGATATTGGTGATGGTGGTGAGGTGAGGGGAGGGTTTGGCATGTCTTGTTTCTCTCTTGTTTCATAGGATCCTTAAATTTTCTTTCTTATTTACTTCTTTCATTTACTGCCCCATCTATAATGGGTTACCACCTTTTTTAATGTATTTGATTTTCCTCCAAAAGTAATGCTTTTCTGAGGTGGCCACTTCTGGTCCTGTTTACTTTCAGTCTCTTTCCCTGTGAACCACCAAGTCCTAACCTGTGTTCAGTATTTGTCCCTTGGCATTGGGCTTTCTCTTCTGGAGTGTGATTTTGTTTGTGCTTGATCTAAGTCCTTTGTACCCCTCTGTTCTCTTTCATGGGGTCACTTAAGCTTCCCTCTCGTATTGTCTGTAACCACAGGCTTGAAGTGATAGGCAACAGGAACTCTGATAAAGCAAGTCATTTGAAGGTTGTGGTATTTACTTTTTGTCTCCTAGTAATCTTGCAGACATGGGTCATGTGTGGCTTTATTTGTTCTCCTTGTTACTTGTATGCTTTGGAGGGGGGAGATTTGGGGAAGATTCAAATTCAGGTCATTGTCATCCTTCTCTATCTAAATTAGGATATTTTAGATAATTTTTTTTTTTTTTACAGGAACCCTCACAGGGAAAATGTGAATAAGTTTTAGTTGCTGTGGAACATCAGTATAGATGAAAGTACTTTATACATGTCTTAAGTACTTATACAAGTATCATTATAATGATTTTTAAGAAGTTTGTTTAATCATAAAATCTACTGAAGCATTCTGGGTGAAGTATAGATTATTTTTTGCACACATCACAACCTGTTCTCCATTAGTACAAAGTTTTAAAAACTATTATTTAAAAACTTTGAATATGTTTCAAAAATATCAATTTTGAAGGTTCAGTTTTGTTATGATTAAGTATTAAGGATTTTTTTTGGTTAACTAATCAAAATATTTTTTGATATATATCTATAACATTAAAGGCAATTAAGGTTGAAATAGAGGGAAACATTTATTATTTGAGTCATCTTTATCATTCTTCTTTGCTTTGTGATATGTTTTGAAATTAAGACATACTCATTTTTCATTTATCAGATGCATACTTCTACTGGAGGAGGATTTTGTGACTGTGGAGACACAGAAGCATGGAAAACTGGCCCTTTTTGTATAAGTCATGAACCTGGAAGAGCAGGTACCACAAAAGAGGTAAGAATATTGCTATTTTTTAAATTGCTAACTATTTTAAGGTTGATGAAATTAAATAGAAATAAATGTTATGTGTATGGGTTAAGCCGAATTCCATTGATAATCCTGATTTTTATGTTCTAATATTTAAATGTAAGGAGTTTTATTTGACTCTAGAGAATTTAAGTGTTTGATAATTATATCCATATTTCTCTAAAGAAGGAATGAATTTACAATGAAAAGATGAACTTAGAATACTTTTTTGTTAAGCAATTTGATGAGTAAATAATATGTTAACCTAAAAGAGCAAATGGAAGTAGTTATTAATAGATAGGAGAATATAATGAATTAGAAAACAGTAGAATTGACACATAAATTCCATAATTGCTTTTCTTAAAGAAAAAAACGTCAGGAAACTGATTATCCACTATACGTCCTAATCAAGAAAAAATACTGCGAGCAAGCCCAGATGTAGACCATTAAAAAGGAATGGGAAAATAACCATAGAACTACAGATACAGGAGGATCGTAAAAGGCTCCTTTTATGACTCTGAACAAATACATTTGAAAATAGATTCTTCTTTTATCAGACAGTATTAAGTGCCATAATTTATTCAAAAACATAGAAAACTTGAATAGGCAGTAACCATTGAAGAAATTTAGAAAATTGTCACAAGAAAGTACTTCCTAAAAAATGCCATGCTCTAATAGTTTTACAGAGGAATCCTTTTCAAAACTTAAGGAATAAATAGTTTTTGTACTCTTTAAACTGTTCCTGATATCTATAGCATTGAATAACCTTAGGGTATATATTTTGATCTCTTAAGTACCATTTCCCACTAAAAGAAATCAGGGCTTTTTGTAAAACTGCCTGATTCCACATGTGAGTTAGGGAATAGATAGTTGGCTTGTGAGGATGGGTTTGTGTCAAAAGAACCTAAAACCCAGTTTGAAAAGGCTCCCACTGACCTGAGTTGGACAATTGGGGCATCAGAAAAACAATAATAAATAACCACTATGATTGACTGAATCATACTTGATATATAAAAATCCATGAGTTTCTAATAATGAAACTTACACAAGAACTAAATAGAATAAAACTTGTTTGTTGCCATGCAGTGGTTATTGTATCATTTCCTTACTCTAAAAACTGGTAATTGAAGGGAATGGACTAAACGTTTATTCTACCTTTTCAACAGGAATTGTATTTCATTGTAAGCAAGTATCTCCAGTTCATGAGGTAAAGCTCTTCTTTCTACAGGAATGCTAGCTAATAGAGAAGGAATAATAGAATTAGAAAAATCAACATTTTGCAAACCCTAAGGAAATATTTGATTTAGACAAAGCTCATTAATGGATGCTAAAACCCTTAAAACTTGAATTGATGAGGAACAGTGTGGGCATGGTTCTGAATTACCATCTCATAGATTACTTGCTAGTCATAAGGGAAAAAACAAAACTGTACAGTGAGGCGGGCAGGGGAGGGCATCATACTGTTGTCACCTGAAACCAGTCATCAGTATTAGCATCATTATGAATATTGGGTTGATATGGCATGATGAGCCTCCTCGTATGATGTAAAATACAGTACATAGTTTAACATCTGAAAATCAGTTAATGTAATACTATATAAACAGAATAAAAAACAAAGCCACATGATCATTTCTGTAGATGCAGCAAAAGCATTTGACTAAATCCAACACACTTTCATGATAAGAAGACAAACTTATAGGGACTTCCCTGGTGGCACAGTGGTTAAGAATCGCCTGCCAGTGCAGGGGACACGGGTTGGAGCCCTGGTCTGGGAAGATCCCACCTGCTGTGGAGCAGCTAAGTCTGTGTGCCACAACTACTGAGCCTGCGCTCTAGAGCCCGCGAGCCACAACTACTGAGCCCACGTACCATAACTACTGAAGCCTGCATGCCTAGAGCCCGTGCTCCACAACAAGAGAAGCCATCGCAATGAGAAGCCTGCGTACCGCAACGAAGAGGAGCCCCCGCTTGCCTCAACTAGGGAAAGCCCGCACACAGCAACAAAGACCCAAGGCAGCCAAAAATAAATGAATAAATAAATAAATAAATTTTTAAAAAGACGTAAACCTATAATAGAAGAGAACTTCCTTAACCTGATAGAGGGCATTTATGAAAAACTCACAACTATAATTATATTGTATACTTTCCCCCTAAGATCAGGAATAAGGCAGATTCTGCTTTTGCCACAGAGCATATCCATTCAATATTGTAGTGGAGGTTCTAGCTGGGGCAGTTAGGCAAGAAAAAGAAATAAAAAGCACCCAGATTGGAAAGGAAGAAGTAAAACTAGCTCTGTTTGCAGATGACATGATTTTGTATATAGAAAATCCTAAGGAATCCACTAAAACATTATTAGAACTAATAAATTCAGCACAGTTGCAGGATATGAGATAATTATATAAAAATTACTTGTGTCTATGCATTAGTAATGAACAATACAAAAATGAAATTAAGAAAAAAGTACAAAATTTATTTAATTTGAGAAGATATATGCACCCTTAATGTTCATTGCAGCATTATTTACAATAGCCAAGATATGGAATCAACATGAGTGCCCATCAATAGCTGAATGGATAAAGAAGATGTGGTGTGTGTCTGTGTAAATATACACACATACACAAAATGGAATATTACTCAGCCATAAAAAAATGAAATATTGCCATTTGAGACAAAATGGATAGACCTAGAGGGTGTTATGCTAAGTGAAATAAATCAGACAAAGACAAATACTGTATGATTTCACTTATATGTGGAATCTAAAGAACAAAACAAATGAACAAACATAACAAAACAGAAACAGAGTCACAGATACAGAGAACAAGTGTTTGCTAGAGGGGATGGAGTTAGGGAGAGGAAAAAAATAGGTGAGGGAGGTAAGAGGTACAAACTTTCCGTTACAAAATAGGTTATGGGTATGAAGTGTACAGTATGGGGAGTATAGTCAATAATTATATAGTATCTTTGTATGGTGATAGATGGTGACTAGACTTACGGTGACCATTTTGAAACGGTGACCATTTATTATCAAATATATATCAGATCACTATGTCGTATACCAGGAACTAACATAGTATTATAGGTCAACTATACTTCAAAAACAAACAAATAAATTCATAGAAAAAGAGATCAGATTTGTGGTATCAGAGGCAGGTGGTGGGAGGAGGGGGAATTGGATGAAGGTGGTCAAAAAAGTATAAACTTCCAGTAAGATAAATAAGTACTGGGGTATAATGTATACCATGATTAAAATAATTAACACTGCTGTGTGTTATATGTGAAAGTTGTTAAGAGAGTAAACTCTGAGTTCTTACCACAAGGAAAAAATATTTTTTCTTTTATTTTGTATCTATATGACTTGATGGATGTTGACTAAACTTATTGTGGTAATCATTTCATGATGTATTTAAGTCATATCATTATCCTGTACACCTTCAACTTTTACAGTGCTATGTCAATTATATCTCAAAACTGGAAGAAAAAATATAAAAAGAAATAGATTCTAATGTTGTTTATGTAAAACAATAAATTCAAATGGACTCTTCTGATTGAGTTTGGATAAATTTTAATTAAAGAGGAACATTTTAGGACTGAGGCTTTGTCCAGTTATAAAGATTTGCACAGAAATCATGTAACAAATAATTGGGCATGGCATAAACTGTCTTGTTTTAACAAGACAATTTTTGGCAAACCTAAATATTTTCGCAAGAATATATTTTTTTACTTGCATTAAAACATTTTTAGTATTTACTTTGTACTTATGGTCACTGACAGACTTTTGTTGAATATCCACTCCTTCAACATGTACAGTTTCTAAGGACAGAGTTACATTTTTCTAATTGTTCTCAGTGTCCCAGATTTAGGGAAGCAGATTTACAAGTATTTTACTTAAGTGCTGTTGTGTCACAGTTCTGGATTTAGTGCAGGCATATTTAGATGTGATCAGATCTTAACTTGTGCTAACATGTGCATGTCTTGATGCTTCAAATCAACTCAGTTATATATAAAAGTGACGGGAAGAAAAATAAATTGGGACCGGGGGCTTACCTCAGAATTTATCTGACCTAAGGAAGAGAAAAGGAGTCATTTTAAAGTGTCCATTGCATCCTTTTGTATCTAGGGGATGAGCATGCAGGGGCTGAAAGCTTCGTTGCCTGGAAAGAATTTAGCAGTAGTAGATCTTTTATGTATTTAGAGACATCTGTGTGTATTTCTCTGGAAGCCCATGGGAGATTTTTTGTTTGTTTGTTTTTATGGAGGCTTTGTTACATAGCACAATTAGTTAAATCGTTGGCCATTGGCAATTGATTCAACCTCTAGCCCCTCTGGGGTTGGGGATGGGACTGATAGTTGGCTTGTGAGGATGGGTTTGTGTCAAAAGAACCTAAAACCCAGTTTGAAAAGGCTCCCACTGACCTGAGTTGGACAATTGGGGCATCAGAAAAACAATAATAAATAACCACTATGATTGACTGAATCATACTTGATATATAAAAATCCATGAGTTTCTAATAATGAAACTTACACAAGAACTAAATAGAATAAAACTTGTTTGTTGCCATGCAGTGGTTATTGTATCATTTCCTTACTCTAAAAACTGGTAATTGAAGGGAATGGACTAAACGTTTATTCTACCTTTTCAACAGGAATTGTATTTCATTGTAAGCAAGTATCTCCAGTTCATGAGGTAAAGCTCTTCTTTCTACAGGAATGCTAGCTAATAGAGAAGGAATAATAGAATTAGAAAAATCAACATTTTGCAAACCCTAAGGAAATATTTGATTTAGAAGATCCCACATGCCGCGGAGCGGCTGGGCCCGTGAGCCATGGCCGCCGAGCCTGTGCGTCTGGAGCCTGTGCTCCGCAACAGGAGAGGCCACAACAGTGAGAGGCCCGCGTACCACAAAAAAAAAAAAAAAAATTAAACACTTTTATGTTCCAAAGGACACTACCAAGAAAGTGAGAAGATAGTACACAGAATGAGAGAGAGATATTTGCAAGTCATATTATCCGATAAAAGGAACTGGTATGTTGAACTTACAAAGAACTCTTAAAACTTAAAAATAAAAAAGCAACCCAGTTTTTTTTTTTTCTTTTTTTTTAGTGATGGCATTTTATTATTTTATTTTATTTCATTTCATTTCACTGTGTGACTTGCAGGATCTTAGTTCCCCAACCAGGGGTTGAACCTGTGCCCTCTACAGTTAAAGCGTGGAGTCCTAACTGGACAGCCGGGGAATTCTTCACAACCCAGTTTTTAAAATGGGCAAAGGATCTGAATATGAATTTCTTCAGAGAATATACAAAATAACCAATAAGCACATGAAAAGATGCTCAACATCATAAGTCATTAGAGAAATGCAAACCAAAACCATAATGAAATACTTCTTAATACCCGCTAATGACTGTAATCAAGAAGCAGGCAATAACAAGTGTTATTCGAACCCTCAGACACTGCTGGTGGAAATGTAAAATGGTGCACCCACTTTGGAAAGAGGCAGTTCTTCAACCTGTGAAATGTAGAGTTACTACATGCCCCAGCAATTCTACTCCTAGACAGACTCAAAATAATTGAAAACAGGTGTTCAAATAATTATTTATAATGAAAGTTCATAGCATTATTCATAATAGTGTTATTATTATAATAAAACAGTGTTATACAATAATAGAATAGTATTATTATTCTTAATAAAAATTAGAAACAGTCCAAACGTTCATCAACTGATAAATGGATAAGCAAATGTGGTTAGGTTATACCCATTATGGTGGAATATTATTTGGTTATAAAGGGGAATAAAGTGCTGAAACATACTTCAATTTAGAGGAACTCTCTGAAAACATTATGCTAAGTGAAAGAAGCCAGTTACAAAAGACCACATATTACATGATCTCAGTTATATGAAATGTCCAGAATAGAACATCCATAGGGACAAAAACTAGATTAGTGATTTTTTAGGTCTATGAGGATGGAGACCTTGTGGGTGTGATCATTAAAGGTTTTTTGTATTTTTTTTTTTTTTTTGCGGTACGCTGGCCTCTCACTGTTGTGGTCTCTCCCGTTGCGGAGCACAGGCTCCGGACACGCCGGCTCAGCGGCCATGGCTCACGGGCCCAGCCGCTCCGTGGCATGTGGGATCTTCCCAGACCAAAGCACGAACCCGTGTCCCCTGCATTGGCAGGCGGACTCTCAACCACTGTGCCACCAGTGAAGCCCTTGTATGTTTTTTTGAGTTGATGAAAATGTTCTAAAACTGACTGTGGTAATAGCTGCACATAAAAACCATTGAATAGTATTTTTTAGTGAATTATATGGTATGTGAATTTATCTCAAGCTGCTAAGAAATTGAAGTACATAGTCTTACTAATGACATATTCTTGCTAAAAATGTTTTACCTGAACTTAATAAAGCCTTGAGATCTAACTTCTAGTTTATAGAAATACAGGGGAGAGATGAACAAGATAAAGAATACCGCAAGGAAGATAAATATATATAGGACATTTCAAGATAAATCTAGAATGTAGGACTTTTTATAGGAAAAATTGGCCTGACCTCAGTCATGAAGAACAAAAGTCAAGGGGTGGGCATGAGAGATTCATTTTGATGTAAATGACTTGAGGCATAACCAAATGTGATAGACATTTGGGGAATAATTAGGAAACTTGAATATGGTCAAGATATCAGATAATATTTAAAAGTTATTGTTAATGTTATTAGATTATAATAAGGATATTAAGATTATATAAGGAAATATCCATGTTAAATACATATTAAAGGGCTTCTCTGGTGGCGTAGTGGTTGAGAGTCCGCCTGCCGATGCAGGGGACACGGGTTCGTGCCCCGGTCCAGGAAGATCCCACATGCCGCGGAGTGGCTGGGCCCGTGAGCCATGGCCACTGAGCCTGCATGTCCGGAGCCTGTGCTCCGCAACGGGAGAGGCCACAACAGTGAGAGGCCCGCGTACCACAAAAAATCAATCAATCAATCAATATTAAAGTATTTAGGAGTAAAATATCATGATGACTCTTTTTTACCTTAAAATAAGCAACAAAAAAGGAAGCATATATGGAAAAAAGAGTTACTAAATTTAGGTAAAAGTTTTTATTATACTGGTTTCTCTGTATTTAAAAAAAAGATAAAAAAAAAATAAAAATCACTCGATTACTTAAACACTACACAAATAACAAAAACATACAAATTGTTCCTGAACACAGAGGGCAGAAGAGGGAAATTTTCCAAATTTGTTATATAAAGCCAACATTATGTTGACTTCAGATCTGACATAATATGGAATTTATAAATCAGTTGTATTAATAATTGTTATGCTGAAAGCCTAAATAAAACTAACAGGTAAAATCAAGTTTGACAGAATAATACAGTCATGCCTACATTCCTAGAATGAACTGTTTTTGGAATTCATCTGTGAAACTGTTTATGCCTGGCACTTTTTGGGAAAGTAGCTCTTTGATAAGATTTTCAGTTTCTTCCAGAATTATTGGCCTCAAATCAAAAGCTGTTAATCATGCTTGATGATGAAGCACTAGTGTATTCCCATTATAGATAGAGACAGGATAAGGAAATTCACTATTGCTCTTATTATTTACCGCTATTCTGGAAGTCAGTCAAATAGACAAACAGAATGAACTAAAATACATAAATATTGGAGAGGAGGCAAAATAGTCATGATTTATACCTTGACAACCCAAGAAAATTAACTGAAAAAGAATTGGAAACTATAGTAGAGTTTAGTTAGGTTGTTAGTTATGGAACTTACATACTAAAAATCATAGTTTAATGTATTCAACAAAATTTTTTTTTCAGGCAAGTCACTTTATTTATTTACTTACATATACATGTATCTATTCTTTTTCAAATTCTTTTTGCACTTAGGTTGTTACAGAAAAAATATTTCTTGAATGCCCTTACAAGCAATAGCTTTTAGAAAATGTAGTGAAAGAAAAGATCCCATTTGCTATACCATCAAAAAAAATAAAATACCTAGGGAAAAAACCAAGAAGAAATCTGCCAGGTCTGTTTTAAGAAAACTTTCAAACTATACTCCTGTAGGAGTATGGGCATGTAAGAAAAACAAAAAATCAGAAGACACATTTCATTCTTGGATTGGAAGTTTCAGTATAACAAACGATAAAAGTTTTTCCAAAATTAGTCCATAAATTCATTATATTCCCAATCAGAATAACAGCCAAATTCTCTTTTGGAACTTGACAAAAGTAATCAGAAGTTCTTCTGGAAAAGATTATGAGAATTGCCAGGAAAAACTGAAGAGTTATGAGTGTGAATAGATCAAACATATTTTAAATGTATTAAAGAGCCATAGTAATCCAGACAATGTGACAGCTGGGACTAAAATTCAGATCTTTAGAATCTGGGCTCTAGCACATTTTTTTTTTTTTAACCTTGAATTTGGAAATAATTTCAAATTTGTAAAAAGTTGCAAAAATAGATTACAAAGAATATTCATATACTCTTTACCCATTCACCTATCATTAACATATACCTTATCGTTCAGAACTCTATTTTTATTTATTTATTTTTTAAAAAATATTTATTTATTTATTTTGGCTGCTCTGGGTCTTAGTTGCGGCATTTGGGATCTTTAGGTGCGGCATGCAGACTCTTAGTTGTGGCATGCGTTCAGGATCTAGTTCCCCAACCAGGAATCAAACCCGGGCCCCCTGCATTGGGAGTGCAGAGTCTTACCCACTGGACCGCGAGGAAGTCCCTCAGCCCTCTATTTTTAGATTGCCTCTTCTCTCTTACTCATTTATTTGTCCTGATTCCAAATGAATATTCCTTCATTTGACAAATAAAAAATTTGCTTGATTAAATATCACCAGATGTCCCTTTCTATTCATTCTCTTGTTTCTGGTTTCTTTCTTTTTTTAAAAAAAAATAAATTTATTTATTTATTTTTGGCTGCATTGCGTCCTCATTGCTGCACACAGGCTTTCTCTTGTTGGGGCGAGGAGGGGCTACTCTTCATTGTGGTGTGTGGGCTTCTCATTGGGGTGGCTTGTCTCTGTTGTAGAGCAAAGGCTAGAGGTGTGCAGGCTTCAGTAGTTGTGGCTCACAGGCTCTAGAGTGCAGGCTCAGTAGTTGTGGCGCACAGGCTTAGTTGCTCCATGGCATGTGGGATCTTCCCGGACCAGGGCTCGAACCTGTGTCCCCTGCATTGGCAGGCGAATTCTTAACCACTGTACCACCAGGGAAGTCCCTCTTGTTTCTGTTTTAAGAACCCTTTTCATTCTGATTATTTCCATTTCCTCCTCTGATATTTTTTTAAAGGGTATTGGAATATTTTAGCATATAGTCAGAGGGCTTTGTGGCTTGATTTTTATATCCTCTTCATTCCATAACTAACATTCTAGAAAATTGTTTTTGTACTGTTTTGTGTTAAGTAGCTGAAGAATCCTTGGGAGTTAAATTGCTCATTGAGTTTACAAAACTAGCCTCCCTCTTCCTACATCATGGGATTCCAGTCTGTTGGTGGTTTTCCTGAGTCATATGGCCTCAGTACACTGAATTTAGTCCTGAACTAACCTGATCTTCTTGGATTTCTTTGGATTTCTAATTAGATTCTAAAGGTAGTTGGTCATTCAGTCTTATTCTGAAGGTAAATCTGGATATTCTGCAATGACTCTAGATCTGATTCATGATCTAGATGTGAGAGAAGGACACTTATGGCTAGCATATAACTAATCAATTGCCACCCAACAGTCCTTTGTACTTCGCATTTGTTTCATCTCTGCTTTGGTGAATGTGAAATCCATACTCTGCCAGGCGTGTGGCATTGTGCCAACCATAATAGGGATTTACCAAATGTAATGAGACCTGGCTGATACTAATCAGCCCATCGTCCAGCATTTGGCAGTATCTCTTAAAGTGTATTTAAGAGAAGTTTCTTTCTAGTCCTGCAGTACATTTCTGGGTTAATTTTTAAGGTTTTTTAAAATCTATTTTGATTATCACCTTTTTGTTCCCTCTAATGGACCTTCTTATTTTCTAAACTATAAATGATTTATTTTAAAGTTTCTTCTGTACTTGGACTTCCCTGCTGGCACAGTGGTTAAGAATCTGCCTGCCAGTGCAGGGGACATGGGTTCTATCCCTGGTCCGGGAAGATCCCACATGTCCTGGAACAACTAAGCCTGTGCGCCACAACTACTGAGCCTGCGCTCTGGAGCCTGTGAGCCACAACTACTGAGCCCACGCTCCACAATTCCTGAAGCCCGTGTGCTTTAGGGCCCGTGCTCCACAACAAGAGAAGCCACCACAATGAGAAGCCCGCGTGCTGCAATGAAGAGTAGCCCCTGCTCGCCACAACTAGAGAAATCCCGCGTGCAGCAACGAAGACCCAACACAACCAAAAAATAAATTAAAAAAAAAAAAAGTTTCTTCTGTACTTACCAGACCTCTTCTGAAGAACTTAGCCTCTGATAGATACAGTATGGAAGTAATGAGTAGATTCTCTTAACTCTTTAATTCAGACTACTTTTCTGATGAATTGAAAGGAAATATTGAGCTATAAAAGATAAGAAATAGGAACATAGTGGATTAATATTGCTCTTAGTACCTTTAGCACTCTATTTTCTCTCTCTCTAGCAAAAGCTTCTGAGCAAAATCTCCAGAGGAAAGGTGACATATTGAGGAGATGGTAGAAATTAAAATAATAAAGCATTGGGGAGTGAGAAAGAATAGGTGCAAAAGAATAAATGTGTAGGTTAATGTTTTGGTCACCACAGAATAAAATACAGTTCATTAGTACGGTCTATAGCAGGTAGGTTAAAATTGAATATTAAAAGCATTGTACTGAATTTTGAGTGGATTGTGTGTGTGTGTGTCTTAAAGAGCTATTATGTTTCTTTTCCTGCTTACTGCTTTGTTTAAACATCTTATTGGGCTGTAACTTGCATAATGTATTAAAGAATTCACCCATTTAAAGTATAACTTTAGTGCTTTTTTAACATGTACTTCATTCTTTTTTTTAATGACCAAATAATATTCCATTGTATGGATTACATACCATTTTATTTATCCATTCTTCAGTTTATGGAAATTTAGGTCATTTCCACTTTCTGGCTATTATGAGTAATGCTGCTACAAATATTTGTGTACAAGTTTTTGTGCAGATGCATGTTTTCATACTTCTTGGGTAGATATCTAGGAGTAGAATTGCTGGGTCATATGGTAACTACACTTAACATTTTGAGCATCTCTCAGACGGTTTTCCAAATTGAACCATTTTACATTTCCACCAGCAGTGTATAGGGTTCAAATATCTCCACATCCTGGCCAATACTTATTGTTATCTCCCTTTTTGATTATAGACACCTTAGCAAGTATGAAGAGGTATCTCATTGTGGTTTTGATTTGCATTTCCATAATGGTTTATGACATAGAGCATTTAAATGTGTTTTTTTTAGCTAATTGGTTTGAACAAGCCTTTTATTAAGGAAGTGGTATTTTGTAATGAAATTAACATTTTTTTTCCCCCATGGGAGTCAAAAGCCCAGATTTTAGTCTTGCTTTTTATATCTGTTTAGAGGTTCTTTGACCTTGGATGGGACCTTTATCTTTTAAATGCCTTTAATTTTCTGCCTTAACAGAGTGGCTATAAGGAGCAGTTGAAATAAATTAGTGAGAAAAGTTTTTGTCAGCTGGAGGGGATAACCACTCCCTATAACTCATTGTTCTCTGATGATATAATTATTCAGGCAGGGAAGAACATTCATAATGAAGAGCATCATAAAGGAGACCTCTGTGGTTTTGCCTTCTTGCCTTTCTGTCATCTGTAGCACCAACTTGGCCACAAGGAGTTAAGCTAAACCGATGTGAATAGCAGCCTCTTGAGTTGAAGTTAAATTCATTCCTGGAGGATGGTGTAAATGAACTCATTGAAATTATTGCTATAAATTAATAACATTATCTTTCTCATCCACTTACTTGTATACAACATTGGTAGTATGTTTTTCTATACTTTCTTGCAGAACTTACGCTGTCCGTTGAATGAAGAGGTAATTGCCCAAGCCAGGAAAATATTCCCTTCAGTGATAAAATACATTGTAGAAATGACTGTATGGGAAGAGGAAAAAGAACTGCCTCCTCAACTCCAGATAAGGTGGGGGATTTTTTTAAAGGGAGAAGTTTTCATGATGGTTATTTATATTGCAAAATGGGTGTTTGAAAAATGTCTTTGTTGTTATTTACTGCTTTAACTTAACTATCATTATGAAGATTTTATAGAGAATTGCCTCATTGAAATACTTCCAAAATGCCCATTTATATGAGATGGTCTCTTAAGACACTATACAGAAGTTAAGCCAAAGGAAGAGCCTAATCAGGAGCTTCAGATTTTTAAGAAAACACATTTTGGGGGTCTTGTTCTAAATGATTTACAAGGTCCTAGCAGCCATTCATCCCAGTAGGGAGTAAATTGCCCAGTGTGATACTGGCCTGGGCCAACTTCCAGGTTCTCTGAGAGGTTTGTGAACAAAGGTGGGGACTTCGGAATACTGTGTCTCCCTTTAGTCCAAGTCTTTAGCTATTTTCTTGATCAGAAGTTTTGATGGGGGCCACATTCACAGAAAAATAGACGAGATGAAAAGGCAGAGGGCTATGTACCAGATGAAGGAACAAGATAAAACTCCAGAAAAACCACTAAATGAAGTGGAGATAGGCAACCTTCCAGAAAAAGAATTAAGAATAATGATAGTGAAGGTGATCCAAGACCTTGGAAAAAGAATGGAGGCAAAGATCGAGAAGATGCAAGAAATGTTTAATGAAGACATAGAAGAATTAAAGAACAAATAAAAAGAAATGAACAATACAATAACTGAAATGAAAACTACACTAGAAGGAATCAATAACAGAATAACTGAGGCAGAAGAACGGATAAGTGACCTGGAAGACAGAATGATGGAATTCACTGCTGTGGAACAGAATAAAGAAAAAAGAATGAAAAGAAATGAAGACAACCTAAGAGACCTCTGGGACAACATTAAACGCAACAACATTTGCATTATAGGGGTCGCAGAATGAGAAGAGATAGAGAAAGGACCCGAGAAAATATTTGAAGAGATTATAGTCGAAAACTTCCCTAACATGGGAAACGAAAGAGCCACCCAAATCCAGGAAAGGCAGAGAGTCCCATACAGGATAAACCCAAGGAGAAACACACTGAGATACATAGTAATCAAATTGGCAAAAATTAAAGACAAAGAAAAATTATTGGAAGCAGCAAGGGAAAAACAACAAATAACATACAAGGGAATTCCTATAACGTTAACAGCTGATTTCTCAGGAGAAACTCTACAAGCCAGAAGGGACTGGCATGATATACTTAAAGTGATGAAAGGGAAGAACCTACAACCAAGATTACTCTACCCTGCAAGGATCTCATTCAGATTCGATGGAGAAATCAAAAGCTTTACAGACAAGCAAAAGCTAAGAGAATTCAGCACCACCAAACCAGCTCTACAACAAATGCTAAAGGAAATTCTCTAAGTGGGAAACACAAGAGAAGAAAAGGACCTACAAAAACAAACCCAAAACAATTAAGAAAATGGTCACAGGAACATGCATGTCAATAATTACCTTAATTGTGAATGGATTAAATACTACAACCAAAAGACACAGGCTCGCTGAATGGATACAAAAACAAGACCCATACATATGCTGTCTACAAGAACCCACTTCAGACCTAGGGACACATACAGACTGAAAGTGAGGGGATGGAAAAAGATATTCCATGCAAATGGAAATCAAAAGAAAGCTGGAGTAGCAATACTCATATCAGATAAAATAGACTTAAAGAATGTTACAAGAGACAAGGAAGGCCACTACATAATGATCAAGGGATCGATCCAAGAAGAAGATATAACAATTATAAATATATATGCATCCAACATAGGAGCACCTCAATACATAAGGCAACTGCTAACAGCTCTAAAAGAGGAAATCGACAGTAACACAATAGTAGTGGGGGACTTTAACACCTCATTAACACCAATGGACAGACCATTCAAACAGAAAATTAATAAGGAAACCCAAGCTTTAAATGACGCAATAGACCAGATAGATCTAATTGATATTTATAGGACATTCCATCCAAAAACAGAAGATTACACTTTCTTCTCAAGTGTGCATGGAACATTCTCCAGGATAGGTCACATCTTGGGTCACAAATCAAGCCTAAATAAATTTAAGAAAATTGAAATCATATCAAGCATCTTTTCTGACCACAACGGTATGAGATTAGAAATCAGTTACAGGGGAAAAAAATGTAAAAAGCACAAACACATGGAGGCTAAACACTACGTTACTAAATAACCAAGAGATCACCGAGGAAATTAAAGAGGAAATCAAAAAATACCTAGAGACAAGTGACAATGAAAACACGATGATCCAAAACCTATGGGAGGCAGCAAAAGCAGTTCTAAGAGGGAAGTTTATAGCTATACAAGCCTACCTCAAAAACAAGTAACAATCTAACATTACACCTAAAGGAGCTAGAGAAAGAAGAACAAACCAAACCCAAAGTTAGCAGAAGGAAAGAAATCATAAAGATCAGAGCCGAAATAAATGAAATAGAAACAAAGAAAACAGTAGCAAAGATCAATAGAACTAAAAGCTGGTTCTTTGAGAAGATAAACAAAATTGATAAACCATTAGCCAGACTCATCAAGAAAAAGAGGGAGAGGACTCAAATAAATAAAATTAGAAATGACAAAGGAGAAATCACAACTAACATGGCAGAAATACAAAGGATTATAAGAGATTACGACAAACAACTATGCCAATAAAATAGACAACCTAGAAGAAATGGACAAATTCTTAGAAAGGTATAACCTTCCAAGACTGAACCAGGAAGAAATAGAAAATATGAACAGACCAATCACAAGTAATGAAGTTGAAACTGTGATTAAAAATCTTCAAACATCCAGGACCAGATGGTTTCACATGTGAATTTTGTCAAACATTTAGAGAAGAGCTAACCCCCATCCTTCTCAAACTCTTCCAAAAAATAGCAGAGGAAGGAAAGCTCCAAAACTCATTCTATGAGGCCACCGTCATCCTGATACCAAAACCAGACAAAGATAGTACAAAAAAAAGAAAATTACAGACCAATATCACTGATGAATATAGATGCAAAAATCCTCACAAAATACTAGCAAACAGAATCCAACAACACATTAAAAGTATCATACACCACGATCAAGTGGGATTTATCCTAGGGATGCAAGAATTCTTCAGTATATGCAAATCAATCAATGTGATACAGCATATTAGCAAATTGAAGAATAAAAACCATATGATCGTCTCAATAGATGCAGAAAAAGCTTTTGACAAAATTCAACACCCATTTATGATAAATACTTTCCAGAAAGTGGGCATAGAGGGAACTACCTCAACATAATAAAGGCCATATACGACAAACCCACAGCAAACATCATTCTCAATGGTGAAAAACTGAAAGCATTTCCTCTAAGATGAGGAATGAGACAAGGATGTCCACCCTCACCACTGTTATTCAACATAATTTTGGAAGTCCTAGCCAAGGCAATCAGAGAAGAAAAAGAAATAAAAGAAATACAAATTGGAAAAGAAGATGTAAAACTGTCACTGTTTGCAGATGACATGATAGTATACATTGAGAATCCTAAAGATGCCACCAGAAAACTATTAGAGCTAATTAATGTATTTGGTAAAGTTGCAGGATACAACATTAATGCACAGAAATCTCTTGCATTCATATACACATCATCCTATACAATGATTTTTCATCATTCCTTCAGATGATGAAAAATCTGAAAGAGAAATTAAGAAACACTCCCACTTACCATTGCAACAAAAAGAATAAAATACCTAGGAATAAACTGACCTAGGGAGACAAAAGACCTGTATGCAGAAAACTATAAGGCACTGTTGAAAGAAATTAAAGATGATACCAACAGATGGAGAGATATTCCATGTTCTTGGATTGGAAGAATCAATACTGTGAAAATGACTATACTACCCAAAGCAATCTACAGATTCAATGCAATCCCTATCAAATTACCAATGGCATTTTTTACAGAACTGAACAAAAAACCTTAAATTTTGTGTGGAGACGCAGAAGACCCCAAATAGGCAAAGCAGTCTTGAGGGAAAAAAGCAGAGCTGGAGGAATCAGACTCCCTGACTTCAGACTAGACTACAAAGCTACAGTAATCAAGACAATATGGTATTGGCACAAAAACAGAAACATAGATCAATGGAACAGGATAGAAAGCCCAGAGATAACCCCATGCACCTATTGTCAACTAATCTATGACAAAGGAGGCAAGGATATACAATGGAGAAAAGAGAGTCTCTTCAATAAGTTGTACTGGGGAAACTGGACAGCTACATGTAAAAGAATGAAATTAGAACACTCCCTAACACCATATACAAAATTAAAATCAAAATGGATTAGAGACCTAAATGTAAGACTGGACACTATAAAACTCTTAGAGGAAAACATAGGAAGAACACTCTTTGGCATAAATCACAGCGAGATCTTTTTTGATCCACCTCCTAGAGTAATGGAAATAAAAACAAAAATAAACAAATGGGACCTAATGAAACTTAAAACTTTTGCAAAGCAACGGAAACTACACACAAGTCGAAAAGACAACCCTCAGAATGGGAAAACATACTCGTAGATGAATCAACAGACAAAGGATTAATCTCCAACATATATAAACAGCTCATGCAGCTCAATATTAAAAAAACAACCCAATCAAAAAATGGGCAGAAGACCTAAATAGACATTTCTCCAAAGAGGACATACAGGTGGCTAAGAAGCACATGAAAAGCTGCTCAGCATCACTAATCATTAGAGAAATGCAAATCAAAACTACAATGAGGTATCACCTGACACCAGTCAGAATGGGCATCATCAGAAAATCTACAAACAACAAATGCTGGAGAGGGTGTGGAGAAAAGGGGGCCCTCTTGCACTGTTGGTGGGAATGTAAATTGATACAGCCACTATGGAGAACAGTATGGAGGTTCATTAAAAAACTGAAAATAGAATTACCATATGACCCAGCAATCCCACTACTGGGCATATACCCAGAGAAAACCATAATTCAAAAAGACACATGCGCCCCAATGTTCATTGCTGCACTATTTCCAGTAGCCAGGTTATGGAAGCAACCTAAATGCCCATCGACAGACGAATGGATAAAGAAGATGTATGCAATAGAATATTACTCAGCCATAAAAAGGAACGAAATTGAGTCATTTGTGGAGACGTGGGTGAATCAAGAGACTGTCATAGAGAGTGAAGTAAGTCAGAAAGAGAAAAACAAATATGGTATATTAACGCATATCTGTGGAACCTAGAAAAATGATAGAGATGAACCGGTTTGCAGGGCAAAAATAGAGAGACAGATGTAGAGAACAAATGTATGGACACCAAGGGGGGCAAGCAGCTGGGAGTGGGGGGATGGTGTGATGAATTGGGAGATTGGGATTGACATGTATTCACTGATGTGTATAAAATGGATGACTAATAAGAGCTTGCTGTATAAAAAAATAAAATTAAATTTAAAAAAAAAAGAAAAGAAAAAGAAGAAAAAGAAAAGAAAATATTTTGATGGGGGTTCCCTGGTGGTGCAGTGGTTAACAATCCACCTGCCAATGCAGGGGACACGGATGTGAGCCCTGGTCCAGGAAGATCCCACATGCCGTGGAGCAACTAAGCCCATGTGCCACAACTACTGAGCCTGCACTTTATTTTTTTTTTTTTTTATTTTTTGGTATGCTGGCCTCTCACTGTTGTGGCCTCTGCCGTTGTGGAGCACAGGCTCCGGACGCGCAGGCTCAGTGGCCATGGCTTAGGGGCCAGCCGCTCTGCGGCACGTGGGATCTTCCCGGACCGGGGCATGAACCCGTGTCCCCTGCATTGGCAGGTGGACTCTCAACCACTGCACCACCAGGGAAGCCCTGAGCCTGCACTTGAGATCCCATGTTCCACAACTACTGAAGCCCGTGCGCCTAGAGCCCATGCACTGGAACAAGAGAAGCCAACGCAACGAGAAGCCTGCACATTGCACCAAAGACCCAACGCAGCCAAAAATACATAAATTAATTAATTTTAAAAAATTTAAAATATTTGATGGTAGGAATAAGGAGATAGCCCTTTGCCCTGTGCTTTGGGATCTAGATTTATTTCAGGTGTAGGGATTTAACAGTTTTTTGTGGTTTTTTTTTGGTACGCGGGCCTCTCACTGTTGTGGCCTCTCACGTTGCGGAGCACAGGCTCCGGACGCGCAGGCTCAGCGGCCATGGCTCACGGGCCCAGCTGCTCCGCGGCATGTGGGATCTTTCCAGACCGGGGCACGAACCCGTGTCCCCTGCATCGGCAGGCGGACTCTCAACCACTTCGCCACCAGGGAAGCCCCAACAGTTGTTTTTTTAAAAGTTTATTTATTATTTATTTTTGTCTGCATTGGGTCTTCATTGCCGCCCGCGGGCTTTCTCCAGTTGCGGTGAGCAGGGGCTGCTCTTTGTTGAGGTGCACGGGGGCTGCTCTTCATTGTGGTGCGTGGACTTCTCATTGCAGTGGCTTGTCTTTGTTGCGGAGCACAGACTCTAGATGCATGGGCTTCAGTAGTTGTGGCTTGCGGGCTCCGTAGTTGTGGCTCATGGGTTCTAGAGCGCAGCCTCAGTAGTTGTGGCACACGGGCTTAGTTTCTCTGCGGCATGTGGGATCTTCCCGGACCAGGGCTCGAACCCATGTCCCCTGCATTGGCAGGCAGATTCTTAACCACTGCGCCACAAGGGAATTCCCTTAACAGTTTTTTTTTAGCTAAAACCCAGCAATTTCTAACAACCATAAGTCTTTTAGTGACAGTAATATTTGCTCTTAATTTACAAATGCAAAAGAGAATTCTAGACCTGATATGAAATACAGTTTGGGGCTTGTAGGAGTTTTTCTACCTGAGTAATATTAGGAGTTTCACAAACCTAAGTACAGTTTTTTTAGTTTATTGGGTGTTTGTATTATTCTATGAGAGAGAATTAAGAGTTTCAATTTTTAAAAACATTAAATGTATTGTTTTGACTTTTGCTGGGCCATAAACTGTTTATAAAAATAACGATCATCAGAGATTGTGTCCACAAAGGTTTTAATTTCAGATATTTTGATAGCATCAGTTAAATGCTTTAAGAAACTTTGTGTTGGTAAACATAATACTAGCAATATGCCTGTCTAAAAAGGGTGGGTTGCTTGAGTGTGGTCATGTATGTAGACCGCACTGGACTTCAAATTCACAGATCTGAGTTCTAATTCTCACTGCTTATTGGCTTTGGGACCATAGAGAAGTCTTTTTGAGCCTCTATTTCCTAAGGTATAAGAGGCCTGAGAAAAGCTGCCTCTTAGAGTTATGAGGATCAATTGAGTATTTAGTGAAAGATTATTATAAACTGTTTAAAACTGATAATAACTTCTGACATTTGTGTAGCCCATGACAGCCATTTTCACATATTTTATAAGATCCTCACACCACTCTCAAATGTAGATATTATACTCTTCTTCGAGGTGGAAAAGCTACTGTCATCTCAGCAAGATTAAATGCTTAAGTGATTTGTCTGAGGCCTCTCAGTCAAATGGTAGTTCTGGCACTTTAAATCTATATACCTTTTTTAAAAAAACTTAAATGTGCTATAAAACCAGTATCACTTAAAATAAATAGAAGGTAAAAACAAAAATAAGTTAAATAAAAACTAAATGTTAATAAAATCTGTCTGTCGTTGCCTGCTTGAAAGTTCTGAGCCTGAGGCCTGTCTCCTTTTGTCGAAGTGGGAGATTAGCAAGATTTAAGAATGGTGTTAAAGACATACTGCCACTTACTGAGAATAATATTTTAATTCTGAAAGTTAGAAAAATTGGGGGACAAACATCGAAAAGGTAATACTTTTGTCAGGGTTTTTAAATTTTATGGCACTGTACCATTTAAAATCACCTCCTATACTAGTATTACAGAGGTACTTTCCCATACGTAGGAAACTACATGGTGCTGCTTCATCACATGGCATATATTATTTTAGCCTGTATTTCGTGTTTTCCTTTGTTTATTTGTTGCAGTGTCTGAATATATATCTTTTTTTTAAAACAGAGAGAAAAATGATAGCTACTACTGTGTCCTTTTCAATGATGAACACCATTCATATGACCATGTCATATACAGTCTACAAAGAGCTCTTGACTGTGAGCTCGCAGAGGCGCAGTTGCACACCACTGCCATAGACAAAGAGGTTCGTGAGTGTCATTTGAATTATTATGCTGTCTTCATCAGCTTCCTGGAAATTGGGTGTTGACTGGCCCTTGCCAAGTGCCTTAGTATTGTGTTAGGTACAACCATCCTCTTCATTTATCCTTTATAGCCTAAGTAAATTGGTTAAAACTTGATTTTTCTGTGTGTGTTTAACAGTTTAAGATGACTAATTTTCCTCTTTTGTTCTAAATAATTAGAAAGTTACTGAATATACTTGGCAAAGAGTAGTTAAGAATGTCAGCTCAGGCTTCCCTGGTGGCGCAGTGGTTGAGAGTCCGCCTCCCAATGCAGGGGACGCAGGTTCGTGCCCCGGTCCGGGAAGATCCCACATACCGCGAAGCGGCTGGGCCTGTGAGCCATGGCCTCTGAGCCTGTGCATCCGGAGCCTGTGCTCCGCAATGGGAGGGGCCACAACAGTGAGAGGCCCGTGTACCGCCAAAAAAAAAAAAAGAATGTCAGCTCAACCTCAGTCTGTTTCTATAATTATTGAATGAATGAATAAATGCATGAATTATGAGAAGTTGGTTAGTTTACATCATCTATTAAAACTATTTTTAGAATAATATTGATAGCATGGCTCAGCTTTTATTTAACACCCATCCAAGCAAAATGTGTTCTTCAGGTATGCAGAAGGAACATTAACCTAATCTCTACCCGCAAGAGGAGGGTAAGATGGTAGAAGAAACATCATGGCACTAGTAATTAGCATTGTGATTCTAGGACTTGAGGAATCAATATCCTGGCCATACCTCTAACCCACTAGTGGACCACAAGTGTGTTATGGAACACATGATGAAGAATTTTAAGTTTACTCATGAAAACTATCTAAGACATATAATGGGAGTTTAGTAAACCTAACTTATTATTATCTAATAGAAATAGAATATACTACAATAAGTAAATAATTGACATTCTTGCCAAGCAGGAAATCTAGAATCCTAAAGTATAGAAACTGTCCACTAGTGGTGTTGAAAGTTCTGAAGCTACATAAAGCTGCTAAACATTTATGTTTATCTTCTAGGTATTGTCAATCTTAGGACTTTTAGGCAGTCAACAAATGATTGATAATTAAGAGCTTATTGGGTCTTTGGGCTTTATATTACTTATTGATTGGGATTGTCAATCTACTACCTAATTCTCATGTTTGTCTATAATTAGGGCCGTCGGGCTGTTAAAGCAGGTGCTTTTGCTGCTTGCCAGGAAGCAAAGGAAGATATAAAGGTAATTTTCTGAATTAGAGTCAAAAAGAGAATTTTAAGAGGAATGCACATTACAAGAGCCCAAGTAAAACAATTATATTGTTGAAGTGGTTTGACATCCTAAGTAAAGATAAGATTGGAGCATTTAGACCCAGAGATTTGGAACTGCAAGAGTTATATGATTTCTTTTTTTGAAGAGTAGATTACTTAGTTAAAACAAAAAATTTAAAACTAGTTTGTTTTTAATATTCCTTTCATTTCTAGAGTCATTCAGAAAATGTCTCTCAACATCCACTTCATGTAGAAGTATTACACTCTGAGGTTATGGCTCATCAGAAATTTGCTTTGCGTCTGGGGTCCTGGATGAATAAAATTATGAGCTATTCAAGTAAGCATATAGCCTATTTTTCTTATTTTTCATAAACTATTATCTTTTTAAATAGCCACAAATTTTAAAATGTCATTGAGTATAAAATAAAATGGTTTTTGTTTTTTTTTATACATTTTGTTTATTTTCAGGATTGCATTTCAGATGCTGTGAATAATGTTTCATTGGCTCTTGATTCTTTGATATTGACAGAATAATTCTTGATATCAAGTGTAGGATAATTACTGTTAGTTTTTTCATATGTTATTATAGGAAATGTACTTTTGGGAGAAAATACTTTAAGAATAAAAATTATATGACTTTTTTTGTTTGTAGGTGACTTCAGACAGATCTTTTGCCAAGCATGCCTTAGAGAAGAACCTGGCTCTGAGAATCCCTGTCTCATAAGCAGGTTAATGCTTTGGGATGCAAAGCTTTATAAAGGTAGGTAGATCTTTACTTGTGCTTCTTGCCATGAAGCAGAGGAATATTATGACCTTAAAGTAGAGTTTAATCTCTTTTGTTTATTAAATCAGTGAACTTGATAAGATATTATACTTTGAAGGTGAGGTTAACCAATCAATATGTATTCTGTATTAAAACCCCAGGATATTGCCTTTTAATTATAGTGCCTTTTCATTTACTCAGAACCAGTAAAAAGAGTATGTATGCATTCATGCAGTAGTGCCATTATAAAAACTATGTTAATTTTCATTTTTAAAATTTAAATGAAGAACCAAAAGTAAAAGGTGAGAGAAAGGTTAAAGGGGATGGAGAAGGGAAAGTACAGAGTAAGAGTAGTCTTTAGTGAAACAGAATGAAAAGGAATGGAGAAAGGTGGGAGAAGTAGGATGAAGTAAGGTACAGGAGTGAGAGGGGTACAGAAAAAGAGGGGAAAGGCATTACATGTATGTATTTTAAATTCTAGCTATTAAATATTAATGCAATAAATGCCACTAACATTTGAGTCCTTGAGGTCTATTAGCATGTGAAATATTTTTATAATATTCTACCACTACTAATAGCTGGAATGTTTTTTTTGCCTTGGTGATACTCCTCCCACCTCCCCCAAAAATGATGTATAGGTGCCCGTAAGATCCTTCACGAATTGATCTTCAGCAGTTTTTTTATGGAGATGGAATACAAAAAATTCTTTGCTATGGAATTTGTGAAGGTAATTGCTCTTTATAAATAGATATCAACAAATAGAAATAGAAAACCATTTTTGTAAGTGAAATAATGGAAACAAAGGGGATAATTATGAAGCAAGAATTTAATTTTATAGTTCATTTCTCTGTCAAAAAGTTCATTTATTTTCACGTTTGGTAGTATGGAAACAGTAGTCTGAGAGAGAAGATAGGTGGAAAATGACCTATTGTTTGCCTAGAAAAAGCAGTAGGAAGTTATCACATTCATGAATACATTTATCTTTTCTAATCATTTGTTAGTAAAATTATAACAAGAGCAGTGACTAGCTGAAAGGCATAGCAGGGAAAAGGAACAGATATACATGCTAAAAGGAGGCAGATATCTGATGGGCAAGAGTATACTTAACTATTTGAGGCTAGAATATAAAGATAAATCTTATAGCTTTTTAATATTGTTTTATTGATCTATTGTATATCCCTTATATTGTTATAGTTTTTGTCTCTCTCTCTCTCAAGTTAGACTAGTTAGAACATGTACTTCTTTAACCTTCTGCTTTGCCTTATACAGAGGTATCCAGTAAATACTTGTTAGTTTACTCTGATTTTGAGTGGCAGGAAATTCTGTAAAACTTAGGACAGAGGTAGACCCAGGATGGAATTGGAAGCAGAGAGTGAAATAATGATTGTCATAGGCAAATGATACTATGGGATAAGATACCTGCACTTCCTGGATTTTATAAGTAGATTGTTAAAAGCAACTAAGACATTTGGTTTCTTTAAAGGTGATGACAACTCAAATTCTCAACTCTATTCTTCTAAAACTCATGAGAGAGAGAATATTGGACCATATCTGTGATCTGAAATGAAGTTTTTTCCTTATACAACAGCAGTTCTCCCTCCTTATATGATGTTTTTCTGTATACCATGGTTACCTCAAACTTTGTATGAATTCTGATGGTTGAAATTAAATATGTAGGTCAGGGATCTAACACTGTGCTTACATATAATAGATGCTTGATGCATGACTGGATGTATTATTATTTTTGTTCTCCCAAGATATCAGGATTGATTTTCATACTGGTATGCACCAGTATGTATAAGAAGTTATGTACAGCCAGCATCCATTCTGTTTAAGGCTGGGTTGAATCTGATGGTTGGTTTTCTGGGTCATATCAGCTTTTAAATACTTTCAATATAGTCCCTGCCCTATTCCATTGGGGTAAAATCTGCTAAAGATTGCCCCAGGTTCTGTTTGAGAAAGTATATACTACACCTTTGCAGTCCTCTGTGATTTTTACGTGTGTGTGTGTGTGTGTGTGTCTGTTTGTTGTGTTTTTTAAAAATAGTTCTCAGTATCCAACTATGCTAGTTTGGGTAGCTGAATTCATATTCAGTCTTTTGTTATTCTCTTTCTAGTAAATTTTTGTTGACCATAGTATCTCCCCTTAATAAATAGGAGTTATAATACTTGCCATCTTATACATAGGAACAAATATAGCAGCTGTTAAAATTGGGATTTTAAAAGTTTTCAGTACTTATTTATAATTGCTTCTCCACTTATTGTTTTATCTTCCAGTATTATAAGCAGCTACAGAAAGACTATATCAGTGATGATCATGACAGAAGTATCTCTATAACTGCACTCTCAGTTCAGATGTTTACTGTTCCTACTTTGGTATGTATTAATTAGTCTTGGCAATCTTTCTAAGTAATATTTATTTTATTATTTAAGAATTTTAGTTAGTGTTGACTTGAATTAAAACAATTTCTGAGTCACTATGCTGGTCTAATTACACGTGGAAAATTGAATAATGCTTCAGTGGTATCTGCACGTGAAAATGCTTTAATGATACCCAAGGGCTAGGTAATTTGTGGAGTGGGAGTGATGGCACTACCTTGGTCCAAAAGTGCTTATTCCTGCAGGTGAAACCTAGGGATGGTTTCTCAGTGTCTAGAGTAACTTAGGAACAGTGCCTTTTTAATACCAAAAATTTTTTTGTGTGCTATTCTCTTGTTCTTTAGGTTTTTTTTTTTTTTTAATCATTGTTGTTAGGGTGGGGGAATAGAGTAAGATAAAACAAAACAGGAGGAGAGTATAACTGTTGAGCATTTGCATGAGATGGAGCTGCATAGGCCTGGGAGGAGGAGGGTGGAGGATTCTGCTTCCTTTTTATCCTGCTACTTTTCCTGTTTCTTCTGGAAAGTTCCTACTTTCTCTTTTCAAAGGCCAGAGAAAAGAATGGGGAAGAGAAATTGGATTGCGATTAAGGGGGAGATGTCAGAATAGAAAATATATATGACAGAAGCCTGAAGTATATCTGTTTGTTCTACTTTGCTCACTGTGTGATTAACAGTGGTAAACGTTCATGTAAATGAATGTTACACAGGTATTGTGTAACCTGTGTAATGGGCTTGGTGTGTTCAGACAGGTGTTTTCTAGTTGCTGAGGAGTAGGGAATTTTTACTTTTAGAAAATAATTTCTCAGAAATTGCTATCCTGTGAGACTAAGGAGTGTGTTTGATGCTCAACAAACATTTATTCAAAATGATTTACCAACCAAATGAATAAATAAGTAAAGTCCATACTATAATGAGTTAATACTAAAGACAATATTTTTCACATGTTCTGCAGGCTCGACATCTTATTGAAGAGCAAAATGTTATCTCTGTCATCACTGAAACTCTGCTGGAAGTTTTGCCTGAGTACTTGGATAGGAACAATAAATTCAACTTCCAGGGTTATAGCCAGGACAAATTGGGAAGAGTATATGCAGTAATATGTGATCTAAAGTAAGTTGTTCGAGTAAAAAGGTGAGGGTACCTGTTAAACACAGTTGTGTTTATTCTGTTCTATATATAAACATCTGATCCTTTTGGTTATCTTGGAATCTTTATAATGATGGCAAGGACAAAGAACCGTTACTGTGATGTCAATAAATGTTTTAAGTGAAGGCTTCTTATAGACTTAAAATCAGGTCAGTAAAGAAGGTACTGAGGAAGGGCCTCTCACAGGAACTTAGGGTCTCTTGGGGTCACCAAATGAATCTCCATTATGGTCACCATGCCTTCCACTCACTTCCACTCATGTATTTTGGTTCTTTCCCTCTTGCATAGTCTCTTTGTGCTTAGTTTCAGATGATCTTGTTGATGTGAATTTTTTAAACTCCCTTTTACATACATATGACCAAGTATTCATCAGGGGTTTCTTAAGTTTTTCTCCCTGAAGAAATGGAGTTTCCTTTTAAAGTAAAGTTGGAATCATATGATAGGTCACATTTGGGATCATTGGACCTAAAAGGAAATAAATTTCTAATTTTTTAAGAAATAGATGGTGACTACTATAAGGATTATGCTGTGTAAAGTATTCAATAAATCATAAACTTAATTATTTTAAGAATATATTAAGACAAAATATGTTTCATTTAGTTCACTATTAAAAAAAGAGCTCTAAGATATATATGATTACTTATTTTAGTCCCTACGTGAATAAAATCATTCTAATTTTGTCCACTTCTTCTAGTGACCATGTAAAGTATAGAGAGTTGGAAACAAGTTTCTAAACCAACCTAGAAATAGTTTACTCTAGTTAGAAAAATACATTTGACAGATTTCTGGAACTATGCATTGGATCCTTGATATTACTCAGAAAAATGTTTCCAGACCCTTTCAAATTCTGCAATTTCTAAACATGATTATGACATGTAATTCTTTCTTTAAAGTTCAGTAAATCGTTATGTTATCATATCTTCAGTACAAGTTGAGATGGTGATGAGTTCAGTAGTGAATTACCATTTAGACAGTGTGATTCACAAATTATGCATAATTTACAATATGCAAAACAAACAAAAAATATACAAAAACTCCAAATGGCAGTACTTAAAGTTTAGTGTTAAATCAGTGTATTTATCATTCCTTTGGTCTACTGTATAGGAAAAATCTCTTTCTGTGGTTCTCATTACTCTGAAGTATTCTTATAACAGAGTTATTTTTCTATCCAGAGAAGTGCATAATCACATCATTGTTTTGTCTTATTTTATTTTGTGGATCTCTGACTATAATTATTCTATGTGGTAAATAATTTAGAGTTAATGCATCCCTAGATACTTACACCTATGGTAAAACTTCAGGGTCCCTGGTTGGGAAGGTAATTTTAAAGTTTTCCCACTCATCTGATGCTCACAACTGCTCTCCTACATCCTTACATAAGTAGAGCTATCTCTAATGACAAGGAGAAGGGAAAATTAATGTCTTTTGAGGACCTGATTAGCAGATATTGTGTTAGACTTCTCATGTAATTCATTCTCACAAGGGTCCTGTGTTATTTATTAGTAACTGCTATGTGCTAAGAAGCTTTACTTATTTTACTTCATTTTATTCTTGCAACATTCTCATAAGGTAGGTGATATCTTTATTTGTAGATTATAATTATTTGCCTAAGGTCACAAAACTAGTAAGTGGCAGAATTTGGATTTGAGCCTAGCATTATTTATCTGTAATACTCATGTTCCTTTCACTACATTATGTAGCTTCACAGACTACATAAACAACAACAAAGCCTTCTCTGAAACCTGGCCTAAAACACCAATCAGATATACCCTTCATTTAACAAATAATTACTGAGCCCCATTTCTCAGTCTCTCATTGTAGAAATTTTGTAGTCATTCTTATTATTTCCCCATATACTTACTCATTCACCACTTCTTCCTGAAGCCCTGCTTATTTTTAAATCAGTTAGAAATAACCACAAATACTTAATGCCTTTTAACTGTTTCTAGAATAAAGTACAGATTCTTCCAGAATTTGTAGCTCTTCATAGTCTCACTTTATATACTACTTATCTGACTGTACCTCAGCATGAAATAAGTTTATTGGTCCTAGCAGAAGCTCTGTTCAGCCTGCCTCAGGAAATTTTCATTCTCTCAAAGCAGTGCATTCTAACCCTTGAGTAGCCCCTTCCAACTTTTAGAAAGTTTATTTTATATTGAAATCTGCCTTTTTGTAGCTTTCATTATGTGGCTCTAGCTCACCCTTTGTCCATTCAGAGCAACTCAGTGCTCATTTAACTTGACGTATTTGAAGACAGCAGGCATATCTGACAACTCTTTTTTATGTTAAGGTGCATCATTTTCTTTAAATATACCCATTTCATATTTAAAATTCCTTCTACATTATTGTCCTTCGCTACTGAAGCTGTTTTAGTTGACTGTATACCACTTAAGGTATATGCCAAGAAATGAACACAGTACTCTGAGGTCTGTGTAGTAGAAGGAAGGGATTATTACCTCTCTCATTCTAAATAAATACACCTGTATTAATTTAGTTTCATTTGTCACTCACTCTGTGGAAGGTATCTGTTGGGATATTATGGAAATGAAACTTAGAAAAGAGATGCAGTTGAACCTTGGTTCTGTTAAGTGAATATTGTCCTTTTATTACTCTAACTTGTTCCTTCCTTTTTCTGAAAAGTATAGCATACTCTCAATGCAAGTCACCCTCTTCCTCTCCTACTCTGTCCCACCCTCTCCTTCCACTGCTTTTACCACCTATTTTTATCTGCAGACTGCTTTTCTTTTCCTTTCCTTCCTTACTCTTTCCTTTCTTCCTATCTCTTACATCTTCTTTACTTCCTAGGTCTCCTACAGGGGTCAGGCATGAACTATGTGAAACTAGAAATGTAAATTTTCTTCTCTAGATCAGTGCTTCTCAAATATTAATATGAATGCAAATCTTTATGGGAGCTTGTTAAAATGTAGATTATTACTCAGTAGATTCTGCATTTCTAAAGATTCAGTTGATGCTGATGCTTCTGGTTTGTGAACCAACCTTTTGAGTAGCAGTGCTCTAGAAAACAGCCAAACTTTGATGCCATTTGTTCATTGTGGTAGAGTTTAAACTTTAGTCTTTTTTACTTTAAAAGAAAGATTTAGAATGTAATTAGTATATTTCAAAGTTTTCTTTGATAAAGTCCTGATGATTGTTTTTTTGGGGGGTTTTTTTTTGCGGTACGCGGGCCTCTCACTGTTGTGGCCTCTCCCGTTGCGGAGCACAGGCTCCAGACGCGCAGGCTCAGTGGCCATGGCTCTCGGGCCCAGCAGCTCTGCGGCATGTGGTATCCTCCCGGACCGGGGCACGAACCCGTGTCCCCTGCATCAGCAGGCAGACACTCATGCACTGCGCCACCAGGGAAGCCCCTGATGATTGTATTTTAACTTTCAACATATTGATGGATATTTAAAGAAAGGGAAAATTAAACCACAATCCTTACTATCTTTATGAATAAAACTAATTTTTCCTCCATCTTTTTGCCATGTCTTTTATGTTCAGCATTACTTCCTTTGTGCCCTTTTTTTGGGAGCTTAACATTAGATTACAGTGTCCAGTATACATATCTGTTTTCCCATCTGCACTTTGAACCTCAAGGGTAGGGTGTCTGGTTCATGTTTATGTTCCTGATACCTGGTGTGTAATAGGAATTGATTTGGGTTGACTGAGTGCAAAATAATTTTTAATAATTGTTAATGATTCCTTCCTGAGAAGTTATTTTGTGATAAACCATGTTCCCACTGGATATGAAAACAGCCATTGTCTTTACAGCCAAAAGAAGTAGTGGTCTTGTAAATTATAGGCTAAAATGGGTCTGTTTATCTTATGAAACAAATACATTCTGATATGTAAGCCATGATGACATAGGTGCTTATATCCTTCTTCTGGGTTCTGGGTGAAGAAAGCCTGGAGGTAGGAAGTCTGTTCCAAATTTCCTGACCCACCAGCAGTAGTATATCTATGGTATTGAAATCAGGTAGCAGGAATGAATGGCTCTGGGAACCAGTGCAGAATAGTCACACAAAGTTGTACAAATCTTCAGTCATTACATACTGAGCAGCAGTAACAAAGGTATTGAATCCTCAGGCCAAACTACTATAATTCTCATGACTGCATGCTTTAGGGGAAAATGTGTGTCATTTTAATGCACAAAAATATTTTATAAGTTACAAAATATTCTGAAATAGTTTGCACAACCAGCATACATCATGCACATGTAGTTTTTTTTTTTTTTTTTTGCGGTACGCGGGCCTCTCACTGTTGTGGCCTCTCCCGTTGCGGAGCACAGGCTCCGGACGCGCAGGCTCAGCGGCCATGGCTCACGGGCCCAGCCGCTCCGCGGCACGTGGGATCTTCCCGGACCGGGGCACGAACCTGCGTCCCCTGCATCGGCAGGCGGACTCTCAACCACTGCGCCACCAGGGAAGCCCTGCACATGTAGTTTTGACATGCATTTTGAGGCTGAAGGGATTTCAACTGGTCCTTTGGGTGAAGGGTATGAACAGTTCTAGAAAATTTGTACTGTGGTTGTCCAGCTGTGACAGGCTAGATTCACTTAATCAGACTAACTTTTGAGTGGAGAAGTCAGGCTTAGCTTTGACATCTGCCTCTCATAGGTAGAGCATTCACATTTTGCTGATGTAATTCTAGCACTGCCTAGAGTTGTAAGAAATTAGAATTCATAATTTTGATGAATCAACATTATCTATAGCCCTGAGAACCTTAAAATTATCCCAAAATAGGAAAGTGAAATGTTTCTTCGTCTCTTGAAATGATAGGTATATCCTCATCAGCAAGCCCGCAGTGTGGACGGAAAGATTAAGAATGCAGTTCCTTGAAGGCTTTAGATCTTTTTTGAAGATTCTTACCTGTATGCAGGTATGATAGTTCTTCTGTACATCAGTAAGATAAATTTATTTTAAAAAATTTAACCCCAATCTTTAATGTTTTGAGCAAATTATGTTTTTTATTTGAGAAAGGATAAATATAGCAAAATAGAAGTAAAATTTAAATACTGCCTCACTGATTCTGCTTTAATAGATCTTTCTGAATAGCTTAGTTAACTGCAGTTGTTACTATTAATGTTTATTTATGCTTACCATGTGATAACTATAGTAAGCACTTTCATGCATTCTTTCTTTTGAGCTTCATAGCAATCTTATGAGGTAGTTACTATTATTATCCCCCTTTTACGTATAAGGGAATCATAGCTTAGAAATAATTTGACCAGGGTCATACAGCTAGAAAAGTGACAGAGTTATGATTTGAACCCGTGCGTTCTGACCTAGTGTAACAGCTATGTTAAAAAACTACACATACATGAATATAAATCCTGATGATCTTATATTTTGCCAGTGGAAGAGCAAAGAAAGAGGGCCCATATGTATATGTTAACCACTCTTTTCTTGTAGGGAATGGAAGAAATCAGAAGACAGGTTGGGCAACACATAGAAGTGGATCCTGACTGGGAGGCTGCCATTGCTATACAGATGCAATTGAAGAACATTTTACTAATGTTCCAAGAGTGGTGCGCTTGTGATGTAAGTAAAATTTGTTAGAAGGATCTGTGCCTTTTTAAGTGTTCTGATTGTTATTAATAGTATAGTTTTATGTTGCAACTTCCTTGATGTAAAGTTTTATTGCTTAAATAGTTTCTTATATGTTTGAATTATCTTATTAAATTTGTAGTTTTTTACACTTAATTAGAAAATGTGCTCCATGGCATTCCATTTACCTTTGGGAATAGTGGAGTTTAAAAAATACAGCACACACTAATCAATTAATAAATTAATTATTGATAAATTTATTTCCTTGGACATGAATATTAATAATAAAATTAGGACTAGACTTTTAAATATTCCAACAATGGAGGGGTGTAGATATTTATTCAATCAAGAGCCTTGTTATGTGAGTTAAACCATTAAGAAAATTAATTTTAGTTATTTATTTTTTAATTAATTTATTTATTTTTGGCTGCATTGGGTCTTCGTTGCTGTGTACAGGCTTTCTCTAGTTGCGGCGAGCGGGGGCTACTCTTCGTTGCAGTGTGCGGGCTTCTCATTGCAGTGGCTTCTCTTGTTGCAGAGCACAGGCTCTAGGTGCGTGGGCTTCAGTAGTTGTGGCATGCAGGCTCAGTAGTTGTGGCCCTCAGGGTCTAGAGCTCAGGCTCAGTAGTTGTGGCGCTTGGGCTTAGTTGCACCACAGCATGTGAGATCTTCCTGGAGCAGGGCTCGAACCCATGTCCCCTTCATTGGCAGGCAGATTCTTTTTTTAAATAAATTTATTTATTTATTTTTGGCTGTGTTGGGTCTTCGTTTCTGTGCGAGGGCTTTCTCTAGTTGCGGCAAGCGGGGGCCACTCTTCATCGCTGTGCGCGGGCCTCTCACTGTCGCGGCCTCTCTTGTTGCAGAGGACAGGCTCCAGACGCGCAGGCTCAGTAGTTGTGGCTCACGGGCCCAGTTGCTCCGCGGCATGTGGGATCTTCCCAGACCGAGGCTTGAACCCATGTTCCCTGCATTGGCAGGCAGACTCTCAACCACTGCGCCACCAGGGAAGCCTCTAGCAGGCAGATTTTTAACGACTGTGCCACCAGGGAAGTCCAAGCAAATTAATTTTAAAATATAGAACTAATGTTTTTCCTTAAGCAATAATTTTATTTATTTTAAAAAATATTTATTTTATTTTTGGCTGCATTGGGTTTTAGTTGCAGCACATGGGATCTTCGTTGTGGCATGTGGGATCCTCTGCTGTGGCATGCGTCCTCCTTTTTGCAGTGTGTGGTCTTCTCTAGTTGTGGCCTGCATGCTCAGTAGTTGCAGCGTGCGGGCTTAGTTGCCCCATGGC